>NC_138194.1:105442112-105740715 GCF_964194105.1 Spermophilus citellus | reverse complement strand
AAAAAAATATATTAAGATTTAATTCATTTGCCATACAATTCACCCGAAGTATATAATTAAATGGCTTCTGGTTATGTTCCAAAATTATCACAATCTAGTTTGGAAAACTTTATCACCCCCAGGAGAAGCCTTAGACCCTGTGCCTGTTCCTCTTACTCTTCTTGTCTGCATTTACCTGTTCCAGACATTTCACATAAGTAAAACAATGTGTTTTTCGTGTCTGCCTTTTATTTGGCAACCTGTTTTTCAGGGTTCTTTTGTGTAGTGTCTCTGATGCTTCATTGTGTGGCTCCACATTTTATCTATCTATCCATCAGTTGATGAATACTGGATCTTTTCCAAAGACCTTATATATTTTACATGTATTTTGAAAGCTGTTTTCTGTGTCTATTTGCTTAAAAGTGAAAATGCCATTAAATGGTACTAGCAAAACGTACTGGGCTTACAGAGATGATGTCTCTCAGGTTTGGGGGAAGAAGACAGGGAGAGCAGCATGGAGAAAGGGTATTTGCAGGATGTCTTGAGGGCCTGTGCATTCTCAAGTGGAACAGGGGGACATGGCAGTTGGGACAGCCAGATAGGCAAAAAGCACAAACCATGTGAGTTGAAGGGCACCAGGGTAGATGTGCCGGCCCAGACCCAGAGGTGGAGGCAGGTGGTGGAAAGGGAGATCGAAGGTAGACCAGGAGTGGAAACTGGAAAAACAAATGTGAGTTGGTTGTGCCACAACTCTGCCCTCGTCACAGAGGCAGTCTCCACAGATTCTGTACCAGGCCCTAAGAAGGAGTATTTTTTTTTTTAGTTGTAGATGGACAAAATACCTTTATTTCATTTATTTTTATGTAGTGCTGAGGATCAAACCCAGTGCCTTACACATGCTAGGCAAGCACTCTACTACTGAGTCACAACCCCAGCCCTAGAAGGATTACTTTTTAATTTAAAAGCCATTGCTATGTAGTTTTCATGTCATGTTTTACCTTTCAAGTTCCAGGAGGACATGAGAGTGTACCAGCCTAGAGGTGCATTAGAGGCAGAAAGGTAGCACGAGTCCAAATGCCTGCTCCAGCCCAGCTAAGTTCCACCTCTAAATAGGATACTTCCAGGAATGTGACCACATTGACAGCAACAGGCAATACAGCATTTGAGGTAGTGCGTGCTAAGGATCCTTCTCAAGGGAGGTATTGCTGGGTCATCATAGCGTCTGGGGGACTTTTCTGTTTAGCTATGGATTCCATGAGCTTGTCCCTGGGCTTGCTACCTGGTGGCTTCTGCTGTCGGTCTTTAACACCTGCCTTCTAGAAGCCTTTATTCCAGCCATAGTCAGCCTGTAAGGATTAAATTCAGTTCTCATGAGAATTCCTCGTTGTGATTCTGGTACACCATTAGACCATTTACCTTGAATGTAATTGTTGATACCCCTGGGTTAAAATCTGCCGTTTGGACTGTTTTCTGAAGGTTCCATCTGCTCTTTGATTTTCATCCTACTTTTCTGCCTGCTTTTATATTTTGAAGAATTTTATGATTATTGAAAACTTTATATTTGCTATTTGCTTATCATTTAACCTCTTTTAAAAAAAATAATGCTTAGTGGCTGCTCTGCAGTTTACAATAGAGTGGGTCCTCGGCTTCCATGGGTTCTGCATCCACAGATTTAACCAACTGCATACTGAAAATATTTGAAAAAAAAATAACTTCTCTGTTGTACATGTATTTTGTTGCTTGTTGTTAAATCCCTAGGCAACACAGTGTAAGAACGGTTTATATAGCACATTATAGAAGGTATTATAAGCCATCCAGGGATGATTTAAAGTGTACGGGAGGGTGTACATAGACTACATGCAAATCCTAATTTTATAGAAGGGACTTAAACATTTCTGATGTTGGTGTGGGGGCAATTCGCAGATGCCAAGGGACAAAAATATCTCCAACCATTGTCTAACCTCAAACAATGTTTACCACTTCACATATAGTGTTAAGAATCTTGCAACAGTGTACTTCTGCCTGATTAGTCCATGTGGGCCATTTTACAAACAGGGTAGCTTAAACATTAGCAATTCCTTACAGTTCAGAGGCTGGGAAGTCCAGGATTAAAGTGCCAGCCAGTTCAACCACCTTCTTGCAGTGTGCAGAAAGCACAAGCTCTGGTGTCATAAAAGTGCCAATCCCCTAGCAAGGGCCCCCCCACCCTCCTGCCTGGATCCAGCAGGGGATCACCTCTCAGTATTATCACATGGGTCAGGACGTCAGCATCTAGATTTGGGGAACACAAATAGACCATAAGAGCTTCTGTATTCCTTCCCTCTAATAGAATTCTGTGACATTAGCATGTTTTACTCTTGAGTGTTTCTGAGTTTTTAAGAATGAGGTAGAACTGTTTTCAGTCTTTTATATTTGCCTGTATTTAAAACGGTTATCATTTTAACTATTCCCAGAGCTCTTCATTTCTTTTTTGTAAGTCCAAGCTTTTATAGGGCATATATCATCTTCTTTTTTTTTTTTTTAAAGAGAGAGTGAGAGAGGGGAGAGAGAGAGAGAGAGAATTTTTAATATTTATTTTTTAGTTCTCGGCGGACACAACATCTTTGTTGGTATGTGGTGCTGAGGATCGAACCCGGGCCGCAGGCATGCCAGGCGAGCGCGCTACCGCCTGAGCCACATTCCCAGCCCTCCTTTTTTTTTTTTTTTTTTTTTTTTTAAGAGAGAGAGAGAGAAAGAGAATTTTTTTTTAATATTTATTTTTCAGTTTTCGGTGGACACAACATCTTTATTTTATTTTTATGTGATGCTGAGGATCAAACCCAGCGCCGCGCACGTGCCAGGCGAGCACGTTATCGCGTGAGCAACATCCCCAGCCCAGGGCATATATCTTCTATCTGAATAACTTTTTTATGGTATTGGGGATTGAACCCAAGGATACTTAGCCACTGAAGAACATCCACAGCCCTTTTTATTTTTTTAATTTTGAGACAGGGTCTCATTAAGTTGCTGAGGCTGGCTTTGAACTTGTAGTCCTGCTGCCTGGGGCTCCCAAGCCATTAGGATTACAGGCCTGTACCACCGCTCCCAGCCCAAACCTTTTATTTTTTATTTTTCCGCCAAGTTGCCCAGGCTGGCCTTGAACTCACAGTCTTCCTACCTCAGCTACTGCAGTAGCTGTGATTGCAGATGTGTGCCACCACACTTAGCTCTTTCTTAGTTTTTAATTCCTCTGCTAAAATTCTCCATCTGGTCATGCATGTTCATCCAATGTATGGTTATCTCTTAGTCGGTTTTTTAGATTGATTTAAATTTTTGTTGTTTTTTATGTTCTTTCTCTGAGTGTCTCATAAATTTTTACTGAATGCCAACATAAGTGTGAAAATGTGACCTTTCCTGCTGGGCAGCCAGTGTGTAAGCTGGATCAGTCCAGTCAGTACAAGGGCTAGGTTTGAATTTTATATATATATATATATATATATATATATATTTTTTATTTTATGTGGTGCTGAGGATTGAACCCAGTGCCTCATGCATGCTAGGCGAACGCTCTACCTCCGAGCCACAACCCCAGCCCCCCCACTAGGTTTGAATTTTGTTGTCATGATTACTTTGTGTACATCACCAGAGTCAAACTCCTCTAGCATTTCCTGGTGCACAGGTTAGGGGCTGTCAGTCTTCCACACATACCAGTACCTCAGAGAGGGTCCCTCCTGCTCTTGCCCTACCCTAGTCATAGACTCTATTGCCTGTGACCCAGGCTTGCTCACCTCAGGAGGTGGGGAACAAGGGAACTGTGCTCACCTGGCCCATCTTTAGTCTCAGGTGCTCGGTTTTGGGGTCTTGGGCAACACCTCAATGATCCTGCCCTTTGTCTGGCTGTGGGAGACCTGATTATCTACCCATGATCGTCTCCTGCCCTCCATTTTTCTTTTCTCTTCTCCCAGCCACAGTGACTATTACCAGTACTTTAGGTGTGATAGGTTTTCTTTGCTCCCAGTGACTTCTGGCTTGCTTCATATAGAGGACCAGGCAGGTATTTTTCCCTTCCTTCCTCCAGTCCTGAACCTCCCAGGAGACTTTCTCATGAGTGCCTGGGGAGCCAGTAGAGAAGACCCCAAGGGACCATGGAGAAAAGCCCTGTACCATGGCTCTGAGGTTCTCCAGCAGCTGGCTAAGGCATTCTCCTTGCCCACTGTATGATGGCCCCATCTGCTTTCTTCTCCATAGGGCAGAGCAGTGCACATGTCCCAAAGTCTTCTTTCCATTGGACACCTGTCTCAGGTCCTCAGCTAGTCAGCCATCGTGTGCCCTCGGCTCTCATGGGTTCAGGAAAAGAAGGGGTTTTGTAGATGATCTGGCTTTTACCAGTTGTTGGGCTGGAAGAGATGTTCTTTCCAGCATTCTCCCTCCAGGAAAAGCAAGATAGCATGTAATGAGTGATGATGGCAAAGCAGCGTATTTCACATAGTGTATAGTAAAGATGATCAGAGGGACTCAGGAACATACAGCCACATGACTCCACACTGAGTTGGGTTCTGTTTCTGTTGGTTTGGTGAGTACCCAGGTGATAGGGTGGGTAGTAAGAGGGGTCAGCTGGAGTTTCAACAGGAAACTACAGGGATTAGTCTGGATGCTGGTGTGGGAAAAGAGGAAGACAAGGAATTGGAAGAGTGACATGAGTTCCAAATGTCTGGCAGCTGTAGGAGGGCTTGTTCTTGGAGCAACAAACCAAATTCTGTCCAAAAGGAGAGGTCTGACTGAGCTCCTGGCTGAGCCCTGGTGGGTACTGGAGGGCCTTCATGTTGATAGGGCAGCTATGCTCCAGGCAAGTACGGCAGAGCAGGTTGGTTGGGCCTGGAGTGACACCCCCAGCTCAGGCCACCACCATTGGAAACCCCTCATCCATGGAGGCGGTCCTTGAGGATTTGGTGCACTCTGCTCTGCCACCCTTCTTGTAGAAGAAACACTAGTATTTGGTATGTCTCAGTCTCCAAGGTAACCATTTCTTGGATGACTAAAAACATTACCAATCAAACCAAGCACATTCTATTTATTGCCACCTTTGCCCAAATCTTTTTCCAAACACTTCCATCATAAAACACTTCATGGATGTTCCTGCCAGTCACAGAAGATCCTTGGCATTGTGGACATTTCTCTCAGGTTCTTACTTTCCAAATCTCTTTGTTGAGATTTCAAGAGGCCCATTATTCAATATGTCTTCCCAAAGCATGTTTAGAGCCAATTAAAGAGTAAAGCTTCTGTGGGCAGGGGTTGTGGCTCAGCGGTAGGACGCTCACCTAGCACGTGCAAGGCCCTGGGTTCGATCCTCAGCACCACATAAAAATAAATAAAATAAAGGTATTGTATCCAACTACAACTAAAAAATAAATATATATTTTAAAAAAGAGTAAAGCTTCTAGCCAAGCGCAGTGTCATATACCTATGATCCCAGTGACTCGGGAGGCTGTAGCAGGAGGTTGGCAAGTTCAAGGGCAGCCTGGGCAACTTAGCCAGACCCTATCTCATAAAATAAAAAGGGCTGGGGATGTAGCTCAGTGGTGAAACACCCTGGGAACATGTCACTTATTGCTAGTCAGATACACTTCCCCATATGGGACTCCAGATGAGAGCTATTGGGGCCTGTGGCTTCAGGTCTCTGGATGTGGGGGACAGCTGTTCCCAAGGAGTGGCTGAGCTGAGAATGCTCATTCTCACCCAGAGTAACCTCTGGAGAGGATTGGAAAAGAAGTGTGTGCCCACATCTCTGGTGCTATCCTTGCCTGTGATCTCAGCATCTATGGGTCAGCTACAAATTTAGTACCCTATCCCAGATCCTGGTGTGTCTTCCAGCAGATAGAGAATTGCCTTCTCAGGTCTTCCTCCACTGTGGAGCTGCTTATACTAGAACATCCTTTAGGGCAGTCCCCAACAGAGGATTGAGGGGACAGGGAGAAGCACTGAAGGTGTGCTAGAATCCCAAGCCCTCCAGGAGGTCTCAGTGTGCCCTAGAGCCTCAGATGCTGGAGGCCTGGTCATCATTCTGCATTGTAGTGGAGCCTGTGGCCCTTTGGCCCAAGGAAGCCTGAAGGACTCAGCATGCCACTGCCTTGGGGAGCCATCCTCTTGCTCCCCCACTCTCTTGTGGGGCTGGGCCACTCATCACTCCTCAATGCAGGGACCTCTACACAGCCTGGGCTTCTAGCAAGTAGCCACCGCCACATGAAGTCATAATGTGAGTGGCCCAAGTTACTGGAACATGGTTGTTTCAGCACCCCCTACCCCCTCACACACAGTGGCCCACAGCACCTGTGGATACCCAGAGCATCTCCACCCCAGCCTCTCCTGCCTCCACCCTGCCATCCCTGCAGGCCTTGTCCACAGCTAAATTGGGCTGCAGATTCCCACCACCTCCCTTTGTGTCTCTAGTCTCACCTGCCTGAGTATTCTTCACACTGTTATCTTCTACAAAGAGTTCTCAGCACCAACCCCCCACACACAAATCCACTGGCCCCAGGATTGCATTCCCCAGCCTGCTCACAGGCATGCAAGCCTCCCCACCCACCCCAGGCCAGACTTCGCTGCTCACTGGCTACTCTCTGTGCACACAGGGCTCCTTCAGGCTGAGAGAGTCCTGCAATCAGCTCCATGTGGCCTCATGAGGCTCCGTTCACCTGAGGGCTCCAGGGAGGGCAGGGCCTGGGGAAGCACTAGGCCATGCCCCACTGTAGTGTTCTCGGGCACTCTGCAGGGGTACCTCCTCACTGGCACTCCACTGTCAAGTCATTACAGGGTCTTGTGGAAATTTAATCTTTGGATTTCTCCAGCAGGGAGTGACCTTCACCAGAAAGCCAGCTTCAGGGTTGTACTGTGCAGTTTTGAGAAGTGTTGACATTGTCATTTTGGATTTGTTGTTTCAGAATGCAAAACCAAGGAAGAGATCCAAAATACAGATTGGCCCTTAAAGCCGTTAATTTCAGATGAGGTAACAGTGCATCTGGGGAAAGCATCTTCAGGGAGCATCGTTCAAGAACATTATAACCCAGAGCAGAGCTTCTGCCTGCATCCAAGCCCTGTCGTCCCTGGTGAGGCTCGGGTCTCGAATAGAAGCAGGCCACTGACTCCACACCCAGAAGCTCCCGGTGGAGAGAGGCCCTACATGTGCATTGAGTGTGGGAAGTGCTTTGGGCGGAGCTCCCATCTTCTTCAACACCAGCGAATCCACACGGGTGAGAAGCCATATGTGTGCAGTGTGTGCGGGAAGGCCTTCAGCCAAAGCTCAGTCCTCAGTAAACACAGGAGAATCCACACTGGTGAGAAACCCTATGAGTGTAACGAGTGTGGAAAAGCCTTCCGAGTGAGCTCGGACCTTGCTCAGCACCACAAGATTCACACGGGAGAGAAACCTCACGAGTGTGCCGAGTGTCGGAAGGCCTTCACCCAGCTCTCGCACCTCATCCAGCACCAGCGGATCCACACAGGGGAGAGGCCCTATGTGTGCCCACTATGTGGGAAGGCCTTCAACCACAGCACTGTGCTACGGAGCCACCAGAGGGTACACACTGGGGAGAAGCCTCACCAGTGCAGCGAGTGCGGGAAGACCTTCAGCGTAAAGAGGACGCTGCTGCAGCACCAGCGGGTGCACACAGGGGAGAAGCCCTACACGTGCAGTGAGTGCGGGAAGGCCTTCAGTGACCGCTCAGTCCTCATCCAGCACCACAATGTACACACAGGAGAGAAGCCCTACGAGTGTGGCGAGTGTGGCAAGGCCTTCAGCCACCGCTCCACCCTCATGAACCATGAGCGGATCCACTCAGAGGAAAAGCCCTATGCTTGCTACGAGTGTGGCAAGGCCTTCGTGCAGCACTCCCACCTGATCCAGCACCAGAGGGTCCACACCGGGGAGAAGCCCTATGTGTGTGGAGAGTGTGGGCATGCCTTTAGCGCACGTCGCTCTCTGATCCAGCATGAGAGGATCCACACGGGAGAGAAGCCCTTCCAGTGCACAGAGTGTAGCAAGGCCTTCAGCCTTAAGGCCACCCTGATCGTGCACCTGCGGACCCACACTGGCGAGAAGCCCTACGAGTGCAGCAGCTGCGGCAAGGCCTTCAGCCAGTACTCGGTGCTCATCCAGCACCAGCGGATCCATACAGGGGAGAAGCCCTATGAGTGTGGGGAGTGCGGACGTGCCTTCAACCAACACGGCCACCTCATCCAGCACCAGAAGGTGCACGGGAAGCTGTGAGCCTGGGGCCTGGTGGCTGCAGGAGGCAGCCTCACTACCCTCCCTCGGGGTTCAGTGCCACAAAATAATTGCAGGGAGAAGCACTGGGCATGTTCTTCCTGTGGAAAAGCTGCAGAACTTATGTTTTGTTTTCCTCAACATCCTGAAGTTGTATTGAAGAATGACCATGCAATCATAATGAAGTTTGGGTAAAGATAGCCATAATTTCTTGTTTCTTCAACATTAGATAATTCATTTGAAAGGAATAACAAAAGGAAGTTAAAGTAAAAGGACTTGTCCCAAAATACTCCCTTATGTTCCCAGTGAGGTTCTTTCTCTTCTGAAGATGCATGCCTTTCCTAAACAGTTAGCCAGTTAGCTGTGAAACTTAGAACACTGGACTGTTCTCAGTATTCTCTTGAAACACAGGAGTGCTGTGTGGATAAATTGATATACAACATCAAGGATCACATGACATTGCTGAAAATTGTAACTGTGCAAAAAATACCTGTTTGTATGAAAAGAAAAAGAAGTCTAAAGATGTGTTCATTAGAAATTATGTAAATTAAAAAAAAAAAAAACTTTTATCTGGTGCTTTAACTTATCCAAGACCAGAAGGAATGTCCTGCCACTTGAGTAAAAATGCAACTAAAACATGGCTGTTTTCCTTAAGACCTGTAGACTCTGCATGCCAGAGATTCTGGATCTCTGGGGCCAGTTAGGTCCCAAGCAAGAAAATATTGCTGAAAAGATGATTCCTTGTTGCGCATTGTTTTGTTTTGTTGGTACCAGGATTGAACCCAGGGGCACTGGACCCCTGAGCTGCATCCCCATCCCATTTAATTTTTTATTGTGAATAGTCTTGCTGAGCTGCTTGGGGCCTCAGCCTCCTGTGGTACACCACCACACCCAGCAGTGCATATATTTTTTTTAAATTCTCACTCTTTTTTACTAGTCCATTCTTGTACTCCAGTTGTTTGGGGTTTGTTGTTGTTGTTGTTGTTGTTTAACTCCTGGCTTAAGACAGTCTACTATTCATTGCCTGTGATAAATTTGGTTTATTCATAATTAAAAATTTGAATTTGTTCAGAATTATTTGCTCAGTTTTTAAGGGTATGGTTCTTACATCTGAGTTTATATCAGAGCCATTTCTAGTAGTGTCTACCTGCAAATAAAACAAAGGTATGAGATTTAAGCCGCGTCAAACCTGAATGTGTCAGTGCCTGGTGGAGAAGAGAGAAGCACTGGGTGTTGGTCCTCATCACACGTGACAAGAGCTCGGTAAGAATGGCCCGTCCCTGAGGCCTTGGCTTGAGCAGGGAGCTGCGGTATAGCTGAGCCACTGCTTGAGGAGGAGCTGATCACAGAAGGGCTGCAGAGAAGAGCAACACTAAGTGTCTCAGTGAGGAGAGCCAAGGTCTGTGCCTTACTGCAGAGAGGAAAGGAGGCCACTGTGGTGTCACTTCAGTGAGGCTGAAAATCCAGAGTTGGGAGCACTGAGATGAATTCTCCAGAGGGCTCAGGTCACTGAAGGGAGCCAACAGAGTGGAGGCCACTGGGCACTGCTTCCTAGAGGAGGTGAGATCACTGATGTTTTTCGGAAGAGATGACAGAGAAGCTGGAATCGATGAGTTGAGGTGAGTGCAGTCAAACTTTACAAAGCTGCCCTCACAAAGGGACACTTCAGAGAGTCTACTCTGAAAAGGAGCTGAGGCCACTAAGGGTGTAAGACCTTAGTGGAGGGAGGAGGGAGGCTGCCAGCCCTCACTAGGGGAGTCTGCAGCTGGGGTCTCTGTGGCTGCTGGTTGGAGCCCACCACTACTCAAGCCACAATTGCTGATCTTGCAGAAAAGCAGAGCACAGTCATGTACCAATCAGGATGAGAATAGGAGCTGGATTGAATTCAGTACAAAGATTTGTGTAGAGAGACTATATTAAAAAAAAAAAAAAAAAGAAACAAAGGCTGTATCCCAGGACAACTGAAGTTACACGATACAGAGTGCTGGATAGCTCAATCCTCCAATAGCCTAGGTTTCCAGGGAGACCTTTCTAAAACGCATAGTTGGCTTTCCTGCATTCTTAGATGAAGCATGCTCAGCATCCATCTCCTATTCTTGTTGGCAGGCCACCTTTGATGCACCCAGGTGCAGGTTCAGGTGTCCGTGGAGCTGGGAAGTAGGCATCAGTGCCCCTCGTGGAGGAGATTCCAGCTCTGTGTTCTTGCCATTCACCTCCTCATGGCCACCTGGAACACATGGGCAGCTACCTTTGGGGAACATGAGGTCAGAGGCCACAATGAGCTTGGGCTCCCTTCAAGTAGTGGTGACCTACCTCTTGGGCTTTACCTGCCCAACTACTTGTCATTTGTCAGTACCATTTCACTTTTATTTTGAATTTGTGTGTGTGTATGTTCAGAAATCTTTACAGTTTATGCATGTAAATCTTTATATTAATGCATTTAAATCTTCATTAATTCTCCTTATTGGCTACCAAGAATTTTCTATTTAATACTTTTCAAATTTTCTATCATTAAAAAATATCATGGGGGGCTGGGATTATGGCTCAGCGGTAGAGCGCTCACGTTGCATGTGCAAGGCCCTGGGTTTGATCCTCAGCACCACATAAAAATAAATAAATAAATAAATAAATAAAAGTTATTAAAAATCATGGTCCTCCTGAAGTTTAATTCTGAGTACTGTATATAATCTGACATATTCCAGTTTAAAAAAAAAAAACAGACAATGACTATAACAATTATTTGGGTGAAGAAAGCTCAATAACGTTGACACAAAGATCGGCGCTTCAGTGACCTCAGGACACAAGCAGGCAGCTCCAAACCAGGAAAAACTGGGAAGCCTGAAAGAGGTCCATAGTGCGAAGGAAGTGGAACATGTCGTGGCCTCCCAGTGAGGGAGGCTCATCCAGTCCCCGGAGATGCAGAGGTGGAAAAGGTGCCTCCATGCTTTGCTGATGACATTACCATTACGATGAAACTCTAGGACTGGAGCTATAGTTCTGTGGCACAGCACTTGCCTAGCATGTGTGAGGCACTGGTTCGATCCTCAGAACCACATAAAAAATAAATTAATAAAGATATTGTGAGTCCATCTACAACTAAAAAAATTTTGAAAAAATGAAACACCTCCCAAGAAACATGCAGACTTCATTAAAGAAGTCTAGGGCTGGAGCTGCAGCTCAGTGGCAGAATGCTTACCTAGCATGAGGGAGGCACTGGGTTCGATCCTTAGCACCACATAAAAGTAAACAAAGGCATGCTGTCCATATACAACTACAATTTTTTTTTTAACAGAAGTCTGGCAGCTACACAGTTTTTTAATGGAGTATCTCTGGGCCACAGCATGTCTCCTGCCATACCCAGCTTCTGTCAGTTGTGAGGAAACAATGGTGTAACTCATCCTTTCTTTGGAGAACGATGACAACACACCAGGACTCAGCTTGGCAGGTGCTGGTCAACCCTAAGGAAGAGGGGCACTCAGTAGAAAGGCTAGGGATGTACCAAAGGCTGCATAGAAGGACCAGTGGTGGAAGCCAGGAGGGTCTTGCCTGGGAGTAGGAGCTGCTCTGGGGCAGAAGTGAGAGCAGACATACATAGGAGGCAAATGTGGGGGGCATTTTAGATTTCGGCTTACAAGTTCCCAAGCTGAGGAACTCAGGTGAGGTGATGTGAAGTTCATGGGTCTCAAGGCTGCCCTCCCTGAGAGGACTAGTTGCAGGTTTGATTATCCCCCAAATCATCCTCAGGTTCAATAAATTTGCTATGAAGACTCAGAACTCACCTTGAAAGCTGATATCCTCCTGGTTTTGAGTTTTGGTAGTGGCAGCAGAAGTGAAATGCAGTGCCCGTCACAGAAGCATGGCTGCACCCTCATCAGAGGTGACAATGTCCAGTGCAGGGGGCTGTGTGGCAGCTGGACTGTGCACACTCTTCTGCCTTTGTGTCCTGGTAGGCAGGTAAAGAATAAGTTTGTGCTGGTGACGTGATGTGTTGGTGCAACTGCTCTGGAAAGCATAGGATGTACATCAGTGTCCTTTAAGAAGTTTATCCCATCCTTAGGAATATATCCTAAGGACATAACTTAAAATAATAATTAAAACCCTAGAACTACTCACTGTGAAATAGTATACAGATAGTCCCCAACTTAATATTCAACACAAGGTGGATTGGAGGGGGGGGTGGTGGCGCGGTGCTGTAGCAGAAGGATCACAAGTTCAAGGTCAGCCTCAGCAACTTAGTGAAACCCTGTCTCAAAAAACAAAAAGGGCTGGGGATGTGGCTCAACGGTTGAGTGCCCCTGGGTTCAATCCCCAATAATTTTTTTTTTTTATTTAGGACTTTTCAACTTTATAATGGCATGGAAGTGACATGCATTCAGCAGAGATTCTGTGTTGAGTTTCCCAGGCCTGTGATACATTCTGTGAGCCTCTAGGGTGCTGCTGGGCTGCAGCAAGCAGAGGCTTCCTTGCAGCCATGCTATCCCAGTGTACAGAGGCATGGAGCTACAATGTTAGGTTGGGTATAGACACATTTTCAGCTTATATGTTCAGCTCACAAGGGGGTTATGAAGACCTCATCATAAAGAGCTTTATGGTGTGGCCAAGTGATACATTTTATAAATTAAAATATGTCCCTGTCTGGATAGAAAGATTGTTGCTATCATAAAGTAAACTATCAGAGTGATGTCATGGAAGACAGCTAAGTAGGAAACTCGGGAATCTATCCTTCCACCTCTACAACTACCAAGCTGACAGGGACTGTCAGCAGTAACCTGAAAGTTAGTCAGTCAAGCTAGTCAGTCTGGTCAGATGCTGGTAGCATCCAGGAAGAGCTTGAAGAGGCAGGTGGTAAGTTTCAACAGATTTCAACATTCCTGTAGTGCTTGCCAGGCACCATTCCCTAGCCCCATGGCATGAACTGTGAATGGTGTGTACTAAGGATGTTCCAAAGACTGGGGCTGTGTGTTTTGATGGTTGATTGGCTGCTCTTGATACTAAAGAACTGGCAGAGAGGCTAGCTACTATAATTTTGATCATCATGGGTCAAAGCAGTTTCCAGAGGAATTAAAGAGACAATATTTGGATCTGGGGTTATGGCTTCATGGTAAAGCACTTGCCTAGCACATGTGAGGCCCTGGGTTCAATCCCTCAACACCCCATAAAAACAATAACTAACTAAACTGCAACTAAATTTTTTTTTAAAAAAAGAGACAATACTTGTGTTCCCTTTTTGGGATTCATACATATAAGGAAAGATTTTTCATGTTACTGACTGACCACACAAATAATGGAACTGAAACATCGGTGCCCACACACACACATCAAAAAAGTACACAATGCAAGAATAGTTTGGGAAAGTCACAAATAGATGGCTCAAGCCCTCAACAAGCAAGATTTGGCAATCACTGAGGAGAGTCTTAGAATTCCAGAGTAACCACAATACCTGCTGCTCAACTCAAAATAGCCACTGCTCAACAAAAAATGACAGAACATACAAAGAAACAGGAAAGTATGATCCATTCACAGGAAAAAATAAAATTTGACAGAAAGAGGAAGCCCAGACACTGGAATTATTAGTCAAATATGTTAAATAAATGATGGGGGCATAGTTCAGTGTTAGAGCTTGTGCCTACCGTATGCAAGACTCTGGGTTTGATCCTCTGCACCCACCTCAAAAAAGTTAAAACAACTGTCTTGTGTATGTTTGGTGAATTAAAGGAAATCATGGACAAAGAACTAAAGGAAATCAAGAAAATTATGTATGAACAAAATGAAAATACCAAAAAAGATTTTTAAAAAATTTTAAAAAAAGAAAATACCAAAAAAGAGAATTATTAAAAAAAATTCAGGAACTGGAAAGTACAATAACTGAAGTGAAAAACTCACATGAGGGGTTCAACAGCAGATACAAGGAGGCAGAAGAAAGATCAGCAAACTAGATCGGACCATTGACATCAGTCTGGGAAAAAAAGAAAAAGAGACGCCAAGAGACCTGTGGGATAGCGTTATATGTGCCAACATACACATTATAATATTCTCAAAAGGAAAAGAGAGAAGAAGGAGGAAAAGATATTTGAAGAAATAATAGTCCCAAACTTCTAAAATCTGTCGGAAGACACAGATTTGAATATACACATCCAAAAAACTCAAGAAATTCCAAATGGAATAAACTCAAATCCACAGAGACACATTACAGTCAAATTGTTGAAACTCCAATTCTGAAGACACCAGTAAGGAACTGAACACATGAGGCCCAGCAGATTTCTGGGAAACTATGGAGGCCAGAGGCAGTGGATGACATATTTGCAGGCCTGAAATGAAAAAAAAAAAAAAAAAAAGTAAACCAAGAATTTTATATCCAGCAAAAACTACCCTTCAGGAATGAAGGGGAACTCAAGACATGTCTAGATAAAGAACATTTGAGGGAACCCATTACCAGTAGCTCTGCTTCACATGAAATCTGAAGGGAGACTTTCAGGCTGAAGTGAAAATGTTGGAATAACTTTCCGTTTACAGCTAGCAGCCAGCAGCTCTGAGCAGCTCGGAGTGCTTGAAGAATCTGCACTTGTTCAGGCCTGACAGTAACAGGATAGGATGCTCTGCTCTAGCGAGCCGCCAGTGAAACCACATCCTGAGCACTGTGGTTAGCGTGGCCAAGCTGCCAGGCCAGGAAACTGACAGCCAGGAGCTTCAGGAATGGAACTTCTAACTTAGAAACCCCCTCCCCTAGGGACAAAGACCCTTCCTGATGATAGCAATATTTAGAACATCCTCATGATGTGGTTACATTAGGCATAGGATGATTGGCTTATGGATACTATCTTGCTTGTGAATGATTGATGGGCACGCCCCACTGGGACCCTATAACAATTGTATGCATTCCAAAAATAAACTCAGCTACTGGTCACAGACCTGAGGTGGGTCTCCAGCCAGTTCTCTCACTAGCTCCCACTGCTCCCCACGACAAGGTAGCGGAGCAACTAGTTGATCAGAACCACAGCATGAAAGGACATTAGAGACAACCCAAAGCTGTGAGAAATTAAAAAAAAAAAATGGTAAAGGTAACTACATAGGTAAATGTAAAAGCCAACAGCCCTGCACTTTTGGTATGGTTTGTAGTTTCTTTTTTTATCTGATTCACTAAACAAACACATTTAGAAAAATCTATAAATCTATGTTAATGAGCATCTGACATATAAAGATGTGAACTTTGACGATACAAAGAGGTAAGGACGGGTGTATATAAAAGTATGAACACTTTTAAATTCAAACTTTTAAAATTAAGTTGATGTCAACAAAACTAGGTTATTATAAGCTTAAGAAGTTGGTTATAAACCCCAAAGTAACCACTAAGAAAAAAATAGAAAAATGTGAACAGACATAACTGAACCAGGTGTGGTAGTGCATGCCTGTAATCTGAGTGGCTTAGGAGGATGAGACAAGAGAATCATGAGTTCAAAGCCAGCCTCAGCAAAAGCAAGGTGTTAGGCAACTCAGTGAGACCCTGTCTCTAAATAAAATACAAAATATGGCTGGGGATGTGGTTCAGTGGTCAGGTGCTCCTGAGTTCAATCCATGGTACCCCCACCCCACCCCCAAAAAAAGCCATAACTGGTAAAAAGATTGTAGCAGTAATCAAAAACCTCCCAACCCTGGTGTGGTGGTACCTGCTTTGATTCCAGCAATTCAGGAGGCAGAGGCAGGATGGTTCAAGTTCAGGGCCAGTCTGGTAAACTTAGCCAGACCCTGTCTCAAAACAAAAAGGGTCGGGGTGGGCTGAGATGGTGGCTCAGTGACAGATTGCTTGCCTCACATATAAGAGGCACTGGGTTTGATTCTTAGTACCACATAAACATAGGTAAATAAAGGTATTGTGTCTATCTACGACTAAAAAATATTTTTAGAAGTATGGGACTATTATTTCTTCAATTTTTTTTTAAAAAAGAGGGAAAACCTAGTAAAACAAATTCAAAAGTATATTTAAAGGATTATAAACCATGACCAAGTGTGATCTGTTCCTAGAATGAAATATGGCAATAACATATGAAGATTAATTTGTATGATCATCACTATATTAATAAAGAAAACCCACTTACAATATCACTGATAGAGAACGGGCATTTCACAGAATTTAACACTGTTTCATGATAAAAACACTCAATAATCTAGGATTAGAAGATAACTTTGTCTACATTGAGGAAGGGTGTACATGAAGAACCTAACACTATACATAACAGGGAAAGCTAGCAGCCTTGAGATCAGCAACAAGGTTAGGATGCCCACTTTGGCCACTTCGATTAAACATAATATTGGAAGTTCTAACTAGAGAAGTCAGGCAAGAAAAGGAAGCATTAGGCATCCAAACTGGAGTGGAATAGAAGTAAAATATACCTCAGCCCAGAGCTGGCAATGATCTTCTACGAAGAGAACTCTGAGGACTGCACAAAAATAGTACATAAGAGCTAACAAATGAATTTAGCAAAGTTGTGGGACACAAAATCAAAACACAGGGCTGGGGCTGTAGCTCAGTGGCAGAGTGCTTGACTAGCATGCATGAGGCACTGGGTTTGATCCTCAGCACCACATAAAAATTAAAAAATAAAGGCATTCTGTCCATCTACAATTGCAAAAAAAATTTTTTTCAGTCCAGACACAATTGTTTCTATTTAGTATTGATAAACAACTAAAAAGGAAAGGAAAAATAATAATTTCATTCATAGTAGCATTGAAAGGAATAAATCAAGAGGCAAAAGATTCATACATTGAGAGGCTGGGGTTTTCTAGCATGCATGAGGCACTGGATTTGATCCTCAGCACCACATAAATATAAAATAAAGATATTGTGTCCACCTAAAAAACTAAAAAATAAATATTTTTTTAAAAGATTCATACAGGGCTGGGGATGTGGCTCAAGCGGTAGCGCGCTCACCTGGCATGCATGCGGCCCGGGTTCGATCCTCAGCACCACATACAAACAAAGATGTTGTGTCCACCAAAAACTAAAAAATAAATATTAAAATTCTCTCTCTCTCTCTCCCTCTCTAAAAAAAAAAGATTCATACATTGAAAGCTACAAAACATCACAGTAAGTTGAAAAAAACATAAATAAATGGAAACACATCGTGTGCTCATAGATGGAAGACTTAATATTGTTAAGGTGATAAAACTACCCTGACATTTTTTGCAGACTCAAAAAAACCCATTCTATATTTCATGTGGAACATCAAGGGACCCCCAAATAGCCAAACAATCTTGAAAAAGAAGAACAAATTGGAGGATCCATATGTCCTGATTTCAAAACTTTCTACAAAGTTATAATAATGAAAACAGTGTGGATGTACTCTTAGTTCATTTTGTGTTTGTTACTATAATTAAATACATGAAGTTGGATAGTTTATAAAGAAAAGAGATTTACTTACTCTGTGTATTTATTTACTCTGTGAATTTTCCAGATCTTCCCACTCTGCTCCCCTTTGCCCCTTAATCTGAGCATAAGCAGTTGAAAGTAACCAGGCAGCAACCTAAATTTTTTGTTTAGAAATGTCTTCAGTTTTCACCATCCTTAGATTTGGTCCACCACAAAGCCCTCAGGCATGGACACAGTGCAATGAGATCTTCACAGTGGCCTGACAAGGGTGGCCTTTATTCTGATTGCCAGCACGATGTTCTTATTTCTATCAGCATTCTGGTCATAAACTCTTCACCAATCTCCAAGAATTTCTAGCTTCCTATCTACTAAGTCCTCACCAAAATCACCCATAATTCTCCATTTATAGCATTCTAGGCTTTTACTAGGCTGTTCCTCCAAACTCTTCCACCCTGTGCCCATTACCCAGTTCCAAAGTCCCTTCCATATTTTCATGTGCCTTTATAGGAAATACCCCCTTCTCAGTACCAATCTCCTTTTTTAATTCACTTCCTATTGCTATAACACCTTTTTAAAATAATGTTATTGTATTTTCATACCTTTCTTTTTTATTCTTTTTTTAGTTTTTGATGTATCTTTATTTTATTTATTTTTATGTGGTGCAGAGGATCAAACCCAATGCCTCACACATGCCAGTCAAGCACTCCAATACTGAGCTACAAACTCAGCCCCCCATTAATGCCTTCTGATCCCCCATAACTTTCATTCTCAAGAGAACTCTAGGCTCTGAAACATGCAATGATTCCTCCTGAGGAGGGCTCCTCACTCCTGACCTAATCACCTTTTCCTAGGCTCCACTTGCTCTGAGAGATCCAGCCCCTTGACATCACTACATTGGGCACCAGGCCTCCCACATATGAACCTCAGGCAGATGAGCCACATTCAGTCATGGCACAGTGGCATAAGGATAGGCGTGGAGAGTGGAAGAAAAGAGGCCAGAACTGAATTTTCACAGATACGATCAATTGGTTTAAAGCAAGGACTAAATAGGTCCCCAAAATTCACATCCTGAAATCCTAACCACACTGGAACTGTATTTGGAAATATGGCCCCTGAGAAGGTGGTAACGATTAATTAGATGAGCTTATAGGGGTGGACATGATCCAATAGGGCTGTTGCTTTTTTTTCCCCTCAGGTACAGGGGTTGAACCCAGGGCGCTCTACACTAAGCTACACCCATTCCAGCATGCACTCCCCCCTAAAATTCTAGGCCCCACTGAGTGACCCAGGATGGCCTCAACCTTGGAATCCCTGCCTCAGCCTCCTGAACGGCTGGGATTACAGGTGTGTACCACCATGGCCAGCTAGGGCTGATGCTTTTATGAGAGGAAGGGACACCAGAGATCTCTTTTTCTCTGCCCTGTGAAGACACAGCAAGAAAGTAGCCATCTGAAAGTCAGGAAGAGAGCCCTCACCAGGAACTAACTGGCACCTTCAACTGGACTTCAGCCTCCATGACTATGAGAAATAAATGTCTGTTGTTTAAGCCATCCAGTCTGTGGTACTCTGTTGTGGCAGCCGAGCTGACTGATGCACCATGCAGCATGGAAAGGAAAATCTATTGAGCAGTATTGCTGGGAAAACTGGGTATTCACACACAGAAGCATGGCATTGGACTCACCTTGTGCATATACAAAAATTAGCTCAAAATAGATCAAAGTCCCAAAATGTAAGATCTAAAACTATTAATTCCTTAGAAGAAAACACGGGGGCTGGGGATGTGGCTAAAGCGGTAGCGCGCTCGTCTGGCATGCGTGCAGCCCAGGTTCGATCCTCAGCACCACATACAAAGATGTTGTTATGGCCGAAAACTAAAAAATAAATATTAAAAAATTCTCTCTCTCTCTCTCTCTTTAAAAAAAAAAAAAAGAAGAAGAAAACACGGTAGGCAGACTTAATGATTTGTGCTTACAATGATTCCTTGCCTGTGATACCTAAATGCACAGGGAATAAAAGAAAAATTAGATAAACTGGACTTCATCAGAATCAAAAATTTTTTGCATTATAGGACACTATCATGAGAATGAAAAGATTAGTCCAAAAATAGAAAAATATTTTCAAATTATATATCTGATAAGGGACTAATATCCAAAATATATGAAGAACTACAACTCAACAACAAAAAAAGACTCAATTAAAAAAATGGGCAAAGGGAGGCTAGGGTTATAGCTCAGTGGTAGAATGCTCACATAGCATGTGTGAAGCACTGGGTTCGATCCCCAGCACCATACAAAAATAAATTATTAAATAAAATGAAGGAATTGTGTCCATCTACAACTTAAAAAAAAATCTTTAAAAGAATGGTCAAAGGACTTGAGTATACATTTCTCCAAAGAAAATACACAAATGGTCAGTGAACACCTGGAGATATGCTGAACGTGACTGGCCATTAAGGAAATGCAAATCAAAACCACAGTATCTAATGTTTTGAACAACCAATAAAAAAAAAAAAAACACAGTATCACTTCACTCCTATTAGGATGCCGCCTACGAAAAAGCAGAAAATAATACCCATGCTGGTGGGAATTCGAAGAAAGGCAGAACCTGTGGTAACTCCTGTGCCCCCAGATTCTAACCTAGAGGCACTGAAAGCAGGGGCTCAACACACGTCATACAACGACATCGACATCAGTGTCCACACCCAGTTTCCAGCTGCAGGTGATTAATGGTGGGTTGGTATGAGGGAATGGTAAGCCTTTCTCAGAAAGGCCCTTGGGCCAGAAAGCAAAATATTTCTTAAAATGGTGCTGTCACTTAAGATGGCCATCCAGATGCTAAGCAAGGACCTTACACTGGGAGAGCTTCTGTGTCAGAGGCAGAGTTTTGTTTGGGATAACAGAACAGTGCGTGAAAGAGCTGTGAAGGTCAGACAACACTGCACGAGTGCTTCATACTACCACGCTGCAACTTTGAAAATGGTTAAGATAATACATTTTATGTTATACATATTTTACCGCTATAAAAAAGCAACTTTAACTCAATGACAGGGAAAAGAATGAGTGATGTGTGGCTTTTTGTAATTTTGTCCTGTGTGGCGTTCTCTCCAATGTGGGTTCCTGGCACTGAAGAAATAGCCACAGCGGAGGAACTTCTTTTCCACTGAGAGGGTCCTCCCTTTTCCTTTTTCCTTCTGTTAAAGCACGAAGCAAAGAAAAGACCACCAACTCCAATTTAAATCACAGTTAAAGCAAGCTTGTAATTCCGACTGGCCAGGGCTGTCTCTCCCAAAACCCACGGGAATAGAAGACAGCACCCCAGCTGTCTAGGAACGCAGTTTTATAACACAAAAAGTTGCAGAAAGGGGGTGTCTTGAGAATTTACAGATAACAGCATAATACAAAGGCCGGTAGTAGGTTAATGGTCTAAATGGTTCAGTACTTAAGGAGTAAATTTAGATCCCAACGTCAGAATCTATGAGGCACCACTAAGCTTTCAGAGAGGGTTGTTATCTGGTCAGGGAAAACTAGAATTTATGAGGCGCCACTAAGGTTTCAGAGAGGGTTCTATCTGGTCAGGGAAAGCCAGGCAGGGGTGAGTTCAAGGCAGGGCAGTCATTCCAAGCAGGTTTAGAAATCGCAGTCATTTATAGTAAAGCAGAAATTAACTTTTCGTGCCTTTGTGACAAGATGGCTCTCCGTCTTCAGAGGGAATTAGCCGGGCTTTACCACTTCTCCCTGGGATGGCCTCGCGGGTCCTGCCCAGGCTGGGCTCGGCCTCCTGGCTGGGGGGCGGGGAGGGGGCGGGTGCAGCCGAGTCTCTCCAGGTCGGGAGACTGCATGAGCAGCCCTGTGGCTCCATTTTCTGTTTCTCTGAAGGAGGAGGTACTGCTTTGGGTTCAAGGGAAGAGGCCTCTTTGATTAAACAGAAGGGCTCTTTCACCCCGGGCAGGGAACAGTCAATGGGCAGGCAGTTCCGCCACCTGAGAAAGTGGCTCACCGGGGCCAGCCTGTGCGGAGGTGCGTCCTCTGGTGCTGACACATGTTGGAGCTGTGCCGCAAGGCCTGGCCACACTGGCCGCACCGGTAGGGCTTCTCCCCGGTGTGCACCCTGCGGTGCTGGGTCAGGTCCGCCCTCTGGCTGAAGGCCTTCTGGCAGTCACTGCAGGTGTAGGGCTTCTCGCGGCGGTGTGACCGCTGGTGCTGGAGGAGCCTGGAGCTGTTGTGGAGGGCCTGGCCACACTCGGCGCAGGCGTAGGGCCGCTCGCCCGTGTGGATGCGCTGGTGCTGGGTGAGGTGTGTGCTCTGGCTGAAGACCTGGCCGCAGCGGTGGCACTCGTAGGGCTTCTCCCCGGTGTGGCTTCGCTGGTGCTCCACGAGTTTGGTTTTCTGGATGAAGGCTTTCTCACACGCGTGGCATTTGTAGGGCTTCTCTCCCGTGTGAATTCTCTGATGTTGGATCAGGTTAGAGCTTTGAGCGAAGCCTTTGCCGCAGTCTTGACACTCAAAGGGCTTCTCCCCCGTGTGCGTCCGGCGATGCCGAGTGAGGATGGAGCCGTCGCTGAAGGCCTGCCCGCAGTCGCCGCAGCGGTAGGGCACCTCCCCGGCGTGCCTCCTGCGGTGGCGGACGAGGATGAGGATGGAGCCGTCGCTGAAGGCCTGCCCGCACTCGCCGCAGCGGTAGGGCACCTCCCCGGCGTGCCTCCTGCGGTGGTGGACGAGGATGAGGATGGAGCCGTCGCTGAAGGCCTGCCCGCACTCGCCGCAGCGGTAGGGCACCTCCCCGGCGTGCCTCCTGCGGTGGCGGACGAGGATGAGGATGGAGCCGTCGCTGAAGGCCTGCCCGCACTCGCCGCACTTGAAGGGCTTCTCCTCGCGGTGGAGCCGCTCGTGCTTGGCCAGGTTGGCGCGGTACCTGAAGGTCTTCGCACAGTGACCGCAAGGATGCAGCTTTTTCCCAGTGGGAATTTTCTGATCTTCTCTAACAACTAAGTTTGAATTTAAGATTTCCCCTGAGTCAGGAACTAGATTTGGGTTTTTTGACCGGTGCACACGTTGATGGTGGTTGAGGTAGGATCTCTGCTCAAAACTTGGCTCACAAGTATCACATTTGTGAGGTCGCTGATCCGTGAAAGGGCTCGACCCCAACCTGAGGCTTCCCCCAGCCTCCCGGCTGCTTTCCTGGCCGATCTGTGTGTCTGGCCTGGAGTGTTTCTGCCGCTCTGACTTATCCAGGCTTCCCTGGCACTCAGTCCTGGTCCCAGGAGCTGAAACAGCAAACAGGGCTCATTCAGACACTAGAAGGAAAGCAGGAAGCTGCTGCTGACCACGTGAATACCAGTCTGTCATCTCCACAGCTGCAGCCCTGCTGATGGAGCCCAGGACTCAGAGGTTCTGGGTCCTGCCCAGGCCCACAGCCATGAGGCTGGGAAGCATTAGAACAAGCCTTTGCTGCCCGAGTGTGACTGAGGACAACTCTGCCCACCAGTACCAAGGCACAGAAGACAAATGCTTCACAGCACCATGGAAGCCAGAGCAAGGAGGGGCTCCAAAAGTCATAGATGATGAATGACAAAGAAAAAGTAAGACCAAGGGAGTCTGAGGCAATTCCAAAATCCATGGCAGGGCAGAGGGCCACACTCGTGGCAGCCCTGCAGGAGGAAGGGGGAGGAAACACAGGCTGGGGCCCTTTGGCTCTCCCCAGAAGGACACTGCCACTCCCCAGGCTTTCTCTGAGAACCTGAAGGTGACCACCTGCATGACCACTAGAACCTCAAACTCCAGGCACCTATACGGAATGCTCTTTAATACCTCAGACCTCCATGCATTTCAATACTTACGTACAGAAGCAGATACTGGCAGCATACAAGTGGGTCCTGCCATGAGGCCCCTCAGAGGTGACATCAGTGGCCCACTCAGGAATCACCAGTACTGGCCCTGACTTGCCCACTGAATACCATAAGGCAACTCACCCCCTTTCTGAGCCAGGTTTCCCATCTGAAAAGCAGGGGTCACAGCAACATCATGAGAATAATACCAAGGTGAACAGATTGACCGTCAACAGCCCAGCACCCAACACAGTGGGTCTCAACCAGCCAGCCAGTCAGCCAGCCGGTGGTGCCTCTGACATCACTGTTCCATTCCCGGGACTTAGGGGCCTGTCCCACACCTTCAGCCAGGCCCTTGCTGCACACGGATAAGTGCAGGACAAGTGTGCTGGACATTTAGCTAGCCAAGCTCCCTGGAGGTCTCAGGAGCACAGGCTGGAGCCACGGCTCTGGAAAGGGTCTGGCACCCTGTCTACAGCTGTCTGCACACATCCTGGGACCCGCAACCCTGCTCTCAGGTACACATCCACAAACGCTGTCCCTGTGTGCCAGAGATGCATGCACAAGAACCCCAACCTGGGGACTACCAAGAGTCCTCCACAAGTAGAGGGAAAATAAATCATAGTACATTCACACCACAGAACACTGGCAACAAAACAGACTCAACTGCTGCTGCATGAAACAGGGGCACTCAGAGCTCAGCAGAAGGTGCCTGTAGACATCCAAGAGCAGCCTTGTGCCTTGGATGGGGAGTGGTGGGAAAGGACAGAGGAAGCCCCGGGCTCCTTGGAGCCATGCTTTCCCATAAAAATTCATTGAGCTTTCAACTTAGGGTTCCTCCCATTCTATAAGCATCTTCAAATAAGCAAATTTACAAAAGAAAAATTCAGGTGTGTTGATCCAGCAGCTCCTCCTTAGGACACCGTCATACAAGTGCAAAAGATGATCAGGACAGTGTCCATAGCAGCAAAAGCAGACAGGACTTTTTGGCTGGCAGCCACACAGAAAGCCCAACCCACCCACCAGTGCACAGAAAGGAAACGTGCTCAGGGGCCTGGTGGGCACTGGGTCGTTCCACTTGGGAGGCCATGCTCCAGGCTGGGCTGGGGCTCAGAGTACAGTAGCTGCTTAGCACACAGAAGGCCCTGGGTCTAGTCCCTAGCAACCCACACCCCACACAACACTCAAAAACCAAAAAGAAGCAGTGGTTGTGCATAGGTGTGGAAAGGCCATCACTAGAAAAGGAGTATCAAGAAATATTCCAGGGGCTGGGGATGTGGCTCAAGCGGCAGCGCGCTCGCCTGGCATGCATGCGGCCCAGGTTCGATCCTCAGCACCACATACAAATAAAGATGTTGTGTCCTCCAATAACTAAAAAATAAATATTAAAAAAAAATTCCCTTTCTCTCTCTCTCAAAAAAAAAAGGAAAAAAAAAAAGAAATATTCCAGAACACAGTTGAGCCTGGGCCGTGAGATTCAGGATGATAGCTCTCTAGCACTCTACAGTTGTCTAGTGAGCCAATTTCAAGGGGAATGAACTGACAGTCTCATCACTACACCCTTGTCTGACCAGCTCTGAGGGCAGGGCTCCTTGGGTCCCCAGGCCCAAGCCTCCCCTCACAGCACCTGGCCTGCACCCATGCACCCTCCCTGTCTCTATCTGGAAGCCCGTCCCTACTCTGCTCCACAACACTGTCACCACCTAGAAGATTCTGGGTGAATTTCCCACCAAGGCACCCAAGCTGACAGAGGTGACCAGGGGCCCAGCAGAGGCCGTGCAAGCTACTGAGCTAGCCCTGATCCATCTCCCCATTAACCAGACACCCTGAACCCCAACAAATGCTGGTTTAGTGGCCAAGCTGGGGAACAGCTTCCCTCACACACCTGAGCGGCTGACTCTCATGTGCACTGTCCCCTTGGCATTCTGCATGTCCACCCAGGGCTCGTCCCCTCGCTCCAGCTGTAA
Source organism: Spermophilus citellus (assembly GCF_964194105.1). NCBI lineage: Eukaryota > Metazoa > Chordata > Mammalia > Rodentia > Sciuridae > Spermophilus > Spermophilus citellus. The sequence continues at coordinate 105,715,342 of NC_138194.1, read as the reverse complement.
GATCACTCCGGGCTTGGGACCTGTAGGTCCTGCTCCTGGGAAGGAAAAGGGCCTGGGTTGGTAACCAGATGCAGGGCTATGCTGCAGGCCATCTGCCCTGGGGCTGCTAGGGGAAGGGAAGCAGAGGCATAGGGTGGTGGTAGCCTCCATATCCTCTGGAGGTTGAGAATGGGCTGGAGGTGGTCATGAAGACGGAGGCCTGTGACTGAGCTCAGGGGCTTTCTCCACCAGGAGAACAGAACTCCCCTGAGGAGGGGCCTGCCTCAGGCCTGCAGCAGGAGCTCTGTGGAGGTGTGGGCTGACTCAGGAGGAACCCCGCTTGGCCTCTCCAGCCTCTTTTCTGAGCAGGCCTTCCTGGACCAGTGCAGCAGTACCATCTTTGGTTCCATGGGTGAGGCTTCCAGCCCACACTTGCTGAGCCCTTGGACCCCAAGGCTATTCCTGGAGCTGAGGCCTGCTCAAGGGCCTTACCCAGTGAGACTAGGTTCTTGTAGGTCTCCAGCATCACTTCCCTATAGAGGTCCCTCTGGGCAGGACCCAGGCGACCCCACTCATCCTGGGAGAGGAGCACAGCCACATCCTCGAAGGTCAACTTGGTCTGAAACAACAGGATCCAGCTGCAGCCCCCAGTGTGGCCCAGGGTGGGCACCAGGGGCAGGGGCAATGCAAGCCCGCCAAGGGCAGCATCAGGTCACCCCAAGTCACACTTCTCTGCTGTCAGCACCCAGACCAGAGACACCTGACAGCATTTGACAAGAAAATTTGCCACGGAGAAAGCCCTTGCACACGGAGGACGCTTACCTGGAGTGAAACAGATGGGAACAAGGTCTCCATCGCCTGTGCCCTGGGCTTCCTGAAGGCAGTGGTCAGGAGCCTGTCACTCAGGTGCTAAGGGGAGACAGAGGGATACAGGGAGGCCCAGCCCAGCCCCCTTCTTCATGGCTGGATGCTCAGGGCTGCCATAGCAGGTCTGTTGCAGTACCTTCCCAGGCCTTCAGGCACAGACCTTCCCTGCCCGCCCCAGCCCCAACTCCACTGCCCACAGAGATGCCCCCCACCAACCCTCTGCTCCTTTGGAGGAAGACGGTATCACTCACCGTGTGTGGAGTGATAAAGACAAAACAAGGAGATGTGAAACAAAGGCACAGGGAAAAAGAATGCACAGCGGATGAAACCACAGAACTAGTGGAAGCAAATTCCAATAAATGAGTAACAAGTAATGGTAAGAAATAAGACTAGACTTAACCAGAAGCAAGAGACTCTCCAGTTAGATGCACGCAATGTACTGGGTGCCCTAAAATAAACAACACAGACAGGCTGAAAGTGAGAGCGACCAGACACTAATTAAATAGACCTGTTGTACCTACAGACCTTCTCTTCATCTTTTGAAGTTGTTCTTTTTGTCTTTGTTTTTTGGGGGGGTATGGGATTGAACCCAGGGCCTTGGGCATGTGAGGCAAGCACTCTACCAGCTGAGCCAAATTCCCAGCCCTCAACCCTCAAGTTTTTTATTGAAGAATGAAACTTACATAGAAAAGCCAACAAGTCCTGAATGTACAGCTGGATAGACAGTCACACACTGCCCACCCACAGGACCAGCACAGGGTCAAGAACAGGACCTGTTCCCAGACACCCTCCTGGCCCTGCAGCCTCTGTCCTGACCCCACAGGTCAGCTGCTAGACTTCAAGCAAGCCAGGCAGTCTCTGCTGCTCTGTGCCTGCATCTTCCCCTCAGTGTGGAGCATATGGTTAGCTATGTTATAGCCATCGAAACAGAACTGATGTCAGGCACAATGTCAGATACCCATGACCCCAGCAACCCCAGGGGCCAAGGCAGGAGGATCATAAGTTCAGAACCAGCCTCAGCAACTTAGGGAGGCCCTAAGCAACTTAACCATACCCTGTCTCTGAATAAAACACAAAAGGGCTGGGGATGTGATTCAGTAGTTAAGCACTTCTGGGTCCAATCCCTGGTACCAAAACAAACAACAACAAATACAGGTTTTTTTTTTTTTTCCCAACATATACATTGAGTTTCACACACACACACACACACACAAAAAAAAAAAAAAAAAAAAACACCACAAACCTGGTATTCAAGAAAGTTTTAGCAAATTCCAAAGGCCCATATCACTTGGCAAAATATTCTCTGATGATATTGTTGTTAAACTACAGATATCTGATAGAAAGACACACTCCCTCCCCAAAAAAGCACAGAGAAATGGAAACCAATGTAGGATCAGGTCCAAGGAAGGTGACTCAAAGAAAAAATGTATGTCCTTAAATACACCTGTTTTCACACAAGAGACAGCAAAATAAATTATCTAAGCATCCAACAGAAAATCAGATACAAAATAATAAAGTAATTCAAGGAAAAAGGTGAAATAACATAAAACACAATTTAAAGAAACAAAACAATCTCAACACTGGTTCTTTGAAAAAGTCAAAAAATACACAAATTCTGGGCTGGGATGTGGCTCAAGCGGTAGCGTGGGGTGCTGGGTTCGATCCTCAACACCACATAAAAATAAAATAAAGATGTTGTGTCCACTGAAAAAAAAATATTAAAAAAATTCTCTCTCTCTCTCTCTCTCTCTCTCTCTCTCTATCTATCTATCTATCTCTCTGGCAAATTCATTTAAGGGAAGAAAAAGTGATGGAAAAGAAAATACTATGAAGGTTTTCAGGTAAAGGTGGTGGCCTTGTCTTCTGGACTGGGATGAACTGTACTCCTGGTGGAAGCAAGGAAGCCGAGCCTGAGCCATGGCCAGCACAGTGGTAGCAGCTGAACTGACCATTGCTGTTATATAGGATTTGCCGTTATGTTTCACAAGCCATGAAGCATATGGAGCCTCAAGTAAAACAAGTTTTTCAAAGTCTACCAAAATCTGCCTTTAGTGGTGGCTATTACAGAGTGGGTTTGAAATCAAAAGGACAGAAAGGGAAGCAGCATTAATACTAAGTGTAAGCCCTACAGCCCATAAAGGAAAAAAGAAAAGAGGCTCATTGACAAATTATGTTTTTAAATCACCCAGATAAAGGAGGATCTCCTTATATAGCAGCCAAAATCAATGAAGCTAAAGATTTACTGGAAGGTCAAGCTAAAAAATGAAATAGATGTATGATGAATTTTATTTTATTTTATTATTTTTTTAAAGAGAGAGTGAGAGAGGAGAGAGAGAGAGAGAGAGAATTTTTTAATATTTATTTATTTATTTTTAGTTCTCCACAGACACAACATCTTTGTTGGTATGTGGTGCTGAGGATCGAACCCGGGCCGCACACATGCCAGGCAAGCGCGATACCACTTGAGCCACATCCCCAGCCCGGATGAATTTTATGCTCATATTAGTTTATGTATATGAGTACTGATTTTTTATGATAAAATTCCTCAGAGCTCCAATTTTTTTCGAAAATGACTTAGCACAAGCAAAAAAGAAAAAGAAAATACTATGAAGAACAAAGAAGACATAACGTGAGACACCACCCACAGTGTGGCCCAGGGCCTGGATCCCTCAGGAAAACTAAGCTGACACAGGAGAGGCTGGGGCTATGGCTCAGCAGTGGAGCACTTGCCTCGCACATATGAGGTGCCAGGTTTGATCCTCAGCACAACAAAATAAATAAAGGGGAGATATTGTGTCCATCTTTAAAAAAAATAAAGGTGACACAAGAGAAACACGTGCAGGAGCCACCAGTGACAGGTCAGTGATGCTGCCTCTCCTGCTGGTCAGCATCCTGGCCAGTGCAACATGTCTCAGATGAAGGCACACAAGCTCCAAGCAGTGGAAGAGAAAAGACAGAACTGCCATTGTTTGTGAATGGTAAAGCCATCTACCTAGAAACCTCAAGAGTCTCAATCCACAGCATCCCCTTTACTCACTCTCTCTCTTTCACTCACTGGTGCTGGGGATGGAACCCAGGGCACTCTACTACCGACCAACATCTCCAGCCCTCTTTCTTTTGAGACAGGGTCTCACTAAGTTGCTGAGCTGGCCTTGAACTTGCCAGCCGCCTTCCTCAGCCTCCAGAGTTGCTGGGATTACAGGTGTGCCCCACCATGCCCAGCCAATAGCGTCACCATATACAAGTCAAACGTGATTAAAAGAACTATGTACTAGCCAGCAGCAACCAAAAGCTGACATTACAACAGCTACAAAACTACACAATAACTAAAGTCTAACAAAAAATACATATATTGCTGGGAGCAGTGGTGCATACCCAGCTACTCAGAAATCTGAGGCAGGAGGATCATTGGGCCCAGGAGCTTGAGACCAGTCTGGGCAACGTAGTAAGATCCTGTCCCCAAAAAAAACAAAAAAAAAAAAACCATACTAAATGAACAAAATAACAAAACTTTATTGAAAGATCTTAAAAAGACTTACAGAGAAACAAAAATTATAAACAGTAAATGACTCAATATAACAAAGATGTCAATTCTCCCTAAATTAATCTGTTCAGTGCAATTACAATAAAAATTTCAATAGGACATCGCCAGGCACAGTGGTGCATGCCTATAATGCCAGCAGCTCGGGAGGCTGAGATAGGAGGATTGTGAGTTCAAAGCCAGCCTCCGCAAAGGCGAGGCTCTAAGCAACTCAGTGAGACCCTGCCTCTAAATAAAATACAAAATAGGTCTGGGCATGTGGCTCAGTGGCTGAGTGTCCCTGAGTTCAATCTCTGGTACCAAAAAAAAAAAAAAAAAATTTCAATAGGACATATGAAGTGAGACCAAAATGTCTATAAGTATCACATGAAAGAATAATGATCAAGGCAATGTCAAAAAGAACCCAGGGAGTCGGAGTTTTGCCCTACTAGACACCAAGGTTTAGGTGATAGCACTAAGCATGAGGTATAAATAGCAGGAAACAGAGTGGGAGAAGTCCATGCACGTGCTACAGTGGCCAGGGATGTGCTACTCAACAAGTGTGCTGGCACAACTGGTTTCCCACAAGAAGTTAAAGTAGGTGTCTGCCTTCTGTGATATCTGAATACATATTTCAGGCAGGTTGAGGATCTAAATGTTCTTTATAAAGTCTATGCAGGAAAAGATTGTACAATTTGACTCCGTCAAAAAGAAAAAGTCTTGGGGGCTGGGGATGTGGCTCAAGCGGTAACGCGCTCGCCTGGCATGCGTGGGGCGCTGGGTTCGATCCTCAGCACCACATAAAAATAAAATAAAGATGTTGTGTCCACCGAAAAACTAAAAAATAAATATTAAAAAATTATTTCTCTAAAAAAAATTTCTGCACAAGATAGAAGAAAAATTTTAAAAAGACAAACTGCAGAGTGAAAAGACATTTGCAAACAAGGATAAATACATAGAATAGATTTTTTAAAATTTTAAAGGAACTCAATTTTTAAAACGAGGCCGAAGGACATAGCTCACTGGCAAAGTGTTTGCCTAGCATGCCTGAGGCCCTGGGTTCAATCTCCAGCACTGCCAAAACAAAATAAAACAAAAGTATTGCAGGGTAATCCCAGCAATTTGGGAGGCTGAGGCAGGAGGATCACAAGTTTGAGGCCAGTCTCAGTTTAGTGAGACCCTGTCTCAAAAAAGGGGGATTGAGGGATATAGTTTTGTGGTAGAGCACTACTAGGTTCAATCCTAGTACTGGGGGAGGGAATGACCATAGGATATGACTTTCTAAATCATAAATAAATCAAACTGTCCAATAAATGTCTGAAAAGAATTTCAATGTCATTAAAAATCACAGAAGCAGGGCTGGAGATGTTGCTTAGTGTTAGAACTCATGCTTAGCTCTATAAAGCCAAACAAAATGAATTACAGAAACACAAAGTAAAATAAGATTTTTCTCCACATAGATAGGAAAATATAAAATACTTTGTGATAGCAAATGCTGAGGACATGAGAAGTGTTAACCAATAGAGTTACTCTGGAAATCTGTCTGATGCTACCTGGTACAGCCGAAATGCTGCAAACCTCTCAGGAAATCCAATTCTCAGGTATGTGCCCTATAAAAAATCCTGCTACTGCACTTAAGAATGTTACTATATGACTATGTATAAGAAAGAAATTTTGATGTCCCTCAGGGTAATAGGCAAGTTCAAAGCAGCTTAAAAGAACCAACCACATCAATGTCAAGGAGGAAGCACAAAGTTATAAGATTGAGTAAAGCTGTCAGACAGGGTTAACCATAGTATGATAGGTGTGTAGGGTTTTGTTTTTGTACCAGGGATTGAACCCAGGGGTGCTTAACCACTGAGCCACATCCCCAGCCCTTTTTATTTTTTCTTTTGAGACAGGGTCTCACTACGCTGCGTAGAGCCTTGCTAAATTGCTGAGGCTGGCTTGAATTTGGGATCCTCCTGCCTTGGCCTCAGGGTTTGCTGGGATTTCAGGCATGACCACTGCAACCACTGCAACCAGCAGTATGAAGATTATTAAGAGATAAAAGACAACATTAGGTTTGTAGTGATATAAGAAAACAGGCTGAAGTATATTGATCAGAAAATGGGTGCCGGGCTGGGGATGTGGCTCAAGCAGTAGCGCGCTTGCCTGGCATGCGTGTGGCCCGGGTTCGATCCTCAGCACCACATACAAACAAAGATGTTGTGTCCGCCGAAAACTAAAAAATAAATATTAAAATTCTCTCTCTCTCTCCTCTATCTCTTAAAAAAAAAAAAAAAAAAAAGGTGCCTCTGAAGAAGAGTGGGCCTAGAGCACTGGGTCTAAACACAGTTTAACTCTTTTTTTGGTAGAGCTCTACCACTGAGCTATACCACTGAGCTATATTCCCCAGCCCTTTTTATTTTTTTGAGACTATTTAATTCAGTTGCTGAGCTGGTCTCATACTTGCAATTCTCCTGCCTCAACCTTCTGAGTTGCTGGGGCTACAATTATGCACCACTGCACCTGGGTTACAATATTTTTTTCTTATTTTTAAATAATTTTTTAAAAAATATTCATTTTTTAGTTATAGTTGGACACAATACCTTTATTTCACTTATTTATTTTTATATGGTGCTGAGGATTGGACCCAGGGTCTTGAACGTGCAAGGCGAGTGCTCTACTGCTAAGCCACAACTCCAAACCTCCTTCTTTTTAAACATTCTTAGTTGTAGACGGACACAATACCTTTATTTTATTTATTTTTAAGTGGTGCTGAGGTTTGAACCCAGTGCCTCACACGTGCTTGGCAAGTGCTCTACCACTGAGCTACAGCCCCAGCCTACACTGATTTCTTTAAAAAAAAAAAAAAGCTTGAACAATTGTGGCACTATGAGAACTGGCAATTCAAAATACTGGTGTTCGTTTGGGGCTGGGGATGTGGCTCAAGTGGTAGTGCGCTCGCCTGGCATGCGTGCGGCCCGGGTTCGATCCTCAGCACCACATACCAACAAAGATGTTGTGTCCGCCCATAACTAAAATAAATAAATAAGTATTAAAAAATAAATTAAAAAATACCAGTGTTTGTTAATCCATTCTGCATACATGCTTTTATTTTAAAAATTTAGAGAAAACATATATTAAAAAGCACAAGACATGTGGGATGTGGTGTTGCATGCCTGAAATCCCAGCAGCTGGGGAGGCTGAGGCAGGAGGATTTTGAGTTCAAAGCCAGCCTCAGCAAAAGCAGTCACTAAGTAATTCAGTGAGACCCTGCCTCTAAATACAAAATAGAGCTGGGGACTGGCTTAGTGGCTGAAATGCCCCTGAGTTCAATCCCTGGTACCAAAAACAAACAAACAAAACACAAGACACCTGTAATCCCAGCACTCAAAGGGCAGCCAGGACACTTTGGTGAGAACCTGTCTCAAAAAAGCTGGGCAGCTGGGCTGGGGTTGTGGCTCAGTAGTAGAGCTTCTTGCCTAGCATGTGTGAGGCACTGGGTTTGATTCTCAGCAGCACATATTAAAAAATGAATAAAATAAAGCTCCATCAAAAACTAAAATAAAAATATTTTTTAGAAAAAGCTGGGCAGCACTGGTGATGAGGCTCAGTCCAGCTTGTGTAAGGCCCTGGGGTGGGGTGAGAGGAAGCACAGACCATGGAGAAAATTAAAAGATTTCAGATCTTTTAAAAAAATGAGAATCAATTTGGCTGGTGCCAGGCACGGTGGCGCATGCCTGTAATCCCAACAGCTCAGGAGGCTGAGGCAGGAGGATCGCGAGTTCAAAGCCAGCCTCAGCAAAAAGTGAGGTACTAAGCAACTCAGTGAGACCCTGTATCACAAAACAGGTCTGCGGATATGGTTCAGTGGTGGAGTGCCCCTGAGTTCAAACCCCGGCACCGGCTCCCCCGCCACCACCACCACCCCCCACCCCCCCAACCCCCCCCCCGCCAAAAAACATTGGCTGATGAAAAGCCTTGAAGAGCCCAAAGAGAAAAGAGGGCAGGGTGAAAAGAAGTTACATCCAATAAAATGAGGGGTTTGGGAAATGGCTACTAAAATGCAAAACGAGGGGCAGTACCTGTAAGGACCTGAGGGAAATGGGGAGGAGCATTTACAGAGGAGTAAGTCAAGCTCCTTGAAGGGCTTCGGATCACCCGGAGGACGGGGACCAAGAGCATCCCAGGACACAAGCTGACCTGTGGGGTGGCCTGCAGAGAAGCCCTGGGGCGTGCATGGGCCCTGTGAGGAGGGACTCTCAAAGTGGAGTGGGGTGGGGGCAGAAGGAATGACCCCCAGGGTGGGGGGTAGAGGGATGCGGGGTGAATACTGCAGAGGGGAGACTAGGTCTGGGGGGATCAGCACCGGGCCTTCCCGGTTCCCGGGGCGGAGCACGCTCGCCGGTGAAAGGGCCTGTCCGGGTCCCCGGGGCGGGGCTTGCTGTCAGTCGGGGAAGGGGCCTGCCCGGGTCCCCGGGGCGGGGCTTGCGGTCAGTCGGGGAAGGGGCCTGCCCGGGTCCCCGGGGCGGAAGTCGTGGTCGATGGCTGGGCTGACCCGTACCCTGAAGGTCGCCAGCAGGGTCCGCGCACAGAGGGACAAGCACTCACCTCAGCATCGCGGGACCCTGCTCGGCGTCCAGCCAATTAGAGCGGGGCGGAAGTGACGCCACGCCGAGCCTTCCCCTTGCCGGACCCCAGGCACCGCCCTGCCGCTAGGGGAAGGACTCGGCGAGTCGCCATTCAGCTGGTGGGTGCTGGGAGGGGATCCGGCACCTCTCGCGCGGCAGGCGAACGCCCGGCGCAGTAATTCCTTTCTGATGAATTCTCCCTAGTGAGCAGTGAAAGCCGTCAGCGGGTCCAGGAACGGGAAGCACCCTTTTCTGAGACAGGAGATTGTTTACAGGACAAAGTAGCCTGTTTAATCCACTGCCCCCAGCCTTGAACTTCTCTGTAAATGGGACCCAGTATCCCTCCAATTAAAACAGCGGCTCTTGAGCACCACTGCTCTGGAGCAAGCCCGCCCAGGTGGCGTGTCCCTCGCCCAGGTGGCGTGTCCCTCGGGCAAGACCTGAACCCACTTTGCCCGGGAGGGAGCAGAAAAGCCGCAGCAGCTTATGCTCAATCATAAACTGTGTGCTTTCTCTCACTCTTCAAGATGCCCCTAACCTCCCCTGCGCCCCAATCCTTCAGTGAACACCTCTCTGTGAGCCAGAACCCTAGGATCCCCATTGTGAATGAGTTTCAGGGCCAGATCCCAAAACTGCCAGGGTATTGCCTAGGTGGCCCAGGATAGGTGAGGATCACACTAGAAATGGATGCGGACCACCAGAACAAGGAGCCATCTGGCAGGCAGAGTAAGGTCTTGTCATTTAAGGACGCTGCTTACAGCCATAACCTTTCAAAGACTGTGCTGGGATGGAGTTACCATCTAGGGAATTTGGAGGTAGGACTCCTCCACCCACTCCAGTCCTACACAAGTGGGTTCAGCAATAAAAGGATCAACTACCTCGCACGTGGCGCTGTTCAGCATGTCACCGTTGCATGGGCAAACGGGAAGGTCATTTGTTTTGGTGAAAACTAGGTCAGCTGCTTACAACCTGTGGCTCCTCAGGAGCACCTTCTCCTTAACAGAGGGAAAACATCAGGCTTTATCTACAATTAATATATGCAAGTTTGGGGCCTTTTCCCGTCTTTGCACCAGAGCAGTTAGGGCCACAAGCCAACTCCTTGTGTCCAGTCTAGGGTTCTAGGCAGTTGGACAAGTTCGAGTAGATTGGAAAACACTTCAAACACCCACCACTGCTCAAAAAATGCAAAAAATGGGTCAGCAGTTTCAGAACACCAGCCTCAGGCTGGGGTTGTAGCTCAGTTGGTAAACTAGAGGGCAGGAAGTCCAGCCAAGAGGTAAAGAACTTTATAACCTTGGGGCTGGGGATGTGGCTCAAGTGGTAACGTGCTCGCCTTGCATGCGTGCGGCCCAGGTTCGATCCTCAGCACCACATACCAACAAAGATGTTGTGTCCGCCGAGAACTAAAATAAATAAATATTTTTTTAAAAAAAAAAATTTATAACCCTGCACTCTTCCAGTGACCGCTCCCCACCCATCCTACTTGCGCAGGGTGCTGCCTGCTCATGATAACCTGCACAAGGATGGTTAGACCAACTCAGATCCACGCCAACTCTGGTAAGGAAGCCATTAGGTTGGAACCCACAAGGAAAAGCTTCACAAGAACACTCAGAGAACAGGAATGTACTACCATTTGTTTGAAGGGGAAGACGTTGCTGAATTCTAGAGAACAAGGCTGCTTCCAGGAACTGGGAAAATCAGCTGTGAACCTAGTATGCACACCTACTATGAGTCCATCAAGACACTGAGGGTAAGGTCCACAGCACTAGGCTCAGAATTTGGTTCTAACCTGTTTCCTCATTTGTAAAATGGGGTCTTAGCACCACAGGGTGACTACTGAGTCACCCACCCTAGAATGTCATGATCTTGATTCCCTCCTTTTGGATCAAGTTCCTGGCCCTGGACACCTGTACCTCCTCTCCAGCCATGAAGCTCCCATGTCTCTCACTAGTGGTCTCATGGGTAAAAGTTTCTTCCTCTTCACTGTATCAAGGGGATCCATGGCAGGGACCCCTCCCTCTGAAACCACATGCACACAGCCCAACAGCAAAAGGACAAACTTTATTGAGCCCCTCAGTCCTAGTTCTCTTTTTCCTGCACGGTCTTGGTTCCACGGAGTCGCCCAGTCCGGCGGGCAGCAATGAGACCCACTTTGCGGCCAGCAGGAGCATCTCGGCGGATGGTGGAGGGTTTGCCAATATGCTGGTGGTTACCTCCTCCGAAGGGATGTTCTACAGGCTGCAGGTAGAGGGAAATGGTGTTACGAGTAGTGATGACCCCACTGCAGAAGGGTTGGGGCAAGATCAAGAATGCTGTGGCTACAAACTACCACCCAGTGCTTCTCCCACTGAAGATTCATTCCCCTGCCACAGGAGTTAGGAAAACACCTCCAGAAGGGATTTGCTAACCCACCTGCATGGTTATGCACCTTGAATACCCTACAAACTGATTGCTGGGCTACTTACATTCATGGCCACACCCCGTACACGTGGCCAGCAGTTCCTCTTTGCCTTATACTTGTGGTAGGCACGACCAGCTTTCAAGATAGGTTTGTCAATTCGGCCACCTCCAGCCACCACACCTGTTGGAGAGATCAGAATCCTCAGTCAGAGAACCTCCTCACCATTGGGTCCTTGACAGTGAACCCTTCCCTTCCCAATGCAAATCACTCAGTACTGTCATATGCATCACTCAAGAGCCACCAGACTTTTACAGCCACCACACAGAGCCCACCAGCCTCCACCCTAGTGAATCAAATTCAAGTTTCTAAGAGAGCACTCCCACTTCACTGTATCTGAAACACAAGGTAGGTCACCCAACCTCTGAATTCCCCCAAGGCAACTAACTGACCAAGTGCACTGCACCAGAGCTCTGCTTTTTCTGTGAGCCTCAGTAACTACTCTGTCCAGGGCTGGGTTTACCAGATTCTAGGGTGCTGCCAAACAAAGAACCTGGAACCAAATTCTTTCTCTCCCTCTCAACAGTAGATGCCTTTAAGGAAATCCTCGTATATGATCTTGTTTTCTCTGAAGAAACCAAGTGAATTAACTAAATGAAGTAATATCAGAAATCAGGAAGCCTGAATTAAACCAGCATACACACACACACACACACACACACACACACACACACAGGTCGAGAACCATCTGGTTCAATCTCAATCTGCTCCAAACCTGTAGGGAAGTAGGTACCACCATCCTGCTCTTTACAGCAATGAAGATTCCAATTATTTCATACTCAATCTGAAGCCCAAGGCTACCAGGTGGCAGTTCATAAGCAGCTCACAGCCTGAGCACCCACTTCTGCATTCAACGGCTGCCAGGCACTCACCGACAACAGCTCTGTTGGCCGAGGAAATGACCTTTTTGGAGCCAGAGGGCAGCTTCACACGAGTCTTCTTGGTCTCAGGATTGTGAGAGATGACCGTGGCATAGTTACCGGAGGCTCGGGCCAGCTTGCCCCGGTCCCCAGGCTTCTCCTCCAGGCAACACACAATCGTACCCTCAGGCATGGTTCCCACAGGGAGAACATTGCCAATATTGAGCTGGGCTGCCAGGAGAAGCGGAACCAGGGTCAGTACAGCCAGAGACAATGCAAAGCCAGGCTTCTTGGAAATGCCCAAAGCGTAGAGCACATTCAACATCCGGGCTCCCACCTTTCCAGACACCTCGTGGAATACCGATTCCAGGCGGGCCTCGCGGGAGGCTTCTGGCGCGGGCTACCAGACCGCAGGCTAGGTGATCCAGAGGTAGCCCCCACCTCCCCTCCGCCCCAACTTTCCTTCCCGCCGCTAGGCTCACCCTTCTTTCCGCAGTACACGAACTGGCCTGTGTGGATGCCCTCGGCGGCGATAAACAGCTCCGTCCGCTTTTTAAACCGGTATGGATCCCGGAAGACGACCTTGGCGAGGGGCGCGCCGCGGCCCGGGTCGTGGATAATGTCCTGCGTGCCGAGGTGAGGTGAGTGCGGGTCTCGGCAGACGCCCCGTCTCCCCCACCCACCGGGCAGACGGCCCCACCTTCACGATGCCTTTGATGTAACCGTGTCGCTCTGCGAAGTCCACTGCGCGCAAACGTGCGGCGCCCTTGCGGTGTTTCACATGCGCGCGGAACACGGAGCCGGCACCCTTTCTCTGTCCACGGATCACTCGGCCCATGACGGCTGGTCTAGGGGGGGAATCAGGTCAGCGTGTGGCTGGCAAGGCAGGCGCTGGCCCCGCGTCCCGCCCCATCCCAGCCTCCCGTGTTCTCATCCCTGGTCGCGCGCGCCTGCGCCTTCTCAGAACAGTCTCCCAGGTACCACGGCGGGCCCCAACGCGGCGGATGGCGGCGGATGGTCCCGAGCCCTCAGCGCCTCAGACAGACCTACCTGCTACCGAGCGCGGCCAAAAGAGGAAATGCGGCACCCGCGAGTCGCCTTATCTTCCGGGGCGGGGCCAAAGCAGTGCCCTCTTCCGGGCGCAGAGCACGCCGGGATGTGTAGTCGCCCTAGCGCGCCGCCGCTGAGCCTCCGCGCAAGCGCACAGGGCAGTGGGCTGCGGCCGGGCCAGCTCCGGAGTCTGGGGGCGGGGTGGAGGTCGCGCTACGCACTGAGTCGGCTCTTGGAGACGTGGAGGAGTTTGTCTAGGGCCACACGTAACGAGGAGCCGCGGGGCAGGCGCTCTGCGCTCGACCGAAGAGGGCTCCCGCTGATGCAGGGCGCCGGGTCGCCGAGTAGTGAATGCTCTGCCTTGGGGACCTGGTGCTTAGGGACCAAGAAATCGGGGTTGGACCAGCCGGTAGCGAATGCCCGCCGCCCGCTAGCACGGGCGCTGCTGGCCGCAGGGACTTGGGCCCAGCCGGATCCTTGAGGCAACGGGAGAGGAGCCGGGGGACCCTGGCCCTGCCTGGAGGGAGCTAGAGGGCGGCTGTGGGCGTCGACGCGAGCCGCGGGCCTCGGGGACAGAATGTCCTCCAAGCCCCGCCGGAGATGAGGATCAGGCTATGGGCAGGGGGGTCCCAGGGTGTGGAGGGGGCCAAGTGGCACGGGGTGGGGAGAGTGGGGAAAGGAAGGTGGACCAGAAGGAGAGAGAAACGAGGCAGGGTACAGCAGAGGGGAGTCCAGTAGGGTGCATGCTGTGGTGAGAGAGGGGAGTCCTCAAGTAGCGCCTCCCCCCACGAATGAGTAGAGGAAGCCATGATGGGGAGCCCATGGAGGGAGGGAAGGAAGTGAGGGCAGCAGTCCCAGTGTGTGGGAGAGGGTTGTAATCAGGACTGGGGTGGAATGGAGGCACAAGAATGGCTGAGGGAGGAGTGCCATGTGGCCACCTGCTGAAGTTAGGGGAGTCTAGAAACCTGTGCAAGAGACGCTCTGGAGTTGACAGGGGTGAAGGAGGCCACAGACCAAAGCAGGCCCAGGGCATTTCTGACAGGGATGGGGCAGCCAAAGGCTTCTCCTGAAAAGTAGGTCTGGTGGATGGCCATCTCCTGGGACTCTACCTCAGCCAGCAGCTGCCATGAGTCCAGTACCTCAACTCCCTTGGCCTTTACTCCTCCCTCAGCTGAGCTGCAGCTTTGGTCTGCTTGGGTCTCCAGTTCCTTTGCTTCGAGGCTTCAGACACCTTGCCTGCTTTTCAGCCTGTAGCCACTGCTGGGTCCCTGCAGCCCTGCCTGCCTTAAATCAACAGGATATATTATATTCCTCAGCAAGCAGGTTCTTATGTGCAGGAGAAATGCAGACCCAAATAAGAAAAACCCAGTTACCCTGGTAATCTCATCTGTTACACGAATGAGATCCCAGAACTCAGGCAATAACAGTAAGCCCCTACTAACCATAAAATTTGTAAGAACGGATTCCAATTAGAACCAGTCAGCATGGGCCAAAGTAACCTAGAGTTGTCATAGCAGTGGAGACTTGAAAGTCTGATGTCATCCTGTTGTCAATCAAAAGGTAGTCCTGGGCAGACTCTGGAAACTTCTCTGGAACCCCCAATAAAATTAAAGGGCACAAGGGTGTGCCATCCTTGTGTCTGAAAGTACCTACTGTCTCCCTTCAGAGTATCCCCTTTTCCCTTTTCCTATCCCTCGTAATAAACCCATGCCTGCCACTGGGATCTGCGTGTCCTGAATCTGAGTGGCTTGGTGGTCCTGCTGTGGGGTTCTGAGGAGTATAGTACTGGCTTCAAGTCAGACTTGGGCAGGTATATCTGGCTGGCAGCAGTGGCTTCCCCATCCACCTGCAGAGCAGCTGCTGCTTTTTTTTTTTTTTTTTTTTTTTTTAAAGAGAGAGTGAGAGAGAGAATTTTAATATTTATTTTTTAGTTTTCGGCGGACACAACACCTTTGTTTTTTGTATGTGGTGCTGAGGATCGAACCCGGGCCGCACGCATGCCAGGCGAGCGCGCTACCGATTGAGCCACATCCCCAGCCCCCAGCTGCTGCTTTTATCTACATCCTCAGGACAAAGGATGCATGGGGCCACATTGGGGCTGACACAGGGTGACAAGAACTGTGCTTATCACCTGGGACACTTGTCTGCCCTTTCTGTATACTAAGGACATGGGCCTGTCCAAGGTCTTTGGTGCCTAGATTTAACATATTGGGGTCTCATCCATCCTGTTTTCCTTTTTTAAACTTTTTAAAACTTATCTTTATTAGTTTATTTACTTTTTGAGATGATGTTGCCTGGGCTGGCCTTGGATCCTGGGCTCAACTTCTTGGTCCTCTTGCCTCAGCCCTTTTGAGTAGCTGTGACTATAGGTGTCACTGTCACCTCCTTAGCCAGGAAAGAAAAGAACAAAGAAGGGGTCACAGTCCCAGGGTCCCTTTTGACAGCCTACCCCCAGTGACCTAAGAACCTCTTGCTAGACCCCACTTCCTTAAGGTTCCACCATCTCCCAATAATACTGTCCCAGGGACCAAACCTTTAACATGGGCCTTGGGCCACATTTGACATCCAGACTAGCAGAAGGGTACAGGAAGTAGAAGGCATTGTCTCTGTCCTGCAGGCACCTGGTGGGAGTAAGAAAGGGAGGTACTCCAGATCGGGGTACCAGGAGAGGGATTTCCCCTAAGAGCTCCCACGTCTTATGCATGAGTAAGGGGAAATGTCAACAGGAGCAGGTGGAGTGGTTTGAGGGACTGGGGGATGCAGGTGTTGGGAATAGCCTGAAGGTGTCTAAAATTTTCCTGAGGAGTTAAGGTAAACTATGTGAAACCCAGTGGGTTAATGAGCCCTGAATCTCCAAGACCACAGCCCCTTGTATATCCTTTTTTATTTTTTTGTAGACAATAACTTTATTTGATTTATTTACTTTTTTTTTGAGAGAGAGAATTTTTTAATATTTATTTTTTAGTTTTCGGCAGACACAACATCTTTATTTGTACGTGGTGCTGAGGAACCCAGGGCTGCACGCATACCAAGGCAAGCACGCTACCGCTTGAGCCACATCCCCAGCCCGAATTATATACTTTTTATGTGGTGCTGAGGATTGAACCTAATACTTCACACATGGGAGGCAAGCGCTCTACCACTGAGCCACAATCCTAATCCCACGTATATCATTTCAATCATTTCAACCTGTCATAAACTATGGCTGAACATCCTCCAGGATGCCACATGCATGAGAGAAGAACTGAAGGAGGACAGTTTTGTTTGGTTAAATGCATCCTTTCATAATGAAAGAATAACAGGATTTATGAAAACAAAATTTGTGGGGCTGGGGATGTGGCTTAAGAGGTAGCGCGCTCGCCTGGCATTCGTGCGGCCCGAGTTCGATCCTCAGCACCACATACAAACAAGGATATTGTGTCCGCTGAAAACTAAAAAATAAATATTAAAATTATCTCTCTCTCTTTAAAAAATAAAATAAAGGGGCTGGGGATGGGGCTGGGGATGTGGCTCAAGCGGTAGAGCGATCGCCTGGCATGCGTGCGGCCCAGGTTCGATCCTCAGCACCACATACCAACAAAGATGTTGTGTCCGCTGATAACTAAAAAATAAAATATTAAAATTCTCTCTCTCTCTCTCCCTCTCTCTTTAAAAAAAAATAATTGTTTAAAAAAAAGATATGAAGGGGCTGGGGATGTGGCTCAAGCAGTAGCGCGCTCGCCTGGCATGCGTGCGGCCCGGGTTCGAACCTCAGCACCACATACCAACGAAGATGTTGTGTCCGCCGAGAACTAAAAAATAAATATTAAAAAAAAATTCTCTCTCTCTCTCCTCTCTCTCTCTCTCCTCTCTCACTCTCTCTTTAAAAAAAAAAAAAAAAGATATGAAAACAAAATCTTCTGCAGAGTGCTGTGTGGGATATGAAGCTCTTCAGTACACTCATTTATTGCATTCTTCTTCCCTCCCCTGCTCAGCATAATGGTTTTACTTTCCAGTTGAGTGGTTAAAGAATGTGTCCTGGGTTGAATCCAACTCTGCAACACAATAAAGGTGGAACCTTGTGAAATAATAAGAATTTTATGCTCCCTCACTTTAATATGGGGACAACAGTATTTTTTCCATAGGATATTTTAAGTATTAAATGAAAAAATACACATGAAACACATGGAAGTGTGTCTACACAAATCACTAGGATTTCTAGGTACAGTGATATATGCCAATAATCCCAGCTACTCAGGAGGCTGAGACAAGTCAATTGCAAGTTCAAGGCCAGCCTGGGAAACTTAGTGAGCACTTGTCTCAAAATGAAAAATAAAAAGGACTAGAGAGGTAGCTCAGTGGTAGAGCAGTTGTCTAGCATGCATGAGGCTTGGTTTTTCAATCCTCAGGAAGTGCTGGGGGGCATGTATCACCAGAGATCTTAGAAGTTCCACTGTGGCCCTTCTGCATAGATACCTTAGTGACCAGAGGCAGCAGCAGGAACACTTCCTAAGAATCTATTTGTTGATCTGTGACAATTCATCCTGCTGTGCTTCATGTGAAGCTACCTGCAGTACTGGTTGTTTTGATTTTTTGTACTGGGAATTGAACACAGACGCTAGCCCTTTTTATTTTTTTGAGACAGGGCCTCCCTTAGTTGCTGAGCCCAGCTTTTAACTTGCAATTCTCTGCCTCAGCCTCCTGAGTCTCTAGGATTACAGGCCTGAACCCTGAGGTTCAATCCGCATTTTAGAAATACTGAGGCGTCAAAGTGCTGCCCCCAACCCGTGCAGGCAGTTGAACTTAACATTGCTCATGTGAATTTCCAGGGACACCAAAAAATCACAGACACACTTCACCTTTAAACAAGCTTCAGGACGGCTTCTTCATTCTCTGCCTCAGGCTCCACAAATGGGAGAGCAAGAGAAAGTCATGAGAGGTTGAAGAGAGAGAGAGAGAGAGTTTGGAAATGGGCTTTTACTGGGGGGACCCTTATTCTTAGAAAGTTCCATTCAAGAAAGATCAGAAGGGGCAGGGTTACAAAGGACAGGTGAGTGTAATTTAACCCAAGGGGCCATGGGACAACACGCCTACTTCTGAAGATGTGCCCTCAAACTTCCTGGACCAGGGCAATGTCCATGTCACTACAAGATGTAGTGACGGTCAAAGCCTCTCCACTCCAGGATGGAAGGCGTGAATCACTCAGAGTGGCTCCCCACACCAAAAGAAATCAAACACGTAAGTGGGTGGACAAAGAACTTTACTTTTGCCAGAAGGGCGAGCTTCTGAACCTGGATAGCAAGCACACTTAGAAGGGCAGTCTGCCTGTTTCTATCCCTAACAGCTCTCCCCCCTTGCTTAAATAGAAGGAGCTCCAGGTTACAATCTACATGATTAGCTAATTTTAAAATTGAGGCAAGCAGAGGGAAGTTTTTTTTTGAATTATAGGTGGATACAATATGTTTATTTTTATGCAGAGTTGAGGATCAAACCCAGTGCCTCACACATGGTAAGTGAGGGATCTACCTCTAAGCCACAACCCCAGCCCAAAGGGAAGTGTTATAGTTAAAAATAACTACAATTGGATCTTTACATCCCAATTAAAGCTAAATAACTATGTCCTGAAAATGGATTATCACACTTTCTATTTCTCACACCCAGCACACATACACACACAATTCTTCAAGGCTATGTAATTAAGACTGTAAGACGCCGCACAGCACTACGAATGGAAGACACTACACGACACAAATCACTGGAGAGGTTCCGCTTATTACAAAAGGCTGTGGGTTTATATAGATCTAAGGAGAGGTGGTAAGGCTTAGGTAAATGATGGGTTGCCGGTTTATTGGTAAATTCTTCCAGATGTCAGTTCCGGAGCCCCAGAAGTTAGTTCTTATTGGGGCTAAGGTTTCCCGCCAGCGGGGTTTGAATAGAATATTGGCGCCAGCGGGAGAATTGGGTGCCAGCAGGAAAAGGGAGAGGCAGGAAGAGAAGCCCCTCAGGCGCCATGTTGGGGTTTTTGGGGTGTGGCTGCCAGTTATATGTTTTCCCAACAAAGACAACACACCAGGAGATCAGAAGTTAAATCAAAAGTCCTCTGAGGTTATATGGTCAACAGAGATGAAAAAAGAAAAAAAACAGAGAGGACAAGATTAGTAAAATCAAACCCACTGAGGGCACTAATATGTCCTGTTACGAAAAATGATATCAGGCATTTTCCCAAACAGTAAGGAGCAGCTCCAGATAGTGGTGGGCAACCACACACACAGAAGAGTCACTGTTACTGTTACTTATGAGCACTCTAAAGTGCACACCCCTAAGTGGAGACTGAAGATAGTAAGCAGTCATGTGGGGCATGAAGAAGCTGATGAAGAGCTCAGGTACAACTGAACCATCTCCATATGTGGTAACATCAAGAGACTGGACTCTGCTGACCCCAGGGATGACGTAAAAGCTGAGCACCTCTGTTCATTCTTAGGTAGCCCTGCGTCCTCTAGCTCAGCAGAACCCCTATCACCACCACCAATATAGAGTCTTGTTCCCACCATGCTGGTAACAATCCCTAGAATTATTTGATAGAATGCTGTCACGTTTTGTAAGGGTCCGGCGAAGCGTCGGAGAAAGAGACCACACAAGAGACTAGCTTCATGCAATAAGCAGGAGGGAGTTTTATTGAACCAGCATGCTGGGGCTCTGTGCCCACTCAAGAAAGGAGAGCAGCCCAGAGCCCAGAGCAGTGGTCAAGCAGAGCTTAAGTACACTTTTTGGGGAGGGCGGGGGGGGGGGGGGACTTTGCATACATCAGAACAAATCATCATGAGGCGCGGGAAAATTGAACAACAACTCTGAGACATGATTAGTACATTCATTGGCGGGAACAGGCTGGGCAGGGGTGATTGGTCACTTCTAAGCGGGGTACACATTCAAACTGATTGGTTTTGGGGCCTGGATGCCTACGTGCCGAGCTACTCAGAGCCCTTAGCTATTAAACAACCAGGGAGTCAGTGGAAATATTTACTGGGCAGTTCGGGTATTGTCCTAACAGCTACTAGGATTATAGGTTCTGGGGGTAGCAGGGGAATTTTAACAATACCTAGTCTTTTACTTTTTTTTTTTTTCTTTTTTGAGAGAGGGAGAGAGAGAGGAGAGAGAGAGAATTTTAATATTTATTTTTCAGTTATCGGCGGACACAATATCTTTGTTGGTATGTGGTGCTGAGGATCGAACCCAGGCCGCACGCACGCCAGGCGATCGCTCTACCGCTTGAGCCACATCCCCAGCCCTAGTCTTTTACTTTTTAACCCAGGCCTTGCAGCTTGGGAACTTTACAATGCCCGGTCTCTTACACTTTAACTCAGGCTTTGCGGCTTAGAATCAGCTTAGAAATTTTACCTTTACAGTTTCTCATGACTAAAACACTCAGGGTCACTCCAGATGAACTGGGCTGCAAGAAATAATCACACAAGAGACAGAGATATCTTTTTCTTTGGGTCCTGTTATGCTCGAATTCAGGACCCCCAAAGACCACCAGAGACCCAAGATCTATGTAAGCAGCAAAGAGGTGTTTATTGCGAGAGCTAGCTCGGTCCTCCGCACGCACACACAGCAACTGGTGACGCTGAGAGGCCCCGAGCCCAGGGTTTGCAGCAGTTTTATACATTCTTTGGAGAAGGCAGGGACCTCACATACATCATAGCAAATCATCACACACCGCGGGAAAATCAAATAACAACTCTAAACCATGATTAGCACATTCACTGGCGGGAACAAGTTGGGTAGGGGCGATTGGTCAGTACAAAAGGGGTATTCGTTTGAACTGATTGGTTTGAGCCAAGAGGGGTGTTTGTGCTGAACTACATGGTTTCCCAACTTGTTATCAACCACCATAAAATACTGGGAGGGTCATCTGGCATCCCAGGTATTTCCCTGTCTCATGCTGATTGGTGGTCTCTAGGGGGTTGCTATGGGTCCCCACCTAGCCTGACTGAGTCAGGGACACCTGGCACAGCAGATCTCTCCTGTTATTTGTAGATAAACAACTTAGCAGGGTGGGAATGTGCTTAGGAGTGCTCTGTGGGTCTTTCTTTTTTATTTTTTTAAGAGAGAGTGAGAGAGGAGAGAGAGAAAGAGAGAGAATTTTAATATTTATTTTTTAGTTTTCGGCGGACACAACACCTTTGTTTTTTGTATGTGGTGCTGAGGATCGAACCTGGGCCGCACGCATGCCAGACGAGCGCGCTACCGCCTGAGCCACATTCCCAGCCCCCTCTGTGGGTCTTTCCAAGGACTAAGGCATGTCCCTTCCTTGGACAGGCTTTGCTCTGAGATAGAGGCTGGTTTTTCACTGTGACAGCTCCTCTGACCTTAAGGGTTTCCAGAAAGAGAGAGAAAGCATGCACATGCTGAACCCTTTTATGGAGGAGAAGCCATTCAAATGAGGCAAGGGGTCAGGTTTCAGGGGTGTTAGGATGGTCTTAGGCCTGAGCCTAAGCAACTCCACTTTTTAAAAAACTTCATTTTAAAAAACCTGCAGTTTCACCAGGCACATCCACAGATCCCTCCAGTGTGGCCTCAAACAAGTTATTTCCCCTCACCCTGATAAAAGAAAGTGAAGCCCCTGGCAGGCTGATAAGAGGGAAAGGTGAGAAGATCAGGCGGAGACACCAGACCAGATGTTTCTGACCCCAGGGTAAATGATGTCACTGAGAAATCCAGGGGTAGCTGATAAGGATTGAAAGAGGGGTCAAAAGCCCCAAAATTTAATATAAATAATAGAGCTGATGAACGGGATTCAGCCAGCCGAAACAAGGATGCACTCAAGCTGGAGAGCCTGATGAGGACCTGACATCCCATCACTTGTCATCCTTCCTGAGCCTCTGCGTGATCGTCACCACTCTCAAACTCTACCGCCTCGTCTGGACCTTGGTGAGAGCCGCAACTCCTCACTGTGACCCTCTCCTCAACCGGTCGTCCACTCTACACCAGGAAAAGCCTGCCTTGGTTGTCTGAGTGTGCATCTGCTGGACTCAAAGCCTAAAACTTAAGACCTTTGAATTTAGCATGCAGAGGGAATGTCTGTCATTAGCCTGTCATGATTAAATGTGTTTTGCAGTGCTTAGACTTAATCTAGAATTGTTTGCTGTGAAGTGATTCTGTCTATTGCAGTGCCCAGCATTAAGGATTGTCGTTTTCTAGGTTAAGAACCTACAGAGTGAAACTGTATGGAGTGATTTGAGTGAAAAAAGCATTGAAAGGGGCAGAAGCGCATGGACATTCTTTATTTCTCCCCTCGACTGCATATGTCGCAATTTTGCCCCCTCGTGACAAGGGGGTTGAATCTAACTTCCTAATGTCTGCTGTCAGCAGACTGACATCTAGAAAGGCCAAGAGAAGGGGACACACAAAGGGCATTCCATGGAACATTCTACCCCAAATAGGGCAGAGGAGTAGGATTACAAAATAATAGGTGAGTGTGTCTCAACCTCAGGGGTATGCCAACTCAGAAGACTGGCCTTGCTATCTGAGTTGGGGTAGGGGGGTACTGAGTCACGAGTCATGACACTACCATGCCAGACTACAGTGATCTTTGAGATCCCCATGGTGCCTCAGGACTGGAAGGCATGGTAACTCAATGTGGCTCCCCACAGGATTCTATTTAATTTCCAAACATACCACATTTATATAAACCAACCATTTCTAAATTTCTTGTTTCTTTTTTTTAAAGAGAGAGGAGAGAGAGAGAGAGAGAGAGAGAGAGAGAGAGAGAGAGAGAGAGAATTTTTAATATTTAGTTTTTAGTTTTTGGCGGACACAACATCTTCGTTTGTATGTGGTGCTGAGGATCGAACCCGGGCTGCACGCATGCCAGGCGAGCGCGCTACTGCTTGAGCCACATCCCCAGCCCTAAATTTCTTGTTTTACATCAGGCTTATGTTTTGGGTGAAATTTCAACTACTTTTAATGTACTCTTTGTCTTTAAAAAGGTGTGGTTCAGGGCTTCAGGTGTAGTCCAATGATAAAGGCTATTGATCAGCATGATTTCAAGTCCAGGGTTCCAGTGCCGGGTAAGCAGAGTGTAGTCCCTGCCTTTTGTTTTTGGGGTGTAAATCAGTAAATATCTGCACACACACTATGTGGTTCAAATCTGTTTTAGCTTGATTTTTGTCTGCTTGATCTGTTTCTGAGAAGAGTGTTAACATTTCCAGCAATAAATGCAAGCCTGTAATCCCTGTGGCTGGGGAGGTCCAGGCAGAAGGATCCCAAGTTCAAGGCCAGTCTCAGCAACTTAGCAGGACTCTGTCTCAAAATTTAAAAAAATATAAAAGTGCTGGGGATATAGCTCAGTGGTTAAGCACCCTGGGTTCAATCCCTGGTACCAAAATAAATTTCTGCCCATAACTGTTAGATAATAGTCATCTCTGCTCTTCTATTGTAAAGGTAAAATTTCTAAGCTGATTCTAAGCTGCAAAAGTCTGAGTTAAAGTGTAAAAGACTAGGGCATTGTAAAGCTTCTAGATTACAAGGCCTGGGCTAAAAGGTAAAAGCCTATTGTTACAATTCCCCTGCTATCCCCGGAACCTGCAATCTCTGTAAACTTGTTAGGACAATGCAGGACCTGCTCAGTAAATATCTCCATTGATTCCCTGGTTGTTTAATAGCTAAGGGCTCCAGGTAACATGGCACGTAGGCCTCCAGGCTCCAGAACCAATCAGTTTGAATGTGTACCCCTGCCCAAATTGTTCCCACCAATGAATGGACTAATCATGTCTCAGAATTGTTGTTCAATTTCCCCCCCGCGCCTCATGATGATTTGTTCTGATGTATGCAAAGCCCACCGCCCTCTCCAAAAAGTGTACTTAAGCTCTGCTTGACCTCTGCTCTGGGCTCTGGGCTGCTCTCCCTTCTTGAGTGAGCACAGAGCCCCAACGCGTTGGAACGGATCCCTAATAAAAATCCCCCTTGCCATTGCATGAAGCTAGTCTCGTGTGGTCTTTCCTTCTCCGACGTTTCGCCGGACCCTTACACTATCAGTTGTTACTTTCAGTATTTAGAGGCTGTATTGTTAGGTGAGTGTTTCTTGCTGGACAATTTCTTTTACTAGTTTATAAATTTTGCGTTTAACCCTTCGTATTCTAACCTGCCTGTCTACCTGGGCTGATTCTGATGATGCCACACCATCTTTGCTCTGGCCCAAGTTACCTCAGGTGCCAATGACTGACTCCTGGTTTCTTACCAATACCTACTCGTACCTTTTGTGGTAAAGAATCATGATTAGCATGCAGCATTTTACTCCCAGGACACAGTGCATTTCCCAGCCTATCTTAAACTTGCTCTTGACTACTGAAATGGCTAAGCTTGCTTTCCAGGTGTGCCTAACAGCTAAACACACACACACACACACACACACACACACACACACACACACACTTAATAACACCCCTGAGTGGGGCCTTGACACATGCCCGCCCACCTGTGAGGATGGCCTTAGGCTTGAGCCTAAGCAACTCCATTTTAAAAACTCCAGTTTCAAACCTGCTCTCTCACCAATGTGGCCCCCAGGCACAAAGAAGTCACTTCTCCCCACCCTGATAAACTCAGAGTGAAGCCTCTGGCAGGCTGTCCTCATCTGATAAGAGGGAAAGAGAAAAGATCAGGGTGGGGACCACCAGACCGGATGCTTTAACCCCAGTGATGTCAATGATGGGGTTAATGATGTCACTGAGAGATCTGGTGGCAGAATTGAAAGGGGGTATAAGTTTGGTATAAATAATAGAGCAAATGAACAGATATTCAGCCAACCCATACTGAGGCCCTCACTGAGAGCCTGATGAGGACCTGGACTGACATCCCAACACTTTTCATCATTGCTGATCCTCTGCGTTTTCCTTACCAGTCTCAGATTAATCTACAGCTACATCTTGACCCTGGTGAGAGCCACAACTTCTCCCTACACCCCTCTCCTCAGCCAGCCATCAGCTCCACCCCAGAAGCCTGCCTTGGTTCCAGACCTGATCACTGCGGTCTGAGTGAGTGTGCATCTGCTGGACTTAAAGCCTAAGGCTGGAGACTTTTGACTGACACTTGAATTTAGCCTGCAGAGGGAATGTCTGTCATTAGCCTGTCATGATTAGGTGTGTTTGCAGTGTTTAGAATTAATCTAGAATTGTTTGTTGTGAATTGATTGTCTATTGCAGTGCCCAGTATTAAGGATTGCCATTTTCTTGATTAAGAACCTATATCGTGAAATTGTATGGAGTGATTTGAGTGAATAAAGCATTGAAAGGGGCAGAAGCACACATTCTTTATTTCTCCCCTCAACTGCATAAGTCGCACCTTTGCCCATCGCAACACCGCCCCAATTCCCGCAGACCACCAAGAGGACCCTGAGGACCCTAAGGACCCCCGCCTCTCACACCCACAGCCTGGTGTCCTCACAGTGTCTTCCCACAGTGCCTCCTGCCCCCAGAGGCCCCTCAGTAGCTCACCCGCCCTCAGCTGCTATCCCAATAGCTCTAGCGGAGAGCCGGAGGCCCTGAAGGCTGGAGGTTGCTGCCAGCAGGCGGGTCCTCAGAACTGGGCGGGGGTGGGATGTTGCCTAAGCCGGGCTCCTTCTTCCTTGCTCCTTTTCGACTTGTCGCTGGCGGTGGCCCTGAATCTTTGATATAGAGATTGTCTTCAAACTAATAAGTTTCAGTAAGGCATGATGGCACATGTCAGATCACGCGAGGCGGGCAGCGACCAAAGGAGGCAGATTTAAAGGGCCGCTGAACAGGCTTCATTGAAATATCACTCCCACAGAGGGGACAGAAGAAGGGTCTGAGGAGAAACCGAGAGGAAGCTCGACGGACTGGACTTTTATGGGGCTTACAGCAGGAAGGGAAGGACTTGGGGCAGGAAAAGGTGTTTTTAGGGTCCCTTGCCCCCTTGGAGTTGGTCAGGGGAGTTGGCTGAACTCCAGGATTGGCCAGGGGGTCCTGCTGATTGACAGGCGTTAGTCAGGAGATCTGGCTGTTGACAGGCATTTCCACCGGCATCTGATTGATGTTCTTTTCCCAAGCGGGCTGCTTTGTTCTAAGTTGCCACTAAGTCGCCATCACCAACCTAACAGCACACATCTATAATCCCAGAGACTCAGGAGCTGAGACAGGAGAATCACAAGTTTGAGAAGAGTCTCAGCAATTTAGTGAGACCCTAAGCAACATAGTGAGACCTTGTGTCAAAAAGGGTCAGGAAGCAGGTTGTAGTGGCTCATGTCTATAATCCCAGTAACTTTGGAGGCTGAGGTAGGAGGATTGAAGCAATTTAGAGAGACCCTAAGAAACATAGATACTCAAATGAAAGAAAGCAGGCAGGCTGGGGATATGGTTCAGTGGTTACGCACCCCTGGGTTTAATCACCAGTGCCAAAAGAAAAAAAAAAGTTCCTTTTGTAAGTGGAGGTTAGCTCTGCCTCACATTTTCTGTTAATTTTTTCAGATTCGAAGATGAAGGCTGGAATCTTATCTTCTCTGAGGAGGGACTTCTTCAAGCAGGCAGGACTGACCAGTGGGATCTGGAGCTGCCTCCCCGATCCGAGTAGCAGGCCTGAGAATGGGTCGGATACATCCATCCTGCATTGAGCCTCCCCAGGGTCCCTGCAGGAAGTGCATGTTGGCAGGCCTTCCAGGAGCCCTGCCAGGATGCGGGGAGGCTACAGGTGTGCCTGTGGCAAGGTGCTCAGATCCAACTCGCTGCTGGGGGGTGGGGGAGGCTGTACCAGTGCAGGGAGCGCCAGTGTAGCAAGGCCCTCAAGCAGAGCTCCATCCTGCTGCGCTACCAGCAGATCCTCATGGAGAAGCTTTTCCAGTGCAGCGAGTGCAGAAAGTCCTTCTGCAGAGCGCGCAGCTGGAGGCCCACTGCCATGTGCGCGAGGGACCAGTCCTTCCAGTGTGGTAGCACCAGAAGTTGCACACTGGGAGAAGGCCTTCGAGTGTGGCAAGGCCTTCTGCCACCGCTTCACCCTCAGTGAGCACCGCCACATCCATAGGGGCGA
This sequence comes from Spermophilus citellus, assembly GCF_964194105.1. Lineage (NCBI taxonomy): Eukaryota > Metazoa > Chordata > Mammalia > Rodentia > Sciuridae > Spermophilus > Spermophilus citellus. Next base: position 105,687,979 of record NC_138194.1, on the reverse strand, counting down.
GTGGCCCTATGAGTGCCCAACCTGTGGCCAGTGCTTTGTGAAAGAAAAGTGACCACAACACTCAGCGACCAAGAGATCTTTATTGCAGCAGTGCAACAGAGGAGAGAGAGAGAGAGAGAGAGAGAGAGAGAGAGAGAGAGAGAGAGGGAGGAGAGAGGAGAACACGCGCGCAAAGGAGACAGAGAGAGCAAGAGAGAAGAGAGAGAGGGTCCTGGCAGGAGGGAGTTTTTATTGCCCAAATCTAATGGGGTCTCTGGGTCTGCAAGCTGCCTTGTTGGCACAAGGGGGTTCAGTGCTCGGCCTTGAGCAGAGGGGCAAAGCGCTCAGCCTTGAGCGGGGGCTGGGGCGTTTGGGCTTGAAGCAAACAGGTGATAAAGAGCCAGACAGAGGGTTTGAGTGGCCAGGTCATCCTGCAGCTAACTTCGTTTGGCATGCCCTGCAGACAACTTACTCAGCCTGTCCTGTACACTTTGTCCGTGGGTCCTCACTCCTTAAACACCACTGGCTGAACGTGGAGGAGGGCGCCCAGCAAAGTGGTACGTGCCTTGCGCGCCTGCAGAGGCCAAGCCAAAGTGTGCTGAGTGCCAAAGACCCTACCTGTCAGGTTTCTGTCTAAAAGGCTCAGGGGTCACTACAGTTGAGCTGGGCTAAATTGGCTGCACAAAATAACCACACGAGACACAAATACTTTTTTGGTTTGGGGTCGCTGTGACGGCTCCTCTGACCTTAAGGGTCCGCAGGAAGAGAGAGAGAGAGAGCGCACACACTGACCCCTTTTATTGAGGAGAAACTATTCAAATGAGGCCAGGGGTCACGTTTCAGGGGGCTGAGTATCTTCATGATGTCCACTGTCAGCAGGTTGACTGACACCTCGGTAGGCCACACCCAAGGGCACAGTAAAAGAAGGGGAATCACACACAAGGCACTTCCATGGAAGATTCTACCCTAAACAGGGCAAGGGGTTATATTACAAAGGGACAGTGAGCATAGCTTCACCCATGGGCTGTAGCAAGACACACCCATGAAGACAGACCCAAGAAGGGTGAGGAAAGCTCTGCTACATTTCTGTGACTGAGCGCCTCAGCACCCAGCTGGGGAGTGACTCAGTCACATGTGAGGTTGGTCTCCCACACCTACCGACACCACTCACTGCTCATCCTGCACCTGTGGTGCACACCAGCGAGCGGCTCTTCACGTGGGCCCAGTGTGGCAAGGCCTTCGGCTGCAAGTCCAACCTTACCCCACACCAGAAGATCCACATGCAAGAGAAAGCCCTTCGCGGAGGCATTCCGCAGGAGCTGCACACTGAGCAAGCATTACCAGCGGCATGGTGGCCCACTCTGGGTAAGCACCCAGAACCCCTGCTGACAACGCCAGGACAGCAGGGACTTGGCCAGGGTCTCCTCAGCAGCTTGGGAATAGGTTGGGGGGTGCGGCACAGTTGCAGGGCCTTGTGGGACTGAAGGCTGGTGAAGAGAGGCTGCCTCGCCAGCCATTCCCCAACAGACCTAGGGGGGATTGTGGGTGAAGTATTTATTTTTAAAGTCATTTATTTTCCAAATATTAACTTCTGATCAGAAAAAAAAAATGATAGGTTGAGTTTTTTCAGCTGTTCATTTAAGATTGGCCAAGATGTGACCCTGCTTCAAGGGGTAGGGTCTGCTAGTTCCCCTAGTCTGAACCAGGGAATGAAGCCCCAGGCCAGCCTCAGAAATGCCAAGCTGGATGTGGCTGCAGAAGGACCTGGCTGGGGAGAAGCCTGCTCACAAGCCCCCTAAAATCTCAGGGAAGAAGTCCCCGGGGGCCAACTGGCATATGAAGTCCTAGGGAGCCCTCCTCACCAGCCCACTCATCCCAGGAACCCCAGGAACTCTGATAGGCTGTCTTGGCTTATAAAAACCACTAGAAGAAAGGACTGCTAGCCTGGAACCAAGCTGAAGGCTTGAGAACCCATATTTATAAATTAACATGGTTTTTCTTTTATTTATTTATTTTTAGTTGATAGTCCTTTATTTATTTTACAAATCAAACCCAGTGCCTCACACTAGGCAAGTGCGCCACCACTGAGCCACAGCTCTTAACATGGTTTTTCCAAACATAATGGTTTTTCCAAACATAATGTTATCGTAGAACATTTGGAAAATGTCAAAATTTACATTAAAAAAAAAAGTATGGTGGCACAACCTGTAATCCCACCAACTGGGGAGGCTGAGCCAGGAGGATCAAAAGTTAAAGGCCAGCCTCAGCAATTTAGCAAGACCCTTTCTCAAAATAAAAATAAAAAGGACTGGGGATGTGACTCAGTGATCTAGTGCCTCCAGGTTCAATCCCCAGTACTAAAATAAATAAATGAATAAATACATGAAACTTTCCTTTATCCCACTGTTTTAGTTAGCTTTTTCGCTGCTGTAACTAAAGGATCTGACCAGAACCACTACAGAAGAGGAAAAATTTATTTGAGAGCTCATGGTTTTGGAGGTCTTAGCCCATTGAAGGCCAGCTCCAATTCTCAGGGCTCAAGGTGAGGTTGAACATCATAGCAGGAGAGTGTGGCAGAGGGAAGCAGCTCACATCATGGTGACCAGGAAGCAGAGAGACTCCACTCTCCAGATACAAATATGTATACTAAAGCCATGTCCCCATTCCCGCCTCCTCCATCCATACCCTATGACTTCAGTTAATCACTGATTAGGCTTATAACCCAATCATTTCTCCCTCCAAACTTTCTTGCATTGTCTCACATGTGAGCTTTCAGGGAACAGCTCACATCCAAATGAAAACACCCAGCCTCCAGAGATAGCAACTATTGATGTTTTGGTGTGTTTTCAGGGTCTTTCTAATGCTAGTGTGTACAGACACTTATTTGAAGAATTGGGGTTACATTCTTCTTAGAATTTTTATCTACTCATTGGGTAACAATCCCTGTGTACCTTTGCTCTTTAGTCTTATTTTTAGACATCTTTTCCATGTTTCATGATAATAGTTGACTTCACATGGCACATGTCTGCAGTTTCCTAGGGGTTGAATCTGACTTTATCAATAGTGCTGGGGACAGGGAGGCACTTTTAAAATTATTTTCAGGGTTGGGGATGTGGCTCAAGCGGTAGCGTGCTTGCCTGGCATGCGTGCGGACCGGGTTCGATCCTCAGCATCCCATACAAACAAAGATGTTGTGTCCACAGAAAAGTAAAAAAAAAAAAAAATTAATATTAAAGAATTCTCTCTCTCTCATTAAAAAAAAAATTATTTTCATTAGGGGCTGGGGATGTGGCTCAAGCGGTAGCGCGCTCGTCTGGCATGCGTGCGGCCCGGGTTCGATCCTCAGTACTACATACAAAGATGTTGTGTCTGCCGAAAACTAAAAAATAAATATTAAAAAAAAACTATTTTCATTAATCATGAAAAATGTCACTATTTGCTTTTTTTTTTTTTTTTTTTTGAGGCAGGGATTTAACTCAGGGGCACTCAACCACTGAGCCACATCCCCAGCCCTATTTTGTATTAGAGATAGGGTTTCACTGAGTTGCTTAGTGCCTTGTTCTTGCTGAGGCTGGTTTGAACTTGCAATCCAACTGCTTCAGCCTCCCGAGCTGCTGGGATTTCAGGCATGTGCCACCACACCTGGCTTCAAAAAGAAAAACTACGTGTTTTTTTTTTAACATTTAATTTATTTAATTATTTATTTAGTTTTCGGCAGACACAACATCTTTGTTGGTATGTGGTGTTGAGGATCGAACCCGGGCCGCACGCATGCCAGGCGAGCGTGCTACCGCTTGAGCCACATCCCCAGCCCCTACATGTTTTTTTTTTAACCTACATTTCACTTAAAAAAAAAATTTGTTGCCAATGGACCTTTATTTTATTTATTGATATGTGGTTCTGAGGATTGAACCCGGTGCCTCACACATGCCAGGCAAGTGCTCTGCCACTGAGCCACCACCCCAGCCCTCACTTTTTTTAATACTATTTTTTAGTTGTACTTGGACACAATCCCTTTATTTTATTTATTTTTATGTGGTACTGAGGATCAAACCCAGTGCCTCGAATGTGCTAGGCGAGCAAGGGCTCTACCACTGAGCCACAATCCCAGCCCTACATTTCATTTTTTTCCATATTTCTATTGGTGCATTATAGTCTCATATAATGAGATTTATTGATACATATTTGTGAATGCACACAATATAACAATATAATTTGTCCAGTGTCATTTTCCATTATTTTCCCTTTCCCTCTCTCCTCCCTCCCCCAAATACTTTTTGTTCCAAGGAAATGGAAATTAGAGACAATAGAAAATATTAGAGTATGTGCGGGCTGGGGATGTGGCTCAAGCGGTAGTGCGCTCGCCTGGCATGCGTGCGGCCCGGGTTCGATCCTCAGCACCACATATCAACAAAGATGTTGTGTCTGCCGAAAACTAAAAATGTAAATAAAAAAAAAATAAAGTATGTGCATTTGCTGAGTGTATGTGTGAGCCACACTACAACATAAAGACACTTTTTTTTTTTAAACTGTAGGTCTTGGTAAACAAGTCAGTTGAGTCTGTTACAATGGTTTTGCTCCCACCATGCAAGGTGGAACATATGGACAGAACTCTATGGGTGCCTGTGCATAGAAAATGTTTTTTCTAACAAGATACCTGGGTACCATCTGTCCTTCAACCAGATACCAGGGGTAAATTTCTGCCCTGGGCTATATTCTGCCATCTCCTTTCTGCCCTGACCACTCCTGATCCTTCCCAGTTGGCCCTGTGTGGCATGCCCTGCTTCTTGTTTCTAGGGACTTGTGTCCATAAACCAAATTCTTTCATTACATCCATTTCTGTGTGTGTCTTACCACACCTGATTAAAAAAAGCCCTAGTACAGGGCTGGGGATGTGGCTCAAGCGGTAGCGCGCTCACCTGGCATGCGTGCGGCCCGGGTTCGATCCTCAGCACCACATACCAACAAAGATGTTGTGTCCGCTGAGAACTAAAAAATAAATATTAAAAATTCTCTCTCTCTCTCTCTCTCCTCTCTCACTCTCTCTTTAAAAAAAAAAAAAGATGTTGTGTCCGCCGAAAACTAAAAAATAAATATTAAAAAATTATCTCTAAAAAAAAAAAAAAAGCCCTAGTACATTTTAGTCACCGTGAGACTTGCGTGTGTCCAGGAGAGTAGAGTGTAGAGTGCCCCATCTGTCCTTGCCTGTTTAAAGTTGCATGGCTCTGGGCTTGTCTGTCAGGATACCAATGTGTTCCTGGAGATACAGCATCTCTTTGAAAATAGCTTTTTAGTCGGGATGATTCTGGAAATATTTACAGCTTGGAACCCTGCTGAAACAAAGGCTGGGGGCTGGGGATGTGGCTCAAGCGGTAGCACACTCGCCTGGCATGCGTGTGGCCCGGGTTCAATCCTCAGCACCACATACAAACAAAGATGTTGTGTCCACCGAAAACTAAAAAATAAATATTAAAGAAAAATAATAAATAAATAAATAAAGTTGAAGTGAGGGGGAAAAACAAAACAAAACTTAAAAAAAAAAAAAAAAGAAACAAAGGCTGGAGAACCCTCAAGGGCAATATAGGGGGACTCCCACAAGGGAGTGCCCTAAACCATCCCAAGTTGAGATTTCAAGCTAAGAAGTACTAATTCCTCAGCACTTACTAGGGGAACTTACAGGGCCCAGCTTCCTGGAGACCAGATAGGTTCTACCAAAGTTTGTCTGCAAGGAGGGGGTCTGGCTATGGAGTTTAGAAGAGGGCTTCAGGGATTTATTTCAAGTCTGGGGCTAGTTCCTACCTGTTTAAGAACAGAAGTTATCTCCCAGTATATTTGAGGAACAACTTAAGCAGCTTTATGGGTGCTTAGGAACATCCAAGGTCCTGACTTGGGTTCAGACCTACAGGGAAAACAGCTGGCCAAATCCTAAGTCAAGGTACTCTGTGTCACTCAGGAAACAAAAAGAACTCAGGGAGAACCAGGGGCCCTAAAACCCCAAGCTCAGATGGATCCGAGGGAAAGTGATCTGGGCTGGCCCAGAGAACACTGTAACCCTGCAAGGGTCTCTGACAGCTCAGTAGCACCAAGGCTCAGCAAAAAGGGGTGTGGAGGCCCTGGAGCGTCCTGCAGTGGATACAGAGGTAAGAGGTAGCCCCCTTCCCCACCTCCAAATAGAACCTTCAGGGTCTCAGTGCCCTATCACCTGAACACTGGGCTGGTGCCCACCCTGTGGACATCCTAAGTCAGGCTCTCTATAGACCCATGTGTCAGCTCCCCCTTGCACTCCTTGTGTTATCCTGGGTATGCCCTGCTTGCAGGAGCAGACCAGGTTGGGGTACAGGGTTGCCAGGCCCCATCAGTTCAGGACCCTGAAGTATGAAACTTGCTCTGTCATGTAGGCCAGAGACGCCAGTGTGCCTGGTTGGATCTAAGGTTCTGTGAAGGCATCAGGGCACTGGGGCAGTGCTTCCCTGTCTGGCATGAGAGCTGCTGGAGGCTCGAAGCAGGAGTACACTGCTTTCCTGGGGCTTGGAGAGGAACTATAACATTCTCTCACCGGGACTCCCTGCAGGGGGCTGAGTCCAGAGGGATCTGGATTTGGATCGGGCACTGGTCGGTGTGAGGCGAGTTTGAGTGCCCTAATCCACTGATGGGAGCCTGGAGTCGGCCCAAGGTCAAGCAGAGTCCACCACTGCCTGGAATGGGGAGGCATGCAGGTTCAACCAGATGGTGCCTCAAACTCCCTGAGTATCCTAAGAAAGCCAGGGAGACCCCGCTCAGCAAGAGGACGCCCTGGCCTGAGCTGGCGGCTCGGTCCGAGAGAGCAAGGGGGACGCCGCCTTCCTTGTGGGAGGCTTACCACGTGTTCCAGCGCTCCCTGACGCTGCGGCGGCATTCAACAAGAAACAGGCTCCTGTTGCCCCCAACCGGTCTTGCCCACTGCCCGGGAGCTGGCGACGGCCCCACCCCGAACCGAGACGTCTGCGCGGCGCCAGCGTGCCGACCGGGGTTTTCTGCTAATGAAAAGCTGACCAACTGCGCCCCGACAGGGCCAGCGTGGGGAACCAGCGCCCGAGACTGACCACAGGAGGTGCGCCCGGTCGAGGCGACTCCTCGCCCGGGGTGCGCTCAGCTTGCGAGAAGTTGGGGCCGGAGCCCCGGAGCCCACGACCCCGGACGCCCGGAGTTGCCCGGCCCCGCCCCGATTTCTCTGGCGCGCGGAGTCCAGCCACGCCCTCCTCGGACCCTGGCCCCGCCCTCTGGCTCCTGGCCCTGCCCACCGCCCTTGTGCCTTGCCCCGCCCACTATCGTTTTCATCCACGCCCTCCTCTTACCCAGGCGTCTCTCAGGCTCCTGGCCCCGCCGTCCCCAGGGTTCAGCCACGCCCTCCCCACGGTCTAGTCCAGACAGGCTCCTGTCCCGCCCTCCCGGTAAGCGACACCCCCGTAGCCCCTGTCCCGCCCGCCACAGACGCTAGCCTATTCCTCGAGCTCCTGGCCCAGCTCTTGGGCCCACTCTAAACCGCGATACAATTTGCCTCTCCTTCGGGCTCCGGCTCCGCCCCTTCCTCTCAAACCCGGGAGGCGGGGCTGGGAACCACCGAGACGGCCGAACCTCCGAGCGGACCAGAACGGCCGGAAGTGGGCAGGGTGCGTGAGCGAGGCCCGTTTCAGGCGGCGTCGCGCATTTACGGGCCTTGGGCTGGCCTCCTGTAGGGTGAGTCGGTGTGGCGCGCTGGGTTGGCCTCGACCTAGGGAAGCATGGGCTGCTTACAGAGGCGGTGAACGCTTGGCGGAGGACATGGTCGGGCAGCGGCCGCCCTGGACTCCGTCGGCGAGAGGCGGCAGTGGAGCGGCTGAACCCCGCAGCTACCCCCAGGTTGCTCGCGGACTCCGGCGTCCTGCCTGAGTAAGGCGAGCCCTAACTGCGCTTTCCCTCCCGCCCTGGGCTGCTCCGCAGTTCTCCCTGGTTTTCCTGCATAATCACTTCTTCTAGGGTTCCGTCTTTTCCTCTCACTTTCTGCTCCTTGCAGGGCTTCGAATCGGTGACAGTGGCATCAACATTGGTGCCACTGATGTTGGGTGGGTTAGACTGTCTTCGAGTCCTGGCTCCCATTCAAGGCCTTCCTTTCTCTTACTCTTCCAGCCCTGGCAGCACCCTAAATGTCCAGGCTCCAAGGGAGCACCGCCCTCCAGTGGTCACTACTGCCGGGGTCGTGCTCCCTGTCCCATTGGCCTGGGGGCACTTTCTTGGCCAAAAGCTCCTCTAAGAAGCACTTCCCATTCTGACCTCTCACAGGACTTCCTGGGGAAGGTCCAGAGGTCGCTGTTTTAGTGAGGTGTTAGCTACATCAGTAACTTCTGGGACTGGTGACAGATGCCAGCCGTAGCTGATCCCCGGATGGAGTTTATGTACTTGGAGCATGCTTCCTGCATTTGATCCTATCTTCCCTGCAGTACATCATCCTGGCTTGTATCTATTCCATCCTGCAGTTGCTGCATGCCTGCTGCCTGTGATCTACCCTCACTGGCTCCTTCAATCTTATTCTTAATTGCCTCAGGCCCTTTGCACTTGATGTTCATACTGCCGGGAGTGTTCTCCCCACCACAGTCACCTTGGCCTAGATCCTTGAAGAAGTAACCCTTTAGACTAAATGATTTTTTTTTGTTTTGTTTTATTTTGGTACTGGGGATTTAACCCAGGAGCACTTTACTACTATGCCACTTCCACAGTCCTTTTTATTTTTCATTTTGAATCAGGGTCTCACTAAATTGCTAAGGACGCTGTTAAGTTGCTGAGGCTGGCCTCAGACTTGCAATCCTCCTGTCTTAGCTTCCCGAGTCACTGGGATTATAGGCATGTGCCACTGCCCTCAGCCTAAATCCGTTTTCCAGTTAAAGGTTTCATAGTTCCCCATATCAGCACTACCATGGTTATGATTTTTTGGTTATTTTGCTCTTTCCTCCACTAGCCTGGTCCATGAAGGTAGGATTATTGTGCATTCACTACTGCCTCCCCTTTGCCTACTTGAGTGTGTGGTACATGCCAGCCACTCCTGTGTGGACTGATTGACATCATACACAAACACACTGAAAGATGCACAAGGCTTCAGGGGCCACATACTTAAGCACCAGGGTTGCTTCAACCCAACTCATGTGCCTGCTGTGCAGGAAACACAGTACCGCCTTGATTTTCTTAGGTGTTAGGGAGCTTCTACCACCCTGACCTCTAACCCTTTCATAATTCCCTGCAGGTGTCCCAGCCAAGACCAGTGGACACCATCCATCAAGCCTCATGGTAGGAAGCTTGGCTGCCTCCATTCCCACACTTGCTCTGGGAAGCCTCCACCTCCTACTTTGGGCATCTACCCTGCCCCCTGGGCCTAGACGCAGACCCAGACCCACCCTCAGCCCTCACTGGCTGTTGCCAGGCTCAGGCACCCCCCTTGGCACCCCAAAGGCAGTGAGCAAACCTCTGCCAGATCGGCCCATCTGAGGCTTGTGAGAGGGAGGGTCATATGGTTACCAAGAGCCAGGTCCCTCCTCTCCTCTTACATTTCTCTTTCCTCGGATTTTGGAGGAAGGAGCTGGGCAACTCTTGCCCAACCCCTTGGTGCACCTGCCTGAGATATGCTGTGATGCCGTGCAAGAATGGGGCTGGCACCCAGGGATCCCTGGGGTGCTGGTGTTTGTCCTTTCAGGAGGCGGTGACATTTGGTGACGTGGCTGTGCACTTCTCCCGGGAGGAGTGGCAGTGTTTGGACTCTGGCCAGAAGGCCCTCTACAGGGAGGTGATGCTGGAGAACCACAGCAGCGTGGCCGGACTAGGTGAGGTGGCACCTTGGTCCCCCTCCCCTGCACAGTCAGTCAGCACCCACACAGCCAGGCCTGCATCAGATGTGGGGGAGGCTGAGTGCTCAGACTGTCTTGGGCTAAATAGGGGCCTCAAACCTGTGCTAGGCTGGCTCCAGACTTTGCACATATCAGGTGACTCAGCCTTCACTGGTAGGTGAAATTCTGAGAGTTAATAAAGCCTCTTTTTTCTTAAGCTACTAAATTAATGTTTGTTTTTCTTTTTTGGTACTGGAGATTGAATGCATGGCACTTTACAGCTGAGCTACATCCCCAGCCCTTTTTATTTTTTGAGACAGAGTCTCAACTAAGTTGCTGAGGATCTTGCCTAAGTTTCTGAGGTTGGCCTCAAACTTGTGATCTGTCTGCCTCAGCCTCCTGAGTCGCTGGGATTGCAGGCATGTGCGACTATGCCTGGTCAGAATAAATTTTTTGAAGGCAGTGTACAGAGCAGATAAATGCATCTTGTGTGGGCAGCAGTGGCATGTCACATCTTTTACCAGTTGCTGGAAGGCTTCTGACTTCAATTCTAAGATGTCCCTGAGGCTTAGAGGTGTGAAAGCATTTTATACAAAGTCTATCTTACAGTATATCAAAGGTGAACACCACACCGATTCACATTGTACCTTTACCCTTCTCTCATGTTTGGTAATGCTGGTTAGTTTTTTGTTTTTTGTTGTTTTCAGTACTGGGGATTGAGCCTGCCAGGGCTTCATGCCTGCTAGGTGAGCATTCTGCCACTGAGCTGCATTCCCAGCCCTGTCACATTTTCACATAATGTACTTTGGGTTTTGTCTTACAGCTTGTGCCTTTGAGGTTTTATTAGTTATTCCCTACTTCAAGCTCTTTGAGATGGCCTACATTTTCTCCTGTGAATTTTACAGTTTATCTTCCTTATTAATATCAAGGCTCCACCATTGTGTTGGAGTTAAGGAGAAATCCTGTTTTATTTTTGTCTGAGCATTGAAACATTTCCCCAACATGAATTGCTGACAATCTCCTTTTCCTGTTGATGCTCTTAAAATATGAAGTAGTGTGTTTCTGCGCTATTCTTTTCTGAGAGTCTGTGGGCCAGCTTCCTGCTTGGTTTGTTTTTGTTTCGTTGCTTTGGTTTCTGGAACACTTCAGCCTCCCAAGTGACTGGGACTGCAGGTGCATCACCGCTTCTGGCTAGTATGTGCTAATATCTGGTAGGGTAGCTCACCCTTTTTATTTTGGGGGATGTCAAGCACTAGCCATGCTCCTAGCATCTCCTTCTCTGACCACACACAGCAGGATTCCTGGTCTTCAAACCTGAGCTGATCTCTCGGTTGGAACAGGGACAAGAGCCATGGGTTATCGACCTGCAGGGAGTTGAGGGGACAGAAGCACCATGGACCTCCCAGACAGGTGAGGTGTAGGTCCTGTAGCAGAGAGCCTTTGGGAAGGAGTAGCCTTCCCAAAAGTGGGAACTAGAGAAGTGGGAGGTTGGGGTGAATCCCAAGGGCTTGACTGGGCTGCTGGGAGTGGCAAAAGCACAACAGGTGTGGGACTTCCATGTAATGGCAAGAACACAAAACACCTGTGCATTCAGCAAACAGTTTGTTTTTTGAAATTGTACACATTGTGTTCAGTTTCTAATTTTACTAATATACCTATCGAAGAAAGGCACAAATCTGTGGATCTGAGGAAGCATTAAACTTTGCTTTCCACTTCCTCTACTCAAACAAATTGCCCCTGCTGCTGTCTCTGGAACTTCTTGGGGCCTGGGGAACCAAGGCCCTCAGATCAGACCCTGGTGCACTGGCCTCCTGCAGCTGCTGCAGCAAAGTAACACAAATCAACAACAAATGTCTCACTGTGGAGCCCAGAAGTCTGCAGGGCTTGGCCCTTGTTGCCTTTTCCAGGATTGGGGACCTCATGCAGTTGTTGGTGTTCTTTGGCTTGTAGATGTGCCATTCCAGACCCTGCCTCCTTCACTTGGCAGCCTTCTTATTGTTTGTCTGTCCTATGTAGCCAGCTCCTTATAAGAACACCATTCTTATTGGATTAGGGGCCGCCTGACATCCTCATGTTAAATTACTATGAGTGCAGCCATCTATTTCCATGGTCCCCTCTGTCCCTCCTGCATGATCCTTCTGATCCTCCCTGGGGAGGAGACAAAGCTGGAGGGTGGCCAGTTAAAGCCAAGCCTCCCAGTAAGGTGCCTGCATGGTGGAGGAAGGTTGTGGAGAGCACAATGTGGCAGAAAAGCCAGCTGCAGTGGGCAGAATACGACAGCTTGATAGGTTTATGTGCAGCAAGTTGTACCCATAAGGGGATGAAGCAAACACAGGGTAACCATAGTGGTCTCAGGACGAGATTGTGGGCCCTAGAGTATGGTATACAGGAGCACACAGCCAGAGGCATGGAGTTAAGGAAATACTTAGGCAAGTTCTTTGTCCCCGACTGGTCACAGCTGGCATCAGATATCGAAGGGGACTAGAGGGAACAGTGGGCAGAGGGCAGAGTCTGCAGTAGTCCCTCCCCATGCCCTTGCCTACCACCAGAGCCCCCTGATGTGTGACTCCTAGCTCCTTGTTCCCACATAGTGACAAGAGAGTCATAAGTCAGGCACTGCTGTGCCTTTGCTCTGGGAGGACATGTGTTTCCTCTTCCAAAGATGCTTTTCTTTTTCTTTTTCTTTTTTTTTTTTTAAGCAATAAGAAAAATTTATTGTTTCATGAAACCATTCATATAAATCCTAAATAAGGTGATTCCAGAGTTGGTTAGATGCTTTGCTTTTTCATAGTGCTTGCCTTTTCCCAGGGATTGCCCAGAGTTTGCTGGAGAAGGACCTTCATGTTCCAGGGAAGGGGAGAGGACCTTGAGCTTCAGTTACAGGGGTGCCATGCAGGAGCTGTCAGTGCTAAATAGGGTCAGAGAGAAATGGGCCAGGCAGGAGGTCAGAGGATGCCAAGAGAGGAGGATGCAGGAGGCTGGGCAGCAGGACAAGGTGGGGCCATGGCCTGGTGTTGTGTAGGGTCAGGGCAAAACTGGGAAATGTACATCAAGCCTCTTTTGGATGTAGACACAGGGACCCAGAGCGTGGGAAATATGAGCATAGCCAGGTTGTCTATGATGTCCTGGTCCTTTGGTTGGTGGTTGCAAGTGACTGTGAGCTGCTTGGTTCTGTGTAGCCCAAGACCTGGGCATTTCCACCAGGCCTTAGCCCTACCAGGGATGCATCTCACTCTCCTTTGGTCCTCTGAGTTTCTGGCAGGGGGAAGAGCAGGAGCAGTACTTGCTGGGAGTCTTAGTGTCCCGCTTTCTCACCTCCAGGCAGAGGAAGGCTTTGGAGGAGGGATGAGTAAGCCCTGCCCAGGGAGCAACTTTTCTGTGAGGCTGGTGTGGGAGAAGGCTTCCTTGAGGCTCCAAATGCTGTCCTCATCATCATGGCCTTGTGCAAGCTGCCCAGCTCTGAGCCAGTCTGCCTCCCGTGGGTGAGGCTTCTGCTGACCTCACTGGGTTGTGAAAGACCAATTAGCAACCACTGGGATCTGTTCCCATCATGCAGAAGAGTTAGGTAGGTGGGACCCCTTTCTGGAAGACATGGAGATCACTGGAAGTTGAAGACCCAGCCACTAATGGTTAGGAGTGAGCAGAGCTGTGAGGCCGAAGCCCTCACTGGGTTGTGAATTTGCTGTGGGTGGAACCAGGCTGATTGTGACTGTGACTGTGTGTGATTATGATCATGGAGAAGTGTAGTTTCGGCAGAGGTGCTCTCTGGGATTTTGGAGCCTGAAGGAAAGTCCAGGAGGAAAGCAGATGTCAGGAAGGCTTCCTGGGGGACTGACGGGTTGGACCTTCCAGAAACCTGTCACAGGGAAGGGGAAGTCAGTGTGGTCTGCTGGGTGTGACCACTCAGCTTCCAGCCTAGCAAGGAGTGTCAGGTGCAAATGAGTGGCAGCTGGAGGGAGCAGAGAGTAGCCATAGGCAGCCTAGGCACTCTGCCCTCTTCTGAGTTCCCTGGGTAACCCCCCTGCAGCTCTACAGCCTCAGTCTCCCATTCCTGCCCATTCCCTCATTCACAGGTCAGACCTTTTTCTACCTTCCCATTTACTAGCTGGGATGCTGGGGACCTCTGACTCCCTCTAAGTATCCTTGTTGGCAAACTTTCCACCTTCAGGTTGGCTTTGTCCAGTCCCATTTTGCATTCTTCACAGTGCCCCTGGGATGCACCTCTTCTCACAAACGCCTCTTAGGTCATGCAACTCCCACCACTCTGCCTAGCAGAGAGGAGCACTTCACCACTATGGACCAAAAAGCATCAATGAAGCCAAGTATGAGGCCTCTTCAAGTACCTCTTCTTGCATACATCTCCCCTTGTGGTGTGTAGCAGTGCTCCATGCAGCCCATCCTAGGAAGGGCTGGCCTTCCCCACCACTTCAGTCTTTGCCCTTTCTGTGAGCTCAGTACATATAGAGTATTTTCATTTCCTGTTTATTTCAGATTCTACTGTTAGGCTTGAACATGAGCAGGGGGACATGGACCTTCTGAAGCCTCAGGGTCCTGGCTCTGCAGACACTTCCAATTCTGAGGTCTGGTCAGAGAGACTTCCAAGCAGCCCTGTGCTGAGAGAAAGGGGCTCCCTTCTCCAGAAACAATGTTTGATTCAGGGGTCCGTGGCTCCCAAAACCTTCACCAAGGACACTACACAGGAATCCCAGGAGCTGGGGGCCAGTGGCCTCAGCTGTCAGCCTGGTAAAGGTCAGAGAGCTGGTGCTCAAGGGATGTCACAGCAATGCCAGGTATGCGGCAGAGACTTTGTACACACTCCAGATCTGGCTCCATACCAGGAAATTAGTGTACAGGAGAAGCCTAACTGCTGTCAAGAATGCCAAAAACAATTGTCTGGCTGCTTTCAGGGGAAACTTTCAAGTAACTGCTGTGGAGAGAAGCCATATGAGTGTGAGGAGTGTGGAAAAGTCTTCAGGCTGTGTTCACAGCTTAATCAACACCAGAGAATCCACACTGGGGAGAAACCATTCAAGTGTGTGGAATGTGGAAAAGCCTTCCGCCTGAGCTCAAAACTAATTCAGCATCAGAGAATTCATACTGGAGAGAAACCATACAGGTGTGAGGAATGTGGGAAAGCGTTCGGTCAGAGCTCCAGCCTCATCCATCATCAGAGGATCCACACAGGAGAGAGGCCCTATGGCTGCCGGGAGTGTGGGAAGGCTTTCAGCCAGCAGTCTCAACTAGTCAGACACCAGAGAACTCACACCGGAGAGAGACCCTACCTGTGCAAGGAGTGTGGCAAGGCCTTCAGCCAGAGCTCAACTCTAGCTCAGCACCAGAGGATGCACGCCGGGGAGAGATCTCAGATGCTCAGAGCCTCAGAGAGCCCAAGCCTTGTTGTGCATCAGACAAGTCACACTGTGGAAAAGCCCTTTAAGTGCAACGAGTGTGGGAAGGCTTTCCGGTGGATCTCTCGCCTGAGCCAGCACCAGCTGATTCACACTGGAGAGAAGCCTTATAAATGCAATAAGTGCACAAAAGCCTTCGGGTGTAGCTCACGACTCATTCGCCACCAGAGAACTCACACTGGAGAAAAGCCATTCAAATGTGACGAGTGTGGGAAAGGCTTTGTTCAGGGCTCACACCTCATCCAGCATCAGCGGATCCACACTGGAGAGAAGCCCTACGTGTGCCATGACTGTGGGAAAGCATTCAGCCAGAGCTCCAGCCTCATATACCATCAGAGGATCCACAAGGGAGAGAAACCCTATGAGTGCCTCCAGTGTGGGAAGGCCTTCAGTATGAGCACGCAGCTCACCATCCACCAGAGGGTGCACACCGGGGAGAGGCCCTACAAGTGCACCGAATGTGGGAAAGCCTTCAGTCAGAACTCAACCCTCTTCCAACACCAGATAATTCATGCAGGAGTGAAGCCCTATGAGTGTAGCGAATGTGGAAAGGCCTTCAGTCGGAGCTCTTATCTTATCGAACACCAGAGAATACACACTAGAGCCCAATGGTACTATGAATATGGGAACACCCTGGAAGGTTCCACCTTCGTGAGCCGTAAAAAGGTTAACACCATAAAGAAACTGCACCAGTGTGGTGACTGTGAGAAGATATTCAGGTGGCGCTCACATCTGATCATACACCAGAGGATTCATACCGGAGAGAAGCCTTACAAGTGCAACGACTGTGGCAAAGCTTTTAACCGTAGCTCAAGGCTTACACAACATCAGAAAACACACATGTGATAGACCTTCCATCTGTAGGAATGAATAGATGTGAGTAAACCTGCAGCCTTAACTTGCTTATGTTACATGAGGTCATTTATACTGGCAGGAAAGTAGAGTGTTGGGATGGATTCAGAATTGCTGTTAAGAATGTCCTGCTTCATGCAAAATGTTTATTTACCCATTAAATAAAGCCTGTACCCCTCACACTCAGGGTGGTGTCTGTAGTTCTGGGTTTATAGAGGGCAGGGCCAAGGGCCCGCTTAGAGGAGCAGGCATGAGGGGAACCCTATGAGCCCTGCCACATAGCAGGTTAAGGAAGTCACCTCAAAGGGCTTCAACAATGAGGACGTGTTGGCGCTGTTAGAAGACATCCAGAAGTGGCATTCCTAGAATTCACTTCTGACTGCTTTGCCTGACAGCTTCTCTTAAAAGTCATCTCTGGGTAGAGCCACCCAGGGCTAGCCCTATCCCCTTAAGAGGTAGGCTGGGTCCTGAGTTTGTCCTTCAGTGTGGGTGCAGCTGGCATTCATGGAGCAAGGGTCTCAAAAGTCACACCTGTTGTCCAGGAGCTTGCTGTGTGACCCAGGATCTTTCTGCCTCCCTGAAACTTGGAGCTTTTTTGCTTACCTGAAAATGTGTACTGTTGATGTAAGGAACCCATCTTTTTGTCCCTGGCAGAGGATAAGCACTTGTGACAGTGGGTGGAACACAGGGCCCTGGGTTGGAGAACCATCTTGTTTGGTCCAGTGCCCCACTTTGCAGGGGACACATCTGGAGAGGTCAAGATGCATTTGTGCTGCGTGGCACATTTTCTTGAAACTTCTCAGCCTGAACCAAAAACTGCAAGGACTGAGAGAGCCAAAGAATGTGCCCTTTCTGGAAGCCATGGAGAGCCCACTGCTCCTCAATAGATCTGGAGATGGAAAGCAGGTTACAGTAGTGGCCAGGGCTTCTCTGGCTTCTCTGTGTGCCACCTGGGTGGGTACACATGGTGGGCATGCCAGCTGAGAAACAAATGGGGAGTAGCCACCTTCATGGTGAGTGGTAAGAGCCTGCTCTGGTGGGAGCTGGGTTTTTTTTTTTTTTTAATATCTTTATTTAAATCTTTATGTGGTGCTGAGGATTGAACTCAGTGTCTTGAATGTGTGAGATGAGCGCTCTACTGCTGAGCTGTAGACCCAGCCCCAAGGAGCTGGGGTTTTAACTCAGGATTTTTCCTGCCAACACAACCTTGAGAGGTGGTCTGAGTAAAGCACATTGGCCTGGATCACACAAGACACCATGGGAAGGCTTGGGCTGTTCACAGCTCATGATTGTGACAGTGACTGAAACTGACTTCACAAGAACCTGCTGCTCCACCAACCACTCTGGTGAACCTGTCAGGTTGGGCATGTCTTGAGTTTGTCTCAGAGCAACTGAGACCACAGCACACAGGCCTCCCCAAAGTACATGAGACCCACTGCAGTACTGGCATATGTTCTGGCCAATGGCACCAGTCTCAACTGTAGGCATGTTCTGGAAGCATGTGGGCTCTTACCCACTTAGGCCAGGGTTAGTGCCCTCTTCCTTGACAGCAGTGTGCTTCAGAGCTTTGCCCAGGGACTGTCCTTGTCCCTGAGGGATGTAACCCAGATAGATTGCCTATCAGTGGAGCATGTGTAATCTTGACTGCATCTCCCCAGGGCAGCTATTGGGCTCCAGCTTAGTGTCGCTAGCTGCCTGTCTAGATGGTGACTCTGCTCACAGAACATGTTGATATGACTGTGTTTCGTCTCAGGACTCAGAAGACTTGGCAACGAGGGCTCAGTGAGCTTGCTTTGTGCAGCTTTCTACCTCCCAGGGCCTAGGGCTACTCTGACGTGGCGCACACAGGGAGACTGCTTCCAGTCCCATGAGAAGGTGGGCCTTACTGCCTGCCACCCTGCTGAAGGCTCGATGAGCATCAGTTAAGCAACTCGGACGGTTTGTTGTCTTTATTGATTTTGTTTTGTCTCTTCTGCGGTTTTCCACCTTCCTGGCTGCTTGGCCTTTCTGTTCCCTACTCTCCTAGCCTTTTCTGCAAGGGTTTTAGTCGAGGCCAGTTCTGCACAGACCTCTTTCCTCTGTTGCAGTGATCACTGAGTAAACCTGTTTCTACTGTCTTCAGCATCTGGCTTTGTTTTCTTCCATAAGCAGGGACCAACTGTCACTTCAGGTGCAGATCACCAGGCAGAGGACTAAGCTGTCTGCCCAGAACAGGCCAGGCTGAGTACCAGTGTGTGTAGACTGACATGGGATGGGAGACTGCTAGGCCTCTTCCTTCTGCCTCCCACACACTTTCCATGCTGCTCTTCACCAGGTTTCCTGTAAAAGAGCCAAGGAGCCCAAAAGTGTGTCCTGCTCTAGATAGACCGCATTCTGCTCTGAGAAACCATCTCTTCACCTTTCATTTCCTAAAAAAGCTCTTCCTCTGCTAAAACCTGATACATTTTCTTGAGCCTGGAAGATCCAAGCAGGGGTCTCCTTGGCCTCTTGAGTCCCCTGATGGTGACACCCTGGCTGTCTGGCAGAGGCCTTGAAGCTGAGTCCCTTCCTTGGGTACCTCCTGAGGTAGGGGATGGAGACTGGGCCAGGCCTCAAAGTGCTGTTTGAAATGGTTTTGCATACCTTTAATTTTTTTCTTCCTTTTTTTTTTTTTTTTTTAATTCTTCAGCTAAAACAGCAGAATTGTACACAATTGAGAAACGAGTTAGTCCAGAATGCCAAAGTTCCCAGGCAAAGAATCAGTGGGGGATGCTATGAGCAAGGTGGGTCTTCTCTCAGTGGTGGTCTTGGTGACAGGATGGCAATGTAGGTTCTACATCCACTGAGACAGAATCTGGGGAATATCAGGCAGTCAACAACTCATACAAACATCCTGGCCTCTTGCAGTCCTTATTTTTGCTCCTTTGGCCTCCATGGTGTACAAGCTATTTTACTTAGACCTCTGCTTCATCTTCTTTTGCTTTTCGGCCTGTGCATTCGCTTCTTCCTCCACTTGGCTCTCATGATGCAGAGGTTTCCAAGATGATGGTGGTAAGGCCAAGAGTGGGTACCTTAAATTTCTTTCGGCAAACCTTACTGAGATGGGCTCTAACAGTGGCAAAGGCCAGATGGCCTTCCTCCTGTGAGGGCCTAGGTGAATTAATTACTCTCTCTGGTATCAGTAATAGGGTTACTGACTACTTTGAGGATAAAGATCTGTCAAGATACAAAACATACATCACTGAACATGGGGCGCATGTTAGCTGCTGTCATTGTTAAAGGCACCTGTTTCCCCACCTCCATGTGAAGACTCTTGGTGCAGGAAATGGCATCTGCATCCTTCCAGTGGCTTAGGCTCAGTACTCCTGGAGTGGCCTTTCCCAGCCAGGGTGTCACCATCAGGGGACTCAAGGAAGTCCCTCCAGAGGCCAAGGAGACCCCTGCTTGGATCTTCCAGGCTCAAGAAAATGTATCAGGTTTTAGCAGAGGAAGAGCTTTTTTAGGAAATGAAAGGTGAAGAGATGGTTTCTCAGAGCAGAATGCGGTCTATCTAGAGCAGGACACACTTTTGGGCTCCTTGGCTCTTTTACAGGAAACCTGGTGAAGAGCAGCATGGAAAGTGTGTGGGAGGCAGAAGGAAGAGGCCCAGCAGTCTCCCATCCCATGTCAGTCTACACACACTGGTACTCAGCCTGGCCTGTTCTGGGCAGACAGCTTAGTCCTGAGCCTGGGGGCCCTGGCTGTGAGGGCATCTGAGCTTCCTCCTCAGGCCTCTGGAATGCACACATTATGCACCTCTGGGAGAGTGGAAGAAACATCCTGGGTGTTTTGAAGTTAAGGGTAAGTGGGGTGAGGCTACCTGGAGTGCCCCAGGCACCAGGCCCTCTCCTGTCACCCAGGAACCAGCCACGACATCTCTCCTTCCCAACTCACCCCCAACTTGTTCTGTGAGCCACTCTGAGTTGGTGCTTTACTTACCTCTATGTCCCTCTTGGCCCAAGAGAATGCACCAAGATGCATGCAAGGTCTCAATGTGTGCTTCCAGTGCTTCTGCCAGCCTTGCCCAGGTTCCCCAGGATTGGGATCACAGCTGTTCCCTCATCTAACTGCCCGGTGCACTTGGCTTGAGCAGTGGTAGAAGTTTAGGTTCCAGCGCATAAGAAGTGAGTTCAGCACCCAGGGGCCTGTCAGGGTGGTGAGATGGGCCAGAAGAGGAGCCAGTGGCTAGGGCTGTGCTCATGTTGTGTGCTGTCCTCTGCCCCATCCTCACGGCTCCCAGGTGCCTGCCTCACCACTGCATGGGAGCTAGGACAGCAGGCATGCTCAGGGCTGGACCTCAGGCAAGCTTCTCATCCTTCCAGCATGTGCCTTCCACTCATATTATTACTCTGTCAAACACTCATCAGAAGATTCTTAATTTTTTCCCAATTTTATTGGGAAGCATTGTGTTTGGCCATAGTAACACATTTTCATTTGGCATGGCATTTAAGCTTTTCCATAAACCATAGGGCAGAGGGCTCAGTCACAATATTTATTACAGTGGCTTCTAGAACATTTTAATTTAGTTCCCGTCCTTCCATCAGCACTTCTCTGACTATGAAGGATCTTGGAAGTAATTTAAGTCAATTATTAAGAAAACCCATATGTTGTAAGTTTGAGACATAGCCATAAAGGCTGTATTGTAGAAGCAAGGAATAATATTTAAAGTAGTGACTTTAAGGATCATGAGACCAGCAGCTTGCCTAGTTCTGGTTAATTGACTTGCACCTGTTTCAAAGCCTGAATATTAACTTCAGCATATTATAGCTCTGAAATATCAGCTGGCAATAACTAGTGATACAGTAAGATAAGTTGTATTCTTACAGGCTACAGGATATTCATCATTCTTCCTCTTTTTTTAAAAAAATGTTGTAGTTGTAGATGGATAGAATGCCTTTATTTTATTTGTTGATTTTATGTGTGCTGAGGATCAAATCCAGTGCCTCATGTATGATAGGCAAGTGCTCTGCCGCTGAGCTATAGCTCCAGCCCATCATCCTTCCTCTTAATTCTCACATTTAGGGAGTTTATTGGTCTGTCAATAATATAAATATTTTTGAAGACAGAAGTCAAATATCAAAACATATTTTTGGATGCCATCTCACATAGAGTTAAAAGTTTCTAGGAATTATGTCATCCTCATGTGATTGTTCTTGTCCATTTTAGAGACCAGCCTAAAATATCCACTATTTCTAGATATCTTGTGTTCTACTGACATGCACAATCCATCCACTTAAGAAAGGTGCCAGTTTCTACTGTAGAATGATTAGGGCGACGATACATTGGTGGATATTCTATGTAAATTTAAACAATAAGATAAAAACCCAATCAACAAATGGGCCAAGGACCTGAGCAGACACTTTTCAGAGGAGGACATACAATCAGTCAACAAGTACATGAAAAAATGCTCACCATCTCTAGCAGTCAGAGAAATGCAAATCAAAACCACCCTAAGATACCATCTCACTCCAGTAAGATTGGCAGCCATTAGGAAGTCAAACAACAACAAGTGCTGGCGAGGATGTGGGGAGAAGGGTACTCTTGTACATTGCTGGTGGGACTGCAAATTGGTGCAGCCAATTTGGAAAGCAGTATGGAGATTCCTGGGAAAGCTGGGAATAGAACCACCATTTGACCCAGCTATTGCCCTTCTTGGACTATTCCCTGAAGACCTTAAAACAGCATACTATAGGGATACTGCTACATCGATGTTCATAACAGCACAATTCACAATAGCTAGACTGTGGAACCAACCTAGATGCCCTTCAATTGATGAATGGATAAAAAAAAAATGTGGCATTTATACACAATGGAGTATTACTCTGCACTAAAAAATGACAAAATCATGGAATTTGCAGGGAAATGGATGGCACTAGAGCAGATTATGCTAAGTGAACCTAGCCAATCCCTAAAAAACAAATGCCAAATGTTATCTTTGATATAAGGAGAGCAACTAAGAACAGAATAGGGAGGAAGAGCATGAGAAGTTGATCACCATTAAACAGGGTCGAGAGGGGGGAGGGAAAGAGAGAGAAGGGAAATTGCATGGTAAAGGAAGGAGACCCTCATTGTTATACAAAATTACATATAAGAGGAAGTGAGGGAAAAGGGGAAAAAATCAAGAGAGAAATTACAGTAGATGGGGTAGAGACAGAAGATGGGAGGAGAAGGGAGGGGAGGGGAGGGGGGATAGTAGAGGATAGGAAGGGCAGCAGAATACAACAGACACTAGTATGGCAGTATGTAAAACAGTGGAGGTGTAACCGATGTGATTCTGCAATATGTATATGGGGTAAAAATGGGAGTTCATAATCTGCTTGAATTAAATGTATGAAATATGATATGTCAAGAGCTTTGTAATGTTTTGAACAACTAATAATAAAAAAAATAATAAAAAAAAATAAAAAGACCACTGACACAATGAAAATAAATAAATAAATTACTGGTCTGTATAGGAAAAATCTATTTTAGTAATCTTTCTGACAATTGTTCAGACAGGTAAATATAGTCTTAATCTCTAAGGACCAGCATGATTGGCTGGTTTAGTTTTCTGATATGCTGTCTTTTTCTCAAAAGATACTCCCAGACAGCCTGTTACCATAGGATCAACAGCTAGGGATAACTGACCATTACCGTCAGCACAATTCATCTAGTTTCATTGGTGGACTTTCCAGTCCACACCACAATGTACATTAAAAACAGACCTGGGAAATGGGTCCAAAGTTTCTTTATAGTTTTTACTTATCTGGCAAGCTCATGAAGCTGCATGGCTATAAACTCTGCAGCTGGAAATTTACCTTCCTGGGTCAAGTTTCTCAGTCATTTTCATGATGACTGGTTTAAACTCTCCTTGGAAATCTCATGTTCAGCAGCAGTGAGATTCTCAATATTACAATTAAGAAAATTTTGAAATATTTTTTAGTATCTAGTGTGTGTCTCTAGGGTTCTACTTTCCCCCATCTCTTTATTTAATAAAATTGAGTAAAGGCTTCACATAAGCCGTAGTATCATGGGTTTAAGTTATAGATAATAGTACAAGTATTTAAATGATAAGAATAGATTTACCTTTCATTGATTATTGTAATTTTCCAATATAGACTAGTTAATTTATCTTAACAATTTAGAAACAACCCTCAATCTCTTTCTGAGAAAAGGTCTCAAAATATCTATATTTTAGAATATTATCCATTAAATAGGTGTCTCTTAATTGTCTTTTAGAAAATATGATTAAGGTTACTTCCTAGTGTAGGGAGTAATATATACATTTTAGCATATTTTTATGGGTAATAGGTCCAATCAGAGAACTTACATAATACTAATGAATTTTTTTTAAAGAGAGAGAGAATTTTTTTAATATTTATTTTTCAGTTCTCGGCGGACACAACATCTTTGTTTGTATGTGGTGCTGAGGATCGAACCCGGGCCGCACACATGCCAGGCGAGTGTGCTACCGCTTGAGCCACATCCCCAGCCCATACTAATGAATTTTTAACAAGGTTTGTAACTTTTATTGCTCAAAACTAACATATGACTTTAATTTGAAATACCTCAGTCTTAGTAAAATGTTCTCCCAAATCTCATAATTATCCAACAAGCAGAATATGTAAGAATCAACAGTTTCTTTGAATAAATCAAATTTAGTCTTCAAGGAGAATTGTCAAAATTGGGATATAAATCAGCAATTTAACATATTTAGTGTTTAATCAAGGATGAGAATTTATTCACCAAAATTAATCCTTGCCTTAAACAGTAATAATCATTAGACAATAAAGACCTTCCTTAAAGGAAATAAACTTAACATCTTAATAGCTCTTTTTTTTTTAAGAGAGTGAGAGAGAGGGGGACAGAGAGAGAGAGAGAGAATTTTAATATTTATTTATTTTTTCTTAGTTCTCGGCGGACACAACATCTTTGTTGGTATGTGGTGCTGAGGATCGAACCCCGCCGCACGCATGCCAGGCAAGCGCGCTACCGCTTGAGCCACATCCCCAGCCCCAAGGATGATTTTTTTTTTTTTTAAAGAGAGAGTAAGAGAGGAGAGAGATTGAGAGAGAATTTTTAATATTTATTTTTTAGTTCTTGGCGGACACAACATCTCTGTTGGTATGTGGTGCTGAGGATCGAACCCGGGCCGCACGCATGCCAGGCGAGCGCGCTACCGCTTGAGCCACATCCCCAGCCCCTTAATAGGTCTTTATCATGTCAAAATATGGACAAAATCTCAGCTCACATCAGCATAGTTAAATCAGGGAAATAGCCTGAAATAGCCTTGAATTAATCAGTTAAAATTTTTATAGTCAGTCCAGGACATATAATTTTTTTAAAATTGTTTTAACTTTCTATATCATCTGTCTAGATAGTTATATAAAGATCTTTCTATTTAGGAAAATACTTTTATCATTAAAATCTAGAATATAAGAACCTTGTTTCACCCAAAGATGATTTCTTTCTTCTTTTTAGGATCTCCAAAATGTGCTTCCATTCTGTTGAAGCATCTTTTTCTTTTAGAGTTTTTCCTGGTTATACTTGGAACAATTTCTGAAAACCTTAGAATCTAAACAAATTTTTTATAAGAAATGTCTCAATGAAAATATAGTTAAAGTCCTTGGATATTTCTGTAGACAGAATTATGTTTGTTTATCATCTTATAAAGTTTGTACAATAACTTTGAGAATTAAAGATTACTTAAAGGTTGTATTCTCTCTTGAAAGCAAATTTATATTTAAATACATTTATCTCAAATATCTGTAACTAAAAGGTAGAGCATCAGATACATGCATACATAAAGCATATAAATGATGGGTTTTCTGTTGAAGAAAAACAATTAGATAAATATATATTAATTA
Source organism: Spermophilus citellus (assembly GCF_964194105.1). Classification (NCBI taxonomy): domain Eukaryota; kingdom Metazoa; phylum Chordata; class Mammalia; order Rodentia; family Sciuridae; genus Spermophilus; species Spermophilus citellus. The sequence continues at coordinate 105,663,046 of NC_138194.1, read as the reverse complement.
AACAATTAGACATGTTAATTATTTTATTGATTAATAATTATAGGTTATTTAAATACCTAGGCAAATATATATTAAGAATAAGGGCATAACTTATAATTGTAGTAACTTTATGTAACCACATGGTTCTGAGATATTTCGATCCATTGCAATTTATTTTTAATTAGGAGTGCACTCTTATATGTGATATCACATGATGTAGCTGAAATAAGATCCTTATGTATACATATTTATTTCTTGTAATTATATAGTCAGGAATGAGAATAAGGTTTTTTTGTTCATCACAGGACTTTTGCTGGCTTTTGTTGCTGTGGTGAGCAAATGCATCCACATAACTTCTAAAATTAAAAGCAAAATATAAAGAAGTATGTTTGATATCTCCCATCAATATAACATTATTTAGTAACACAGCCTTAGAGAAAAGCCAGTTTATTTAACTCAAAAATAACTCAAATTTAGGGCTGCAACATAGAAACCTGTGGAATTCGATTTTGCTTGAAAAAGAAAACTTTTGTTAGCATTTACAGGTGGGCATTCTTAAAAATTCAGGCTCTGGGCAGCTCCCAGTAGCAAGTCTGAAACAGGAAGTACAGGTCAGCAGCTGGAAGGAGGGACCAGAAGTCCTGTCTGAGTGACAGTGGAAGGACCAATGGGAAGCCTGCAAAAATGCAGGGGGTGAGACCAGGAAGCCCGATTCTCCAGACAGGCATAGAGCGGTTACCATGGTGACAGAGACAGCATGGAGCCCATTGCCCATTGTCCTGGGCAAAGGCTCCCTAAGTTTCCCTAGCTGATTGCATTTTGATTTTGTCTGCATTCCCCTGCCTGGGAAGGATCCTATGGGCGGGTAGAAGCTTGCCTTGTCTCTGTGACCTTTGCTTGCAGCTTGTGTTCTTTGTATTTTGTACTTTTCCTTGCAGCACCTGGGTGCTTTAAAAGTGAGTTTTAGAGGCAGACACCAGTGAAGGCAGTCTGTGTTTGGCACCCAGGCCAGGTTGTGTAAGGGTTAAAAGCACTGCTGGCTGTAGGTCTAAAAAAACAGACCCCATAGGGAAACAATGGCTAAATTCTTTTGTCCCTAGCTGCTGAGTTACAGCCATTCTGATCTGTAGGACAAGAATGTAGTAAAGAGATTCAGTATAAACTTTCTGAGTGTTCACAAAAACAATAAAAAAAAAAATTCACTTCTCTACAGGCAAAGATTCCTTGTATCAATTCTCATCACAAAATTTTCTTTCCTTTTTTCTCATTCTCCAAGTGCAGACTTCTAGTATGTAAACCCCCAAAATCTTTACCTAGTATTTCAAAATATAAAGATTAACCAAAATAATCCAAAAAGTCCACAAAAGCACTTTTCCCATGTGAAAGACCATTAATCATCTTAATAATTCTTTACATTTATTTAGGGTCTCTAGACCTATAATAATATTTTTTTCTTTCTAAAGACAAAATATTCCCAAATATTAAAAAGTTTAACATCACAGATTTTTCTTCTGTCTCATTCACTTACTTTCTACAATTCAGCCCACAATACTCTGTAATCTAAGCATGCTTAACTTTTGGAGAGAAATTCCAAACCCACTACATTTCTAAAAAATCACCCTGGAGTCCCTGTTCGGGTGCCAATTGTCATGTTCCTCATGATTGAAACACTCAGGGTCACTCCAGCAGAACTGAGCTGCATGAAATAACCACACAAAAGACAAGAGAGATCGTTTTTTAAAAAAATATATATTTTTTTAGTTCTAGTAGGACATAATATCTTTATTTTATTTATTTATTTTTATGTGCTGAGGATGGAGCCCAGGGCCTTGCATGTGCTAGGTGAGCACTCTACTGCTGAGCCACAATCCCAGTCCAGAGATACCTTTTTCTTTGGGTTCCACTGACCTTAAGGAGCCGCAGAAAGAGAGCAAGTGAGCACATACTGAACCCTTTTATTGAGGAGAAGCCTTTCAAATGAGGCAAGTATCAGGTTTCAGGGGGTTGAGTCTAGCTTCATGATGTCTGCTGTCAGTAGACTGACTGACATCTCAGAAGACCACACCCAAAGGCAGAGCAAGAGAAGGGAAAGATGACAAGTGAGATGTCAGGTCCTCATCAGGCTCTCCAGCTCGAGTGCATCCTTGTTTCCGCTGGCTGAATCCCTGTTCATTTGCTCTATTATTTATACTAAATTTTGGGGCTTTTGACCCCCCTTTCAATCTTTATCACTGGATTTCTCAGTGACATCATTTACCCTGGGGTCAGAAACATCAGGTCTGGTATCTCCCCCCACCCCATCTTCTCGCCCTTCCCTCTTATTAGGCCAGGACAGCCTGCCAGGCTTCACTCTGTTGATCAGGGTCAGGGGAAGTGACTTGTCTGAGGCCACACTGGAGGGCTCTGTGGGTGTGCCTGGTGAGCCTGCAGGTTTCAAACTGGAGTTTTTAAAATGGAGTTGCTTAGGCTCAGGCCTAAGGCCATCCTCACAATGACTGATAACCTTCCTGCAAGCTCCCACTCTGTCCACCACCAGGTGACTCGTGGAGAGGAGCCTGTGGGCACCCTGCACATGGGGAGCTTATAGTCAGAAATCACAGCTCATTCACACTGTAGGGAAACCCCGTGAACACAAAGGAAGTGGAAAAACCATCCATCAAGTCACACCTTAGTGGATCTTGGAGAATTCAAACAAGAGAACCACCTCACAAATGTGAACAGTGTGAAGGCAATTTCAAAATTCACATCTTATTCCCCATCATGAAATTCATACTGGGGAGAGTCCCCACCATTCGAGAAATGTGGGAGGTGCACTGGCCAGAACTCCACCCATCCCTATCACACCCTTCACACTGGAAGGGCCCTATGAATAAATGACCCAGAGAAGCCTGTCACTTGTAGGGCACACTGTACTCAAGGCCAGTGGACACACATGCAGAGAGCCCAAAAGTGCAACAGGTGGGTAGGCTAGCACTGGCTGCTTAGGTCTTACTTGATAACAGACAACTCACACTGCAGAGGAACACTTCCCCTGCAAAGCGTGCAGAGGCCCAGCCAAAAGCTCTCAGTCACTCAGAGTTACAGAACACCCATGGGAGGGAACAAGGCAAGCCTCTCAGGGACTGCTCAGAACTCAGCATGAGAGGATTCACACAAGGGACACATCACATAGGTGTGAGCGTGTGGGAAAACCAAATTACAGACCTCTGAAAAGTCATACTGCAGAGAAATCCCAAATATGCAGAGTGGCTAAACCTTGTGAGAGTTCACTCCTCACTTACCAGCATAGACCCATACTGAGAAGGAAGTTTTGGGGTATCTGAAAGCTTCACATGGAGCCCCTCAGCACCTGGCCTTTCACCTAGAGAGAAGCTGCTCAGTGTTATGATAAATACAGTGATCTTTCTTAACTGTATTAACCATCCTAAATTTCATTCTGTTAAGAACGGAACCTGCATGACAGATGTGAGATGGCCTCCAGGTATGGCCCACACATTTTTTGTGGAGCGGGGGTATTGGGATTGAACCCAGAGGGGGTTTAGTGCTGAGCTACATCCCAACCCTTTTTATTTTTATGTTTTGATTCAGCATTTCACTAAGTTGCTTAGGGCGTTACTAAGTTGCAGAGGTTGGTCTTGAACTTGTGATCCTCCTGACCCTGGATTCCTGGTGTACACCTCCATGCCTGGCCCACACATTGTTTTGAAGGCACAATTCATAGTGAAGAGGGATTGTGGAAATGTCCCATAAGATGGTACATGTGCTTGGACCTCCAAATTTTGTAGACTTTATTATTAAAGTTCTCAGCTGTTTCATACCAATATCTATCTTGCTGCAAAATGTACAGCATGTGAGTAAGATGTCAGGAAGAGTTCATGCTGACACTTAGAAATTTAAAAGAGTGCAAGGATATGTGCATAAACCTTCTCCTGTGGAGTGATGTGGACTTCTGCCTGGAGACTAGGCACTGTTTGTGGGTCCCAAGCAGGAAGCAAGCAGGGAGGCCCTGAGACAGAAGCACAGCCCTGTGCTCCACAGAGGTCATCAGGTCATAGAAGCAAGATCTAGGCAGCCTGACAACATGAGCCCCAGAGACACATGTGGTCATTATTCTAGGGAGGCCCCAAGGAAGAGGGTCAGAACCATGGTGGCGGGGTCCCATCTGAAGAGGTCCTTCAGAACCAGTGAACAGGGAGATGTACAGTCACAACACCTGGTAGGGATTCAAGGGTTCTCAGGAGTGAGACGCTCCACCCTAGTAGATGGAGACAAAGAGTGATAGGAGAAGCTTGGTGGTTGTCAAGCTACTCTGGGAAGCTGATGTCAAGATGTGTTAGACCAGGGAGGATGTTCCTGGGGGATGCCTATGTGAGAAAACGGAGCAATCGGACAGACTAGTTAGGCCATGATGGCCATCAAGGCACATTTGGCCACAGTTAAGACAAGACAGAGGGAAGGTTGGCTGTGAGTGTTCTTGGGGGCTGATTATTAGGCTCTCAGCTGGCAAAGCCAAGGGGACTGCTCAGTCCTTGGCAGGGAGCAGCCCTGGCGGCCTCAGCAGACTGGAGAACTCTATTGCCTTCATCTCCTACACCGCAGGCAAGGGGCACACTCATGACCACACAGCCCAGTCCACCCCCTGTGCTCTGCAGAGAACCCACCTCAGGAACACTGGCCCCATGTTCTCACTTCCTGAAGTGGGATGAACTAGAATCCATTGCTGAAACTGGTCTGGGGTGACCTCATCTTCTCCTGTCTTTTGTTATTCATTCTAAAACACCTCACCTAGCAATTCAGTCCCTGAGCTTCATCACACAACTCTTTTCTCCTGGGCACAAGTTGTGGGTGCAGGTCCCTGTGAATCCTGGGTGACATTAGTGGTCCTGGGTAAGACACAGGTCTCAGCACTCCGGACTCCTCTTGGGCCAATTCAATGGCTGAGAACCGACAGCTCCCTCGGTGATGGCTGAGCCGTCCCTCGCGCTGCTGTCTTTTTCTTTCTCTTCTCTCCCCCCAGCCCCAAACCTGTCCTGAGTGCCCCACCACTGAGTTACATCCCCAGCTGTGGGGAGCCACACTGAATGACCCTGCCTTCCAGTCCTGATGCCTCAGGCTGTGGCCAACCACTGCATATGTTGTGGCCTGGTCCGAGACCTGCTCCGATAGCAAGGAGGTCTTTTTTGTAGGGCGTGACCCTAAGGTTGAGTTACACTCACCTGTCCCTTGTAGTCCTGCCCTTTCTTAGATAGAACTTTCTAAGAACAAGAGTCCCTCCACCCCCCATAAAAACTCACTTCTGAACATGTTCCCTCTCTCTCGTCAGCCTCTCATGACTTTCTCTTGCTCTTCCTTTGGGGAGCCTGAGGCCGAGAGCTGGGGAAGCCATCCTGAAGCTTGTGTCAAGGTAAATTCTGTGTTTTATCTGGTGTCCCTGCAAATTCACTTGAGCAATCTTAAGTTCAGCTGCCTGCACTGGTTGGGGGCGTCACCCAGCCCTATTTATTTATTTATTTATTTATTATTTGGGTACTGTGGATTGAACCCAGGGACACTTAATCACTGAACAACGACATCCCCAGCCCTTTTTGAGACAAGGCCTGATAAGTTGCAAAGGATGGCCCTGAACTTTCGATCCTCCTGCTTCAGCCTTCTGAATTGCTAGGACCACAGGCACCACACTGGGCTCCCTTGGGCCTTTGAGGTAACGTGGCGTGAACCTAACCCCTGGTCTGCGTGGCAACTGCTCAGGAACTCAGCTTTCCACATCCTCGTTCCTCCGTCCTCCCCTTGATAAACACGTGCTAATTGTTGGGGGACCAGCAATCCCAGGCTTGCCTGAAGCCTGAGAGTCCCAGGGGAGGTGTGACAGGAGCTAGGACTGAGTGCAGGAATGTCCCCATGGACCAGGAGAGTGGAGGGATGGAACCATGTCTCACATATGTGCAAGAGAGGAAGGATGTCAACTATCCCTCGGGAACAACCCCTTTTGAGATCAGTTGCGTTCAGGGTGGTATGGCCATAGACGGTGAGGGCCGCAAAGGAAACAACCCCTTTTGATAACTGGTATTCTGTTCAGACAAGAATCCCATCTAGCCAGCTATGCAAACATGTGGCCCTCCACTGCGCTTCCTGACAGGATGCAGCAGGGCACTAGAAAAGACCCACTTAAGCCACAAGGCCACCTGGACTTGCCGTTCGCTCCTCCACTGGATCAGCCTCCGCCTCTAGCACCAAAACTGTGCCTTTCTCCCCTTATTCTTAAAAGGACATCTCCATTTGTTTCGATGGGAAGCTGGCCTGAGAGTTGTTCTTCCTGGCATCTCCTATTCTCTGGCCAAAGAACCACATTTCTTTCACTGCAAAGTTGGCTCAGTTTTGCTACTGGTTCCACAATTCTGAGAGGGAGAAAGAAGCACTGTAGGTCAGAAATTGGTAACGTGACCACCCTCAGTTTTGCTTGTCCTGTCCTTCATGTAATTGGGTTCATGAGGCTAAAAATCAGGCCTACTGCACATCACATCCTGGAGACCAGCAGGGTGTCCTGTCTATTATGGGGCATGCCACAGTGTGGATCCCTTCCAGTCGACGCAGTCATACTGCAGGGTTTTTTGCTGTTATAAACAAGGCTGCTATGAATGTTCTTCCTTATGGGTTGAATTGTGTCCTTCAAAAGCATGTTGAAGGGCTGGGATTGTGGCTCAGCGGTAGAGTACTCACCTAGCATGGGCAGGACCCGGGTTCGATCCTCAGCACCACATAAAAATAAAATGCATTGTGTTGTGTCCATCTACACCAAAAAATAAATATTAAAAAAAAAGAAAAGAAAAAAAGCATGTTGAATTCTAACTCCCCTGAAACCTGTTGATAAATATGGTCCTATTTGGAAATATAGTCCTGGCAGATATTGCCACGTTAAGATGAGGTAATGCCAGAGCCAGGCAGGCCCTGTCTGGAGACCGATGCCAGCTGACTCACTCTATGACACGCAGAGCAGCAGTTTCAGATGAAGCCTAACCCTGAATTACTACATTTTGTAAAGCAGTATTTTGCCATGAGCTGCTCCATTTTGAGGAACAGTGACAGGTGGAACAACTCTATACCTTGTTTGTACTAGTGCACAACCACCATCTGCCCAGCACAGCCCTAAGGCACAGATTGATAAATAATTTATTGGTATCAACTTATCATGGGGCACCTGGACACATGGACACCCCAAGCTATATCAGAAAACTGAAGTGGGAGCTTATCAATCTCACCAGACGCAATCCCCTCCCTTGAGATCTGTAAATGGAGGAGCCCCCCACCCCTAGACTAACCCCATCACCTGGTCACTTGTCACAAATCTGGCCCAGGAAAATCCCTACAGTGAGCTTCAGTTCTGGTTCCTTTGGGCTTCAACACAGCACATTTTCTCCTGCCTGTGACAACCAGGCCTGGACCACCCCAACTGACACTGAGACTGAAACTGCAGTCAGACCCTCAACCTTGGCAACTCTGGGGAACTGGTTGGATAAAAACCTCAGTCCAGGGCTGTGGCTGTGGCTCAGTGATAGAGGGCTTGCCTGGCAGGTAAGAGGTACTAGGTTCAATTCTCAGCACCATTAAAAATAAATAAAGATCCGTCAACAACTTAAAAAATACTTAAAAGCATCCTGTAATTGTGTGGTACCTGGACCCTTTCAGACTTAGTCTGTGACATATATAAAAATGTGTGTGTGTGTTATAATTGTGTGAAATATAATGTGTGATTTGAGTGTTATTAGAAATTAGACTGGGGGGACTGGGGTTGTACCTCAGTGGTAGAGCACTCGCCTAGCACATTCAAGGCCCTGGGTTTGATCCTCAACAACACATAAAAATAAATGAATAAAATAAAGGCATTGTGTCCAACTACAACTAAAAAATAAAATATTAAGAAAAAATTGGACTGGGGAACTGGGGTCATGGCTCAGTGGTACAGGGATCACCTAGCACAAGTGAGGCACTGGGTTCGATCCTTAGCACCACATAAAAATGAAATAAAGGCAGGGCTGTGACTGTGGGTCAGTGATAGACTGCTTGCCTAGCATGTGTGAGTCACTGAGTTCAACCTCAGTACCACACACATAAATAAATAAATAAACAGATAAATAAGTAAATAAAATGTATCATGTCCCTCTATAACTAAAAAAAAATATTTTTTTTTTTTAAAGAGAGAGTGAGAGAGGAGAGAGAGAGAGAGAGAGAGAAAGAATTTTTAATATTTATTTTTTAGTTCTCGGCGGACACAACATCTTTGTTGGTATGTGGTGCTGAGGATCGAACCCGGGCCGCACGCATGCCAGGCGAGCACGCTACCGCTTGAGCCACATCCCCAGCCCCCCCAAAAAAATATTTTTTAAAAAAGAAATTAGTTTGGAATGGAATAAAAGAACTTGAGTTTTCCTGGGTTATGACTATCAGGTGACCCTCAAGTATTGTTGAATTGCCACCACTGAAAGTGGTGTAGCTTGTGAATTCATTGTTATTCAACAAATTCTGACATTGTGGAAAAATGCAAATGGTTTTGGTTTCTGTTGGAGGCGCAGCTTGCTCATGGCATGTATGCATACAAGAAAAGGGAAATTTGGACACAGACTCAAAGGAGAAAGTACCACATGGAGAAGGAGCAGACTGAAGTAAGGCCAGGAGTCTTCCAGAGGCAGGAAGAGTCAGGGAAGGGTCCTGTAGGCTTCAGAGAAAACACATCCCTGGGGCGGGGGATGTGGCTCAAGCGGTAGCGCGCTCGCCTGGCATGTGTGCGGCCCGGGTTCGATCCTCAACACCACATACAAACAAAGATGTTGTGTCCGCCAAAAACTAAAAAATAAATACTAACAATTAAAACAAAAAAAAAACAAAAAAAAAACCCACATCCCTGCCAACACTTTAATCTTAGACTTCTAGCCCTGGAACCATTAAATCCATCTCTGTTGTGCCACCAACACTGCTATAGCAGCCCTAGAAATATTCATATATTTTATAAAACCTTTTGGTTTATAACTTTTTGTTTCTCATAGAGGAATACCTAGGATTGGGGACTGGAGCTGTGGCTCAGTGGTAGCGCACTTGCCTAGCATGTGTGAGGCACTCGGTTCGATTCTCAGCACCATGTATAAATAAATAAAATAAAGGTCCACCAACAACTAAAAAAAAAAAATTTAAGTCCTTTTCTGTGCAATTCAATATAAAAAAAAAAAAAAGAAAAGAAATACCTAGGATTGCAATTTCTAGGTCCTAGAATATCTGTATCTTTAAGCTTTTCTGTTGTTTTTGCAGTACTGGGGATGAGTCAAGGGCCTTGGGTATGCTAAGCAAGTGCTCTGCCACTGGAATGCACCCCCTACCCCGTATGCTTAAATTAAAAGAAACTGCTAAGCAGTTTTTCCAAACTAGTTGTCTAGTTTACACTTCCACAAACAGTAGATAGCTGATGCAATTACTGTACAAACTTTCCCAAATATGTGTAGTCAGTTCTATTTCAGCTCTGCTGAATGGGTGAAATGATATCTCATTGTGGTTTTAATCTGTACTACCACACTACCAGTAGTGGCAATAATCCTTCATGTAGTTATTGTGTGTGTGTGTGTGTGTGTGTGTGTGTGTTTAATTCTAGTAAAATCTTTTTATTATTGATTTGCAAAAGTTCTTTATATATTCTGGGTATCAGGCCTTTGTCTGGCACGGGGCTCTGAATATTTCCCCCACTGTATGGCTTTCCTGTTTTGTTTTTATTATTATTATTGAAATTGAAAGCCTTTTTTACTTAAAACTCACTAACAGGCATGGTGGCACATCCTAGCTATTCAGGAGGCTGAGGCAGGAAGATCACAAGTTAAAGGCCAGCCTGGGCAACTTAATGAGAACCTGTCTAAAAATAAAACAAAAAGAGTCTAGCCAAGTATGGTGGTGCACACCTGTAATCCCAGCAATTTGAGAGGCTAAGGCAGGAGGATCACAGGTTCAAGGCCCAGGAAAATTGCCACAATGAGGAACCTCCCATTTCCTGTCCCCAGGGGGTTTCAGCAGAGTGCAGCTTCCCTGCCTGTGATGACAACGCGTGGCCCGCTCCCACACCTAGAGCTGACACCGTACACCGTGAAACTGCCGCCTATCTGGACCCTCTGCTTTGACAACTCTGCCGACTGGAACTGGTCGTTAAAATCCTTACCTGACCAGTTCCAGTGACTCTTGGCATTCATCTCAGTGCTCTTGGCTCAGTATTCTGTAACCTTGCGGCTGTTTTCTTTCTGTGGCCCATTTATATATCACTGTGTGAAGTGGGTGTGCCTAGAGGATGGGAATAAAAGGACCCGTGACGGCCCGGCTTACGCCACCAGACAACTCAGGAGCGCTCAGCGAACCTCCACGGTGGCGGTGGGGGGCCTTCAGCAAGTTCTGACGCTGCGGGGAGACGGCGGGGCGGCCCGTGTCGAAGGCAGGCTCGCTCAGTCGCTGGCACTCGGCCCCGGCGCTCCACCTCGGCGGGCAGCGGCGTCGCCCTCCTCTTCCGAAGGCTTTACGGGGCCCAGGCTCGCACAGCCCCACACGACAGAACTTCGGAAAACCAGAGTCAAGCACCTTAAGTGGACTCTGCGGGAGCCACGGCGTGCCTGAGAACCGCGCCGAGCAGCTCGCCCGGCTTCCCTCTCCCTACACCGCGGAAGGACCAGAGCAGCAGAAGGGAGCGAGCCTGCAGCTCCGACACGCTTGGCCGCCGGGCGGGCCATAGAGCCCCGCCCTCCGCTTGGCTAGAGCGGCCCGGAAGTGTCTCGCGCCCCGGTCCCCGGCCCCGGGGTCGCGAACCATAGAGCCGAGCGCTCCGCTTTCCTAGAGAGGCCCGTGAGAGTCTGGGGCCACACGGAGGCCGCGCCCAGGTTCTGGCTTGCTGCTGTGGACGGCTCCAGGTGCGGGGGCGTGGGGACGCGGGGAGGGGGCACTGGGGCGACATCCCCGCGGTGGCGTCGCGAGCGGAGACCTGGCCCCTCGGTGTAGGAGATGGCCCTACGAGTTTGCCTTGAGCGCCGGGCGGACACGGCCGCGGGGTGCGAAAGGGCCGTTTATCCGGAAGAGGGGAGCTGGGCCTGGGCAGCGGCAGCACGTCAGAGCCCAGGGGCCTCTGAATACTCGTGAGGGAGCGCCCCGCTCCCTCTACCCAGCTTGTCGAGGTGGACCGTGCACTCTCCCTGGGGCAAATGTGTGGGCACGTCGCCAATGACGACGTTGTCGCCACTGTTTTTTCAGGTAGTGCCACAGCCCTCTTTACGTGGTGCACTGCTTCTACCTGGTCCTCCTGCAGGGGAGACTGAGTGTAGCCCCTGTGCTAACGCGGCCCTTCTTAGTGGACAGGTTTAGACTCTAGTTTTTGGCTTGGGCAGCTGCATTTGTAGGCTGGATTTCCTTTGTGAGGTGAAAATGATTAGCTCTTGCAGGGACGTTGTGAATATTCTGGGTTGAGTAGTGCGGGGTCCCAACTGCCGTGTCCTGTGCCTGCGGGTATTTCTCCTACCTAATATAATCTTGTATCTGTTAGTTTAGGATTTACATACGCGCTCTCTCTCTCTTTTTTTTCTTGGTTCTCTTCCTTTTCACCCACTTCCCTACCAACTCCTGCTCAGACGTCACTTCCTCTGAGAAGCCTCCCCTCTTATCAAGACCCATGTGGGCCTCTTTTCCACCTGCTCACGGGGTCATTTCCCTAGCCCCTTCACACCTACTGTCATTGATACTTCAAACCGTCAGCATCCTAATGGTGGGGTCCACCTGATCCTTAAGGTCCTAAGGATGTGGCAGTCACTGGCCTTCCCTCCCCCTTCCCTTCAGGGAGCTGTGGCTGGGACCTCCCCTCTGGCTGATCAAGGAGGAGGAAGCAGCGATGTCTGCCTTAGGGACTGCAGCTCCATACCTGCATCATCCTGCTGACAGTCACAGTGGCCGGGTCAGTTTTCTGGGGCCCCAACTCCCTCCAGAGGTGGCAGCAATGGCCCGGTTTCTGGGAGACCTGGACAGGAGCACATTCAGAAAGTTGCTGAAGCTTGTGGTTAGCAGCTTGCAGGGGGAGGACTGCCGAGAGGCCATGCAGCACCTGGGTGCCAGTTCCAGCCTGCCAGAGGAGCAGCTAGGTGCCCTACTTGCTGGCACACACACACTACTCCAGCAGGCTCTCCGGCTTCCCTCTCCCAGCCTGAAGCCTGATGCCTTCAAGGACCAACTCCAGGAGCTCGGCATCCCCCAAGACCTGGTTGGGGACTTGACTAGTGTGGTTTTTGGTGGCCAGCGCCCCCTCCTGGACTCTGTGGCCCAGCAGCAGGGTTCCTGGCTTCCCCACATTGCTGATTTTAGGTGGAGGGTGGATGTGGCAATTTCCACCAGTGCCCTGGCCCGCTCCCTGAAGCCAAGCATCTTGATGCAGCTGAAGCTTTCAGATGGGTCAGCATATCGCTTCGAGGTTCCCACAGCCAAGTTCCAGGAACTGCGGTACAGTGTGGCGCTGGTCCTGAAGGAGATGACAGATCTGGAGAGGAGGTGCGAGCGCAGACTGCAGGACTGAGCCTCCCTTGTCAGCACTGCAGCTGGTACCAGAATACAACTTGCATTTCCTCTAATTGGATGCTAGACTGCATGTCACCCCTTCCCCAGGTTTTTTTTTTGTTTGTTTGTTTCTGAGTGTGGTAAAGTGACAGTCTGGGGTACAAATCAGGGCCCTCTGAATATGCCTTTGCTCAGCCTGACCCCACTAAGCATCTGGGCCCTTTTTCTTGTTTGCTTTCATAAATACTGTTTTTAGTGTGGGCACTTTTGTCTGTCTTAAATCCCTGCCCTTGTGGGGCTGATATCGTTGTGGGTTGGGAAGAGGGGGAAACATTACAAAATGCATAGTAAACAGTGGGTACAGCTTATCAAGGGCTGACAAATGTGTACTTAGTTTTGTGCAAGGTGGGGTGTAGGGTGTGAGAGCATGCTTGCCCCTATAAGCTGTATCATGGCTGGGCTTCCTGGAGAACATGGTATCTGAGCAGACTTGAAGGACAGGAGTTGGGGGAATGAAGTCCACTGGGGGACCAGCTGGTGCACAGGTGATGAGTGGAGAGAGACCACGTATATTGGATGTCATGTGCCTCCAGCCAAGTAGGAGGAGGTCATTGGAGGGAGGTAAAGCTGGGGAGGGTACACAGGTCAGATCTGAGAAATTCTGCTCAAAGGATTGTGGTTGAAGTCTAAGCCAAAGGGGGAATCCTTGAGGGTTTTCAACAGAGGAAGGATGTACTCTGGTGGTTGTTTTAAAAGGATAACATTATCCAGGGGTGGTGGTAAATACGTGTAATCCCAGGCACTTGGGAGGCTGAGGCAGGAAGATTGCAAGTTCAAGGCCAGACTCAGCAACTTATTGAGACCTTTTCTCAAAATTAAAAATAAAAAGGATGGGGATGTAGCTTAGTGATAGAGTGCCCCAGGGTTCATTACCCAGTTCCATGAAAATAAGTAAGTAAAAGGATAATACTGCTGCTGTGTTTAGAGTAGTATGTAGGGGAACAGGGAGGAGGTTGAGAGTCCACTGTGAGGGGTGCTCTTGTAAGGTGGAGCTGCTGGATAGGGTAGGGGGCCTTTCTGAGTGCCTCCAGGGTAGCTATGTGTGTGTGTGTGGGGGGGTATGGCCAGCTTGTAGTTCTCAGAATAGCCATTCTCTGGCTAGGGGTCTTAGGGCTGTCAGACTATCTGCTTGAGGGGTCCCTGCTTCCTGCACTTTTTTAGTCTACATCTGGTTGGTTCTCTGCTGAGAAACCAGTTCATACATCTCATAGGATAATCAGGCCTAAGTGCAGGAACTTCTGAGAACAGCAAATAAACTTTGCTGTTCCAGGCCAGCCTGTTACCCACATAGGCTGTTTGAAAAATGCTTGGTTTCTGCCATCTCAGTGAACACCTTTTTTTCTCTTGAGTGAGAACTACAGCTGTGGCAACCTAGGTGTGGGCCACAGGGAAAGGAAAAGGCTGCCTTTTGAGGACAGAGGGCTGCCAGGGAGGCTGCTGTGTTTCTAGAGCTGGAGGATTCAGAGGCCTGGCTCAGCTAAGGGTGCAGAATGCCCCTGTGTCCTTCAGCCTCAGCTGGGTCCCCCAGGATCACTGGCCCACCTTAAAGGGAACAAGGAGATCCAGACCCGCAAAAAAGGATGTACACAAGTAAGAAGAGTGGCCATGTCAACCTTATCCAGTGACAGAGCTTTTTATGTCACATACTTCTGATCTCAACTATTAGATGTGTTGGAGACTATGTACTCATGATACATTTGAAAACAAAATAGGAATGTAGAAACAAAAAAAAATTTAATTAAGTCCCTCCATACAGTGGCACTGAGGCCAGAGGATCCCAAGTTTGAAGCCAGCCTGGCAACCTAGTGAGACCCTGCATCAAAATAAAATTTTAAAAATGGCTGGGAATGTAGTTCAGTGGTGGAGTGCGCCTGGGTTCAATACCCAGTACTGGAAATAAAAAAAAAAAAAAAGTCCCTTTGCCCACATGTAAAGCATCTTGGCACTGCTATGAGTCTATCTAACCGTCCACATGGCTCTGTGGTAAAGTTCAATCTCCAGTACTAAAAAACAAAAACAAAAAGAACAGAGAAAGAAAAGGTGCCAGGCAAAGCCGTCAGAGTGAATTCTAGGCACACCACTTCTGGACTTCTAACATGAGCCCAAACACATCGGCTTCACTTGCTTTATCTTTTCAAGCTTTTTCACGAAAACAAACTTACAGCCCTTACCTCCACTGGCCAGGGCTCTAGGCACACACTGAAAAGGCAGAGGCAGAGGCAGAGGAGTCAGGGGAGCAGGAAATACCATGTTCCACCTCACAGAGGGGCTTTGGTGTACCCTGCAGAGAACTGACCCTTCACTTAGCAGTCTTCCTGTCTGCTTCTTAAGGAGGGAGAGAAACTGTTAAGGAAAACTGTATTCAGGATGTAATGCTTTGTAAGGTCAACTACCCAGGACCACCTCAGAAGGCAGAGGGGAGGTGGCAGCCCAGGCACATGGGGACATATAGGCCATGAAGCTGGTGGGGGAGTGGATGGATAAGAAAACTTGAGTTTAAGGGGACTTCTGGTGAAACTGACCTATTAGGGTTCTTGTTAAAATGGGACAGTGCATAAAAGAACATGGAAGCTGGAAAGTTGTTGTGGTGAGCAAGCTATGCCATTAACACAGACTGCTCATATTTGTAAATTCTACAATATCAGAATTTGTTGAATAAATTCACAGGCTACATCAGTTTTTTCATCACCTTTAATTTACTGATACTTATGATGTGACTGTGGTAATCACAAATTATTCTGTTCCAATTTTAATTACTAATATCGTTAACACCAAAGTGGATTCATAAGTTACAGAACTGTTAGGGAAGGGCTAACCATGGCCTCAGAGTTTGTTTATTGCAGTGCTGGGGATGGAACCAAGAGCCTTGTGCTTGCCCGGTAAGCGCTCTCTACCCATGAGCTATATCTCCAATCAACCCTTTTTTATTTTAAGACATGTCTAAATTGGCTAGGCTATTCTTAATTTGCAATCCTCCTGCATCAGCCTCCCGAATCGTGCGCTTTTTTTTTTAAACATTTTTAGTTATTAATACAATGCCTTTATTTTATCTATCTATTTTTATATGGTGCCAAGAGTCTAACCCAGGGTCTCGAACGTGCTAGGCGAGCGCTCTACCGCTGAACCACAACCCCAGCCCCCGCCCTGCCGTCTTTTTGTAAGGTTTATTTTTTGCAGCACTGGAAATGGGTCCCCAAAATCCAGGCCAGCGCTGCACACTGAGCCGCAGCACACCCCCAGGTTGTGCATAGCCAATTTGGGGCGTCAAGGTCATCCCTTAGCTTCATCTTATTTTTACTTCCCTGTAACCCCGCCGTACTACCTCCTCCATTTTACCAAGTGCTACTTTGAACTAACCTATTGACACTGTCGGGAGACTGCGGAGATGAAGCACCCGGCGGGCTGAAGCCGCGGGTAGGCCAGGACCGCCCTTCCCCTCCCGCAGTCCGCGGACCATCGATGGCTTGGCTCCCTGGAGTCCTAGACCAGCCCCGGAAATGCGCGGGGCGGGGCTTCACCCCGTTTCCGGCTCTCGGTCTCCAGGGAAGGGCTGCCTGCGCATGCGCAGCTAGATCGTCTCGCTCCCAGGCCCCGTCTCCGGCTGGGCGGCGCACTACGCTGCTGCTAGCTGCCGAGCTCGGTCTTGGGGCCCGACGCTTCCTGCAAGCCGGCACCGAGGTGAGGCTCTTCGTGGCTCCTCGCGCAGTGCAGGTAGCCGGCGGCGGCCGGGCCGGCAGCTGAGAGGGTGTCACGAGAAGCCACGCACTAAGCGAACGAGTTCGATGATTGCTGGACGCGCCGGCAGGCAGGTTCCGGCCGAGGGCTCTAGTGATGTTGGGGACACTGGGGTAGGGGGCACAGGCGGCTCTCAGAGCCTGTCTGGGGCGCGCGCCCGCGACCGACCACCCGAGAGGCGGGCGGAGGCTGCGGGGAGTACGAGGCCTTGCGGGCGGGGGTGAGACCGGGGCGTCAGTCCACGCTGGGGCTGGGCCCTCGAAGCTCGCCCGCGCCGCGCCGCGCCGCGCCGCCCCGGGTAGCGGGAGGCCTCAGGGCGCGGCACGCCAGCCTCAGGCCCGAGATTGGACGGCCGGAGCTGCAGCTCCCGCCCCGCCGGCCCTCCTGCACACTGGCGGGAGCGGTCCTAGGGTGTGGAGAGGGTACACGCTGGCCCCAGGAGGCCTCTGCGAGAATGCAGGCTGCCTCCTTCCTCTGGTCGCGTCTCCGCTGTTCTTGCCGAACACGCCCAAGTCTCCTGAGGGAGAGCTGGGTGGCCGCAGACCGTGGCGCCCCCTGCTTTCTCTCGGATTCCATGGCGGTCGCGTCGGGGATGGCAGCCGAGTCCGGCCGGGAGACTTGACGTTCTTCCCCGCCATCCGCAGTCGGAAGCCGTCTCCGGACCTGTGAGCTCTGAGGTGGGGGAAGCCGAAGAGTTGATAATGTGGACCCACGTCCTTCCGCAGGGGTCGTGGCTCTGAGCTTAGCGGGTCCTGGCTCCACAGCCCCCTCGGACCGCGAATCCGTATCCAGGAGCGCGCCGTGCGGTCCCCGGGCGCGATGCCGCTGACTTTCCAGGACGTGGCAGTGTACTTCTCCCCAGCGGAGGGGCAGCAGCTGGGGCCCCAGCAGCGAGCGCTGTACCGGGATGTGATGCTGGAGAACTATGGGAACGTGGCCTCCCTAGGTGAGAACTACATCTCCCTCTGGCTTCTGGAGCGGGGGTGGGGCAGGGGGAGGGGGTGCCTCTCTAAGGGGCTCTTGGGCTGCTTTGGCTTTTTGGATCCCAAAAAGAAGGTCCTGCCCTCATCCCCGGGTACCAGTCTGATCTCTGCTGAAGGAAGACTGGCCGTGAGAGAGCCTTGCTGCCCAATTCGAGGGACTTCACTCCCTTTGCTAGTGGCCCAGTGGTGGTGCCCCCCCCCCCCACAGGAGAACAGGATGAATTCTTCCTTAAAAAAAAAAAAAAACAACACTTAAGCCCCTGGCTTTCCCTGACCAAGCAGGCACTTCTCACCTGGCTTGGGAGACCCGGTGGGCAGAGGCCGCACAGGCTCACCCAGGTTTTCACTCTCAACAGGATTCCCTGTCCCTAAGCCAGAGCTGATCTCCCAGCTGGAGCAAGGTGAGGAGCTGTGGGTCATGGATCTTCTGGGGGCTGAAGAATCAGAGGTCTTGAAAAACTGCCGAACAGGTGAGAATGGGCGGGAGGCTAATCCTCGGAACCCCCCCTCCCAGTTCTACCCTCATTGCAGCAGTGAGGGCGGTTGGGTTGTTGTGCTTAGGCCATCCTCTCCAAGAGCAGATGCAGTCACCACAGACATGTGGCATGTGCTCCTTGTTTACAAGGGCTTCCCTTACTGCTCCATTTGCTTTACTCTAGAAAATGTATGCAGTGCCCAGTGCCCGTTGTACGCGTTTTGTGGCACCTTCATTCTCTTCTTTACATAATACTCTTTCTTGCTGGCTTTCTTTTGACAGTAACTATGGGTTGCCTGTCATGTCCTTTTCTTCTTCACCTTTTCTTTCCTATACCTCAGTTTGGTCAGTAGTATTCTCTCTCTTTCCTTCTTGAGACCTGTGTCCTCATGTGCACATGCTTTTGCTCTCTCACTATCAGTGTGTTGTGGGCTGGTCTTGAATTTATGGACTCAAGCTTCCTACTGCTTCAGCTCCTGAGTGAAGTCACAGTTCCTGAGTCAATAGTTTTTTTTTATTGTTTTGGTACAGGGGATTGAATCCAGGGGCACGCAACTACCAAACCACATCTCCCCATCCTATTTTGTATTTTATTTAGAGACAGGGTCTTACTGAGTTGTTTAGTGCCTCACTTTTGCTGAGGCTTGCTTTGAACTCACAATCCTCCTGCCTTGGCCTCCTGAACCACTAGGATTACAGGCATGAGCCACCGTGCCCAGCAATGATATTTTTTTAAATGTGTACTTTTTTCTGTTGGATCTAGCTTCTCTACCTCAGCTACTGAGGCTTGTTCTGCTTTCTACCTTTTTCTCCTCCTTCCTCTCATTTTTTTATTATTTTATTGCTCTACACTGTCAGAACATGTAATTCCTTTACCTTTTACTATTACTCCTAGCCCCACCTTTGATGTTGTTGTTTTTTGCTGTTAAGTATATAATTTTTTTTACCTTTTAGTTAATTGTTGAACCTTTTATCAGAAATTTCTGCATCATTTCTCTGTTGGCTGGAGCTTGTCTTCCAGTTACTCAGAAAGACTCTTGTAAATAATATGCCCCAAGTTTATGCACATTCAAAACCACCTGTTTGAAGCCTTTTGCTTCTGGCAGTGGGTGCTAAAATCGTAGACTTTCGATGCTTCTTTTTATAGACAGTTGGAGTTATAAGACTGAAAGCATGGCTGTAGTTGCATTTTGGAAAATTTTAATGTTATATTTTTGTCATCATTTAGTCCAAGATATTATGTTTTGTGATTTCTTTGACCCAATGATTAGTTGGATGTGTGTTACTTTTCAAAACAGTTGGTACTTTCCTATTTCTTATTGTTGTTGACTTGTCATTTAATTCTATCAGGGTCAGGGAACCTATTCTTGTATAACTTCATTCTTCTCATTTTTGCTTACTCTTATTTTATGACTCTAGGGTCTCTCCCAGTAAGTATGCTGCATGCATGTAAAAAGGGTGGGTTCAATGGGCTGGGGCTCAGTGGAAGAGCACTTGCCTAGCGCATTCGAGGTGCTGGGTTCGATCTTCAGCACCACATATAAAATTAATTAATTAAAAATATTTATTTATTTATTTTTTTAAGGAGAGAGAGAGAATTTTAATATTTATTTTTTAGTTTTCGGCAGACACAACATCTTTGTTTGTATGTGGTGCTGAGGATCGAACCCGGGCCGCATGCATGCCAGGCGAGCACGCTGCTGCTTGAGCCACATCCCCAGCCCTAAAGATATTTTTTTAAAAAAGGGATGAGTTCAAGTAGCAATTAAGTCAAGGTGCTTCATGGTACTATTTAGATATCCCCCAGCCCTTTGCTCATTTTATGTGTAGTTATTTTATTTATGTATTTATTTATTTATTTTTTGGGGGCCCGTACTGGGGATTGAACTCAGGGATACTCAACCATTGAGCCACATCCCCAGCCCTATTTTGTATTTTTTAGAGACAGGGTCTCACTGAGTTGCTTAGCACCTCCATTTTGCTGAGGCTGGCCTTGAACTCTATAATTTTTTTTTCAGTTGTATATAGACACAATACCTTTATTTTAGTTTTATGTGGTGCCGGAAATCAAACCCAGTGCCTCACTCATGCTAGGCAACTGCTCTGCCACTGAGCTACAAACCTGGCCCTGGCCTTGAACTCTTGATTCTCCTGCCTTAGCCTCCTGAGCCCCTGGGATTACAGGTGTACACCCACACCCAACAATGTAGTTATTCTTTAGTTACTAAGAGAAGGTGTTAAAATACCCACATGTGATTGTGGAATTGTCTTGTCTTTAATTTTCTCAGTGTCTGGTTCATGTACTTTGAAGCTGTGTTATTTGTATTATTTTCACTTCTAATCATCATTTTTAGGGATAAGAGGATCCCTTATCATCTCTGGTAATATATTTGGTTCTGACTCTATTTCATCTGATATGTCATAGCAGTTCTAGCCTTAGCCTTATTCTTTTTTTTTTTTTCTTTTTTTTTCTTTTTGGTACTGGGGATTGAACTCAGAGGCACTCAACCAACCCCCAAGCCACATCCCCAGTCCTATTTTGTATTTTATTTAGAGACGGGGTCTCAATGAGTTGCTTAGCAAGACTGGCTTTGAAAACTCTGTCCTCCTTTTTCAGCCTTCCCAGCCGCTGGGATTACAGGCATACACCACCGATTCTAGCCTTAACTGTTAGCATGGCATATATTTTTTCGTCCACTTTTTTCAACCTCTGTCTTTACACTTAAGATAGCTCTTCCTAATAGCATTACAAATAAAAGGTAAGGTCTTTTTTTTTTTTTTTAATTTTTTTAAACTTTGTTTTATTTATTTATTTATTTATTTTTATGTGGTGCTGAGGATCAAACCTAGGACCTTGCACGTGCCAGGCGAGTGCTGTACCACTGAGCCTTTTTAAAATTTTTTTATTGTTATAGAAGTATAACATGCCTTTATTTTTATTTTTTTTAGTACAGTGCCTCACCTGTGCTAGGCAGGCACTCTGCCACTAAGCTATAGCCCCAGCCCCTTATCTTTTAATTGTAGTACTTAATCTATTAATATTTAATGTCTCGTTGTGTGTGTGTGTGTGTGTGTGAGAGAGAGAGAGAGAGAGAATGGGGATTGAACCCAGGGCCTTATGTGTGATAAGCAAACACTCTACCACTGAACCACATCCCCAGCCCTTTTTTTTTTTTTTTAATTTGAAACAGGATCCTTTTTTATTTCTCTTTTTTGCCTTTCATGTACTAATTCATTATAAATCTCAACCATCCCTTCCATCCTTTATGGTAAAGTTGTATGTAATATATCTGTGTACATTTGAGACAATATTATAATTTTCTTTTTAAACTGTCATAGATGACTAACAGCAGAGTTATGTCCTGATGAACCCATCATAAGTTGGAAATCACTTAGTGCATCTAACCTACCAAACATGCCAGCTTAGCAGCACAGCACACTGGAGAGTACAGTTGTTGCCCTGTGATCTTGTGGCTGCCTGGGAGCTGTGACTTCTGCCACTGCCCAGCACTGTAAGAGAGATCATAGTGCCCAAGAAAAGATTAAAAATTCAAAATCTGAAACAATATAGTTTCTATTGAATATATATCACTTTATGCTGTCATAAGATTGAAAAAGTTTTATGCAGAACCCTGGGAAGTTAGTGCTGTACTTTGAATCTGCATTATCCCTCAAAGGTCAACGTGTAAAAGGCTAAACTGAGGAGCCATTGGGAGGTTGGGCTTGGGGGAAGAAGCAAGGTCAGTGGGGGAATGCCACTGGAGAGTCTCTGGGACCCACTCCATCCTCTCTGTTTTGTGCCTGGCCGCCATGGAGTGAACAGGCTGCCATGCTAGGCTCCTCCCACAATGCGTACTGCTGCCACAGGCCCAGAGCACAGGCCAAGTGACTATGGGCTGAGACTTCTGAAACTGTGGGCAGAATAAGTGTCTCCTCCATTTACCTATCTAAGGTATTTCATCACAGTAATGAAAACCTAACAGTTGAGGAACCATCTGTATGTAGTTTATGAAAAAAATAAAAGAAAAAAATACTTTTTGCTGTCTTCACATGTAAGGAGCGTAGAAGTTGCTGCGGGATTCTAACAAGTGAAGAACTGAACAAACTGGAAAATCAGTGACTCTTGGATCAATCACAGTTGGACAGGAGACCTGTCATAGAGGCTCATAAACGTTTGAGGGTGGGTTTTTGTTTGTTTGTTTGTTTGTTTTTACCGCCAGAAGTGTGATGAATCCCACAGTGAACATTGGGGGAAATCTCCCTATGCTTCTGTCAGGGGAAAGGGAAAAGAAACTTCTGAAATATGTCAGAGCACTATTCCTCACAAAGCTGTTCTCTACATAGATGGCCTTGCCAGAGCCTGCCTGACCTGAGCAAGGAAGCTCCCAGCCCAGCACTCTGTTCTCCCTGACCTTGTGAGGGCCCAGGAGCACAGGCTTATGGTGCTGCATGCCTCATTGCACAGCCAACATGGCAGCACTGAGGCATGGGTGCCGCAGCTCCCTTACCCAGCTTGTCACATCTGCCTTTTAACAAAGACCTGTAAGACACTGAAAGGAGAAAAATGCAGAGTGGAGAGACTGAACAAGCATTAGAATGAGAGTCATAACTGGCAAGTGTGTTGGAATTACCAGATCAGGGATTTTTTTAAAACTAATATGACTAAGGCTTTAGTGGAAAATGTATGATATACAAAAACAGATATATAATATAGGCAGAGAGATTGAAATTCTAAAATAGAATAAAAAATGCTAGAAATGAAAAACACTGTAATAGTAATGACAGATGCCTTTGATGACTCACTAATAGACTGGTCAGGGTTTTGAGTATAATGTTATTTGAAGGCACACTTGGATTAGTTGTAAGTGTAGATAGAAAAACAATTAAAAACAAAAGTACAAGACAAGTATAATGAATATGGCGACAAGGAGACAAAGTGGAGTAATAGAAAATACTCAAAACCACAAAATAAGACTGGGTAGCCCAGTGATAGAGCATTTGTATAACATGTATAAGGCCTTAGGTTTGATCCCCAGCAGTGAAGAAACCATTTTTTAAACCAGAAAATGCAGAAAAAAATATAGAAGACAAACAGGAGCAAAGATCAACTGTAATATATAAAACAGGGACAAATGTTGTAGATATTAATTTCAACAATATTAGTCTTTTTTTTTTTTTTTTTGCGGGGGTATCAGGGATTTAACTCAAAGGCGCTGGGCCACATCCCCAGCTCTATTTGAGACAGGATGTCACCGAGATGCCTAGTACCTTGCTTTTGCAGAAGCTGGCTTTGAACTCTCCATCCTCCTGCCTCAGCCTCCCGAGCTTCTGGGATTCCAGGTGTGTGTCATTGTGCCCAACTCAACAGTCATTTTAAATGTCAGTGGTCAGCCAGGTGTGGTGGCTGGCCCACACTTGTAGTTCCCACTGCTTGGGCTAAGGCAAGGGAATTGCTTGGGCCCAGGAGTTCAAGGCCAGGCTGGGCAACATAGTGAGCCCCTGTCTTGTTTTTGTTTGTTTGTTTTGTTTTTTGTTTTTTTAAGGACAAAAATAATCTTCATTGATCAGTAGATGATAGAGACCATCAGAGTGGGTCAAAAGCGAGACCTAACTATGTCTTCTACAAGAAACCTCTTATAAACATAAAAATGCATATAGCTTAAAAGTAAAGACATGGAAAAAGATGCTAATAGGAATCAAAAGAAAGAGGGAATGTTTACATTATTTTCAGTCACAGCAGACTTCTGAGCAAGGAAAGGCACCAGGAAGAGAGGAATAATGCATAATGATAAGGGGTTTATACATCAAAAAGACAGCAATTCCTGGTGCACCTAACAGCAGCAACAGAAAACAAAAGGCAAAATCTGATAGGCCTGCTAGGGGAAAGAAATGAATCTAGTACTATAGTTGGAGACTCCAGCTATTGTCTCTATCTACAATGGACAGATCCATCTGCAGAAAACAAGGATGACACAACTGAGCTCATTACCATTCATCACTGGGATAGACATCCACAGACTCCTTCATCTAACAACAGCAGGTTTGTTCTGTTTTTATGGTGCTGGTGATCAAACCCAAGGCTTTTTGCATACTGACCAAGTGCTCTACCCCTGTACTACACTGCCAGCCCGGATTATAGTCTTCTGAAGTTCACTTGGAATGTTCACCAGACAGACCATACTCTATGCCTGAAGCACACTTTGATGTGTTTAAAAGGATAGACTGCCAAATGTGGTGGCACATGCCTGTAATCCCAACTACTCAGGAAGCTGATGTAGGAAGATCACAAATCTCAAAAACTGCTTGGGATGTGGATCAATGGGTTTAATCCCTAGTACTGAAAGGCTGGGTTCAATCCCTAATACTGAAAGAAAGTGTACAACATGTGCTGTCAGACTACAGTGATATTAAAACTAGAAATTAATAACAAAAATATAGGTAGAAAATGCTAAAATTTTGGAGTATAAAGAGCATGCTTTTTTCCGCCCAACCCAGTACAGGGGGTTGAGCCCCAGGTGTTCCCCAGCCTTTTTTATTTTTTTTTATAATCTTGAGACAAGACTTAGTTGCGCAGCCTGGTCTTGAATTTGGGGTCCTCTTACCTCAGCCTCTCGTGTCACAGGGATTATAGGATTACATGTTTTGCTACACAGCATACTTCTAAATAATGGGTGAGTCAAAGAAGAACTCTGAAGAAATTTTTAAATATTTTGAATTAAATGAAGATAAAAATATCACCTAGCAAATTCTGTGGACTGGAGTGAAAACATGATGAGAAATTCAGGTCAGTGAATGCATTTATTGAAAAGAAGATCTTAAAAGCTAGGCATGGTGGTGCAAACCTGTAATTCCAGCATCTTGGGAGGCTGAGGCAAGAGGATTGTGAGTTCAAAGCCAGCCTCAGCAATTTAGCAAGGCCTAAAGCAACTCATGAGACCCTGACTCTAAATAAAATATGAAAAAGGGCTGGGAATGTGGCTCAGTGATTGAGTACCCCTGGGTTCAATCCCTGTATTCAATATTCTAAGCTTCTACCTCAGGAAACTAGAGAAGAAGAGAAAATTAAATCCAGAGTGAACAGAAGAAAAGAAATAATAAATGTGAAAATGAAAACAGGAAATCTGGGCTGGGATTGTGGCTCAGTGGTAGAGCGCTCGCCTACAGGCACAGGCAGGACGCAGGTTCGATCCTGAGCACTACATAAAAATAAAGGCATTGTGTTGTGCCCATCTATACCTAAAAAATATTTTTAAAAAAACATGAAATCAGTAGAGAAAAATCAATAAAACCAGGAGTTGGTTCTTTGAAGAGATCAATAAAGTTGATAAGCATCTATCCAGATCAAGAAGGACGGAGAGAACACAAATCACTGATATCAGAAATGAATGGTTCTTGTGACATGGAGAGGTCAAAAGGATATAATAAACAGCACTTTGCTTACAAATTGGATAACTTAGATGAATTGAACTAATTCCTTGGAAAATCAGTCTCTCCAAACTCAACAATAAGTAGACAATCTGAATAGGTCTATGTATATTAAAGAAATTGAGTCAACAATTAATCTTCCAAAACAGTTCCCTGGCTCAAATGGGTTCATTTGTGAATTCTGTCCCATTTAAGTATGAAATTATGCTATTTTCTCCTCTTTTCCAGAGGATATAAATACTTCCTGGCTCATTCTGTGTTGTCAGCATTATCATACTAGCAAAATCAAAGACACTACAAGAAAATAAAACAGTGGACAAGTATGAATATGGATGTAAAAGTTATCAACAAAATATTAACAAATCAGATTCAGTAATATATAAAAAGAAGTATACCATGACTAAGTGGAGTTTATCTCAGGTATGTACAACTGGTTCAACATTGAAACATCAATGTAGTTCACACTAAAGAAGAAAGATCACATGGTCATATCAATAGATACAGAAAAAGCATTTGGCAAAATTCAACATTCATGATAAAAACTCAGAAGTTTTAGGTATAGAGGGGGGATTCCTCAACTTGGTTTAAAAAAATACCTGCAAAATTTTTTAATGGGAAAAAACTTGAAGCTTTTCCTCTAAGATCAGGAACAAAGCCAGAATGACTCCTTTTACCACTGCTTTTCAACACCCTACAGGAAGCTGTAGCTAATGGAATAAAGCAAGAAAAGGAAATAAAGGCTATTACATATTGGGAATGAAGAAATATAACTGTTTACAGATGACACCATTGTCTAGGTGATAGGCCATCTATGGATAGGAAGATTCAATATTGACAAGGTGTTAGTCATTACAGTGGCCCACACCTGGAATCTCAGCTACTCAGGAGGCTGAGGCAGAAGGATCGCAAGTTCGAAGCCAACAATCTGGCCAGCTAGTAAGAAGCTTCTCAAAAAGGTTCTGGATGTAGTTAAGTGATAGAGCACTTGCCTAGCATGCCCAAGACTAGGTTTAGTACCCAGTAACTGCGCAAAAAAAAAAAAAAAAAAAAAAGATGAAAAAAGAAAAAAAGTCACTTTCCCCAACTTGATCTATAAATTCAGCACAATTCCAATTAAAATCTCAGTAGGTTATTTTGTGGATGTCAAAAAACTTACTCTGGGGGCTGGGGTTGTGGCTCAGCGGTAGGGCACTGCCTAGCATGTGCAAGGAGCTGGGTTCAACCCTCAGCACCACATAAAAATAAATAAATAAATAAATAAAGGTATTGTGTCCAACTACAACTAAAAAAAATATTTTAAAAAAATGACTCTGAGGTTTATATGGCAAGGTAAGAGACCTAGAATAACTAACTCAGTATTGAAAGAAAGGCACAAAATCAAAATCGGACTCATACCATTTGATTGCAAGGTTCACTGTACTGCTGAAGAACTAGACATAGACTATTAAAGCAAAATAGAGAGCCTGTAGTTATCAGATGATCGCATGCAAAGAAAATCAATGTAGATGCCCTCTACCAGAGGCGCACCATGATCCCAGCACTGAGGAGGCTAAGGCAGGAGGATTGCAAATTCACTTTCATCCTGTCTCAAAAATATAGGTCTGGGGTGCGATTTAGTGGTAGAGCATCCTTGAGTTAAATCCCCAGTACCACACACAAAAGACCCATTAAGTCCCAAGGTTTTAGGGCTGAGGCTGGGACTCAGTGGTAGAGCACTCACCTAGCATGCACAAGGTACTGGGTTTGATCCTTAGCACCACATAAAAATAAAGCGATCATTAAAAAAAAAAAAAGTCCCAAGGTTTTTGTTCTGTGACAGTGTCAATGAAATTAAAACAGGTTCATTGAAATAGGTTGGAAATCATAATCTAGACTTTACACATAGTTATATTAATCTTTTTTTTTTTAAGAGAGAGAATTTTTTTAATGTTTATTTTTTAGTTTTCGGCAGACACAACATCTTTGTATGTGGTGCTGAGGATCGAACCCGGGTCGCACGCATGCCAGGCGAGCGCGATACCGCTTGAGCCACATCCCCAGCCCCTAATCTTAATATTATATATTACATAATTTTATATTATAACTCCATCTGAGTGTTTATTGGTATTCCACATCTGGAATACTGGGACAAAATGGGTTCAGCAAGTCGTAGTCTGCTGCTGTAACAAAATGCCATAAACTGAGTGCTTAAACAAATTCATTTTCTTACAGTTCTGGAGGTTGGAAGTCTCTCAGTTTGTCAGTTTTTGGTGAGGGTTCTCTTGCTATCTCACAGATGATTATCTTCTCACTGTGTCCTCATCTGGTAGAGAAAAGAAGTCTTCTGGTCTCTGTTAAAAGGGCACTAATCCACTAATGGGGCCCCACTCCCAGTTACCTTCCAAAGGCCTCATCTCCAAATGCCATTGAAAGTTAAGACTTTAAATAAGCTGAAGGTCACAGTTCAGTCCATAGCAGACTATTCATAGCCCTAAATATAAAACTCCTAGATGATAAGAGAAAATGTAGATTTGAGCTTGGGTTTTATAGTAAGTTTGGGAATGTGACATCAAAAGCATTATACACATCTGTAATCCCAGCAACTCATGAGGCTGAGGCAGAAAGATCACAAATTTGATGTCAGCCTGTGTAAGTTAGCAAGACACTATCTCAAAAAAGGCTGACGTGGGGCTTTGGTTGTGGCTCAGTAGTAGGGCACTCACCTAGCATTTATGAGGCCCTGGGTTCGATCCTCAGCACCATATAAAGATAAATAAATGTATTGTGTCCATCTACAACTAAAAGATATTTAAAAAAAAAAAAAGGCTGAGGATGAAGCTCAGTTGTAGAGCATTCCTGGGTTCAATCACCACTACCAAAACCAAAACTTTCACAAAAGACAATGAATAAGAATTTTCATAGACTCAGAGATGTGTCCATCTACAACTAAAAAATAAAAATAAAGAAATAGACAAAAGGCCTGAACAGACACCTGGCCAAAGACACACAGATGGCAGTCCTGTGTAAAGGTGCTGCTTGTTGTGTCACTAGAATGCAAATTAGAGCCATAGTGAGATGCCACTGCATGCTTTTTTAGAATGGCACATCCAGGAAGTTGACAGCACCCAGTATCAGCGAGGATGGGGAACAGCAGAATGTGCCTCTATTGTTGGAATGCACAGTGTTGTGGCTGCCATGGAAGATGTTGGCCAGAAGTGCACACACATACAAAAGATCACATTCACAGTCTTGGTGTTTATCCAAAGTGAACTGAAACACAAAACCTGTCCACAAATTTTATAAGCACTTTATTCATAATTGCTAAAAGTTGGAAGCAACCAAGATGTTCTTTAATAGATGAATGGAATGGAATGATATGTGGGGCTAAAAAGAAGTGAGCTTACCAAGCTATGAGGAGAAGTGATGGAGTCTAAAAGTGTGCATAACTAGAGGAAAGAGGCAGCTTGAAAGGTTGCATGTATATTCCACAGTGACACTCCTACAAAGTTGAAACTGTAGACACAAGAAAAATACAAATGGATACCAGGAAATAGAAGAGGGGTGGGGTGCACAGAGAGACTTGGGGACAGTGGGACTCTGGTACTGCAGTGGTGGATCCAGCATGCACTGTCAGAACCCAGGGACTGCAACATAAGAGCAGACCCCATGGTGGCTGTGGACTCCAGGTGATGTGTCCCTGTGGGTTCATCTATTCTGACACTTGTACCACCCTGATGCATGATTTCCTGAGCACATATTAAGATTCAGGGTGAAATTTGTGCCTTCCTCCAGGCATCACGTATTCTGGGGTTTTCTTTGGGAAAGCACACATCATTGGGAGGTGAGACACAGGTCAGGAATTGAGATTTTATTGCTCATAGGTCCTGGGGATACCCCAAGGCCATAGAGGCTAGTCAGCAAGAAGGGCAAGGATTGGGGACCTGGAGCATCTACCATTAGGGTCCAGGGTATGGGCAGGAGAGAAGTTCCACGCTGGTGGCTTAGTCCACTTGTGCATTTAGTCAGGCAGCTGGTGGGGTTGGGGCTTGAAGCAGTGATCTTGTGACCCCACGAAGCAGAGGGAGTAGTTGGAGAGCTTGGGTTGGATAGGGCTACGGTGGATCCATGTACTCCAGAGGGCCTTGTGTCAAAAGTTTGGTGCCCTGGGTAGCACAGTTGCGAGGTGGGGGCTTGTGGGAGACCCTCAAGTTATTAGGGGACCCTACCAGTACTCTCTGCTTCCTTGCTCCTGGTGTAAGCAGTTGCCTCTGCCACACATTTCTGCCATTGCCATCTGGTGCCCTCACCAGAGGGCCAAAGCAAGAGGTCTGCCTGATCTTGGACTAGAACCTCCAGAACCACGAGCTAAATAAAAATGCTATCTTTATAAGTTAATTGCCTCAGGTATTTTGTTATAATAACACAAAGCTCACCAATACAGGCTATTAGCTAAAAACGTCTTATGCCGGCATCAAGGAACTCATATGAGAAAAAGAATGGAGCTGGTTATGGTGGCACATGCTTTTAATCCCAGTGACTAAGGAGGCTGAGGCAGGAGAATTGCAAGTTTGAGTCCAGCCTGGGCAACTTAGACTCTGTCTCAAAAGAGGCATAGGGGTATAGCTTAGTGATGATGTCCATGGGTTCAATCTCCAGCACAAAATCAAAATCAGAATTAATACTGAAGCACTCTGGGCATGGTGGTACAGGCCTGTAATCCCAGCAGGTCACAAGGCTGAGGCAGAAGGATCACAAGTTCAGAGCTCGCCGCAGCAATGGTGAGGTACTAAGCAACTCAATGAGACCCTGTCTAAAATATAAAATAGGGCTGAGGATGTGGCTCAGTGGCTGAGTGCCCCTAAATTCAATCTCTGGTCCCCCCACCACCCCACAAAAAAAAATGCTGAAGCTGGACAGAAATGTCGACCTTTCTGCACCATCTAAGCTGTCTGGATTTGCAAATGTTCTATGATATTAAATTATTTTCATCTTATATTTTTTTCTTTGCAATGCTGGGGATTCAACCCCGGGCCTCATGTATGCTATGCTAGGCAGGTGCTCCACTGCCAGCCATATCATTAGCCCTCATGTATTTTTATCTGCATGTTATTTATTACCCAATGTATTAGGATAATGAGCCTATGAGCAAATAAAATCTCAATTCTCCACCTTGTGTCTCTTTTTTGATGGGTTTTAAGTAGCATTCTATAAACATAGTTACATGCAAGCAAGTTGTTACTAGGTTACCTAGTATCATATGCTTTGGGGGCCTGACACCTAGCATTCAGACTAATGCCAGTTTGCCAGGTTTTTCCTCTCACAGTGAGCTGTCAGTCACGATTCTGGGTTATCTAAAATTTATGGGTAATGCTTTCTTCCAACATCTTGTTAAGTATTTTATATAGTGAGCACATCCCTCCACCATCTGGATGCTACTGGCATTTCCCTTGGCCATGCTAATTTTGCAAGCAGTTTTGAGTGGTTAGAGCTTCCTGGGCCCGCTGAGTGAACCCTAGCTGTGGTATCTGCCCCAGGGATAGACGTCACAGACCCCTTCGTGCAGAGAAGACCATCTTTTAGGACTGTTTTGGCCTGTTGGTGCTCTTGTCCTCAACACACTCTGCAGCTCAGTGGTGGCTCTGTCCCCCGGGACCCGGCGTGCATTTCTGGGTGGTATCACTTGCTGGAGTCCATGCTGCAGGGTTTTCAGGGCTAGCAGTTTCTCAGATGAGATGGCCCTGGACAGGCACTGGTGCCTGATTCTCTTGGGTGGGTTGTGAGTGAGGTGTTAGAAGGGAAAAGATGGTTTTCATTGGTTTCCATCTTCCCAGGAGCATGATGAGGACTGGTACGGTTTGAGGAGTAATCGCCTCACCTTCAGGGAGCAGGGCATGTAGTTATTCTAATTAATATTCATAACAGGGAACTTTAGAGATGAGCTTTAATTTTTTAAAAAAATTTTTAGTTGTTGATGGACCTTTATTTTATTCATGTTTATGTCCCGTGCTGAAAACTGAACCCAGTGCCTCACACATGTGAGGCAAGTGCTCTACCGCTGAGCCACAACCTCAGCCCATCAGTTCTAATTTTTAAAGCCTTTACATAAATAGGAGCATAAATATTATCTATTTTGAAATAACCTGAAGACCCTTGAATCATTTAAGAATGACAAAAAACAAACCTGCATTGGTTGCAAGATACAGTGAGAAGTTGTGTTAGCATTATGTCTCTGTGACAAAATCAACTTAAATGGAGGAAAGATTTGTTGACTCACCATTATCTGACCCTGCTGCCTTGGCCTATGGCAGCACAGCACATTAAGGCAGGAGTGTGTGGCAGAGAAGGCTTGAGCAGTTGTGGCAGCTGGGACATAAAGAGAGGAAGGGCCAGGTCCCCAAAGCCCTTGCCGCCGGCCACCAGGTCCCTCTGCGTAAGGGTTCTACTCCCTGCCAATAGCACCACCAGCTGGGGGTTAACTTCAACATGGGCCTTTGGTGGGCATTCCAGATCCTAGATATAACATACATTAAAAATCATTTGGGGGCTGGGGATATAACTCAGTTGGTAGAGTGCTTCGCTTGCATGCACAGCGCCCTGGGTCCAATCCCCAGCAACACCAAAAAAAAAAAAAAAAATATATATATATATATATATATATTACACATACACACACATACATACATACATACATACATACATAAATATCATTTGGAAGCCTTTTGCAGTAATGGATACCCCTAATCCCTGCAGTTCAGGAGTCAGGGGCAGGAGGACTGGATTTGAGGCCAGCCTGGGCATTTAGCAAGAGCCTGTCTCAAAATAAAAAGGGCTGAAAATGTAGTCAGTGGTAAAGCACCCCTGGAGTCAATCCTCAGTACTGAAAAAAAAAAATTTTTAATAACATCAACCTTCAAGTTGCCCTCAAAAAGATGATATAGACAAAGTTTGTCTACAGTAATTTTGCAATATTGTTTGGATTCCTCTATAATAGTACATTTTGGGTTGGGCGCCGTAACCGGGATTTAACTCAGGGGTACTTGACCACTGAGCCACATCCACAGCCCTATTTTGTATTTTATTTAGGGTCTTATTGAGCTGTTAAGCACCTCGTCGTTGCTGAGGCTGTCTTTGAATTTGTGATTCTCCTGTCTCAGCCTCCTAAACCGCTGGATTACAGGCATGCACTACTGTGCCTGGCTTAAGAGTACATTTTTTAAAAAAACGATTTTATCACATTTTAGTAATGGCTCATGTTCACAGTTCATGTTAATGCACTGAACCCCTATTTAGATAGGAGTTGCTTTATTATTAAACCCAATTTAAGAAATATACACAATTTTGCTGGGTGCAGTTATGCACACCTGTAATCCCAGCTGCTCCAGAGGCTGAGGCAAGAGAATCACAAGTTCAAAGCCAGCCTCAGCAATTTAGTGAGGCCTAAGCAACTTAGTGAGACCCTGTTTCAAATAAAAAATAAATTAAACGGGCTGTAGATGTGGCTCAGTGGTTAATGGACTTAGGGTTCAATCCCTGGTACGTAAAAAAAAAAAAAAATCCAGTCTGATTCTTATAGATTAAAATGTACTATATCTGTTTTTCATATATATGTACCTAGTAACAATGCCATTAGCTTGGATTTTTGGGAAAAAAAGCAATCATTTTTAAGTATACTTAGATTTCCAAGAGAGTTTCTTTATTTTAATATAGTATTTTAAGTAATGAGATTTCCAAACAGAGAAGTATAAATTTTTCATGCTGTATGTATCCTATTATTTTATTAAAAAAAAATAACTTCAAGTCTAAGGAGTGTGGTGGCGCACACTTGGAATCTCAGTAATTACTCTCAGGAGACTGAAACTGAAGGATCACTAATTTAAGGTCATCCTGGGCAGCTTAGCAAGTTGGTATCTCAAAAATGAAAAATGGCTGGGGATGTAACTTGGTGGTAGAGCATTCCTGATTTCAATCTTCAGTGCACGTGTGGGCGCGCGCGCGCACACACACACACACAAATCTTACAAAAAAAATTTAAAAAGGGGTGAGGCAGAACACTTGCCTATATGTGTGAGGCCCTGGATTCCATCCCCAGAACAGAAGGAAGGAAGGGAAAAAAAGAAGGTAAAGAAAGAAGGTAGTTGGGCTGGGGATGTGGCTCAAGCGGCAGCGCACTCGCCTGGCATGCGTGCGGCCCGGGTTCGATCCTCAGCACCACATACCAACAAAGATGTTGTGTCCGCCGAGAACTAAAAAATAAATATTAAAAAATTCTCTCTCTCTCTCTCTCCTCTCTCACTCTCTCTTTTAAAAAAAGAAAGAAAGAAGGTAGCTAGCTATTAGCTATTTTAAGAAGAGAGAAGTTTGGCTTAAAGTGGATAAATGTGTAGGTTCCAACTCCAGCTAGCCATAATTGGTCCTCTGTGGGAGAAAGTGGGCCCTCAGCATAGTCCAGCCAGGGGGAGGAACCCAAGACCTTGATCTGCCCGCTGGTGCTCAGAAGGAGATGGAAAGACTCCTGCTCCTTGAAGTGAGAAGAGTAGATACCTTCTCAGGTACACACATAAGCCACATGCATGTGTGCAAAAACCCACATCTAGAAATTTTCTCTCCCGTTCTCTATTTGTCTTTACTTGCAATCTGCAACATGGTAGATTTTTAAGCCTTGGGAAGGTGATATGGTAGAGCACCTGCCTAGCATATAGGAGGCCCTGCCTTTTACCCCAGTGTTGCAGACAACAATGATAACAAAAAGTTATAAGTCTTGATATCCAACAGCAAGAGTGTTCCCACCTCACTGTCTGCCTCAGTGATGGACCCTTGGCATTTACTTTTAGAATCATTTTGTGAAATGAGAAAATTGGGAGTTTGATTGAGGTTGCATTGAATCAATTTCAAGAAAAGTGGATATCTTTGTAATCTGAATATTCTAGCCCATAAGTATACCATATCTATTCACTTGCCCAGGTCTTTATTTCACTCAATAGCAGTGTATTATGATTTTCTGGTCATAACTGATGGAGAACAAAAGAAGGGACAGATGACCAAAATAAAAAGGGGCCACAATACAGATCCATAGGCTGTAATAAAAAGGCATCTGAACACATTTATGCCAAGAAGTTTTAATATGGAGATAAAACACAATTTGCCCAGAAAACACAATTTGTCAAGGTTGACACAAGAAAGCATTAATACAGGGCTGGGGATGTGGCTCAAGCCTAGCGCGGTCGCCTGGCATGCGTGTGGCCCGGGTTCGATCCTCAGCACCACATACCAACAGAGATGTTGTGTCCGCCAAGAACTAAAAAATAAATATTAAAAATTCTCTCTCTCTCTCTCTCTCTCTCTCTCTCTCTCTCTCTCTCTCTCTCTCTCTCCTCTCTCACTCTCTCTTTAAAAAAATAGGGACTGGGATTGTGGCTCAGCGGTACAGTGCTCGCCTAGCACGGGCGGGGCCTGGGTTCGATCCTCAGCACCACATAAAAATAAAGGCATTGTGTTGTGTCCATCTACACCTAAAAAATAAAAAAAATTTAAAAAGAAAGCGTTAATACATAATCTTTTAAGTATTAAAGAAATTGGTTCAGTAAACAAAATTCCTATCTCAGAGAAAATGCCAAGCCCAGATGGTTTTGCCAGCTTATACCACACATTTAAGGAAGAAATAGCACTTATCTTCCATATGTATTTTCAGTTAAAGTTGGTTTATGCTGTGTGTATTATTTTAGAAACTGATTTTTCAGTTTATGTCATAGACTTTTCCTTTAACTATATATTCTTCTATTATATAATTATAATGTCAGAAAGGTATTCCATTATATGTCTTGTCTATCGCTGACTTAAACAATACTCTATTTTTTTTTTTCTTTCTTTTTTTGCAGTGCTGGAGATAAACCTAGGGCCTCCTGCATGCCAGGCAAGTGCTCTATCACTGTGCCACACCCAGCCCTGTCCTCTGTTTTTTGAATATTTGGATTCTTTCTTGTTTCCCCATAATTAGGGAGAACATTTCAGGGATGGTCATAATTATCATTTCTTTGTGCAAATGACTGTTGACTTAGCATAGACTCTTGAAGAGCAATTTTGGGAACAAAGGGTGTGTAATATTAATTCTTTTGCTATGTATTACCAACTTTCCCTTTAAAAAGCTCTATTTATTTATAGTCCATCCCACAGTACAGGACAGGAATTATTCTTTTAATTCTCTGTGTGGGAATCAACGCAGCACAGGAACCTCCACCCCCTTCTTGCTCTAGCTGTGGCAGGCTCCTTGCATTCCTGACTTGGTGGCTCTCCATCTCACCCAGGCCTGCCTTCTGCAACTGCTGACCCATTGACTCTTGCTCCCTCTGAGGCCACGCATGCTCCTGGGATCTTCCGACCACATAGGCTGCAGGAGATGGTTCTGTATTTTCAATAGTTTCCGTTATCCGTGTTATTTCATTTTTTTAATATTATTATGTTTTTAGTTGTAGTTGAACAAAATGCCTTTATTTTATTTATTTTTATGTGGTGCTGAGGACCGAACCCAGAGCCTCGCAAGTGCTAGGCAAGCGCTCTACTGCTGAGCCACAATCCCAGCCTCTGTGTTATTTCATTCTTTAAAAAAAAAAAAAAAAGTATTTGATTTTCTTCCTCAATATACAGAGACCAGAGGCTCTCTGGCTTCCTATTGTGTTCCTTACCTGGAGCAGCCTGTTAGCAGATTCATTTGCTAGTTTGATAGGTGAAAAATCATAATTTGTTTGAGTTCCCCTCTTGTGGTACCTGGTGGACTGAGCTTTCATCCTGTGACTGGCCATTTTGCCTCTTGTGCTCCTGAGTCATGCATAGCACATCTGCTACTGGAACATCTGCCTTCCAAGTAAGGATCTGTGTAAGAATGTTGCTGAACAGTGGTGTCCTCTAGTAATTCCTTTATGTTTTGTGTAACAGATTCTGATACTGGGACTGAGAAGGAACTGTCCATTCTAAACCAGGAGTGTTCTGAAGATGTGAAGAGGCCAGCATTTGTATCAAGAAGATTCTCAAGGGCCAATTCACAGACACCTGTGTTCCAGGATCCTTGGGACCTGGAGGGGAAGGGAGAAGGGAGCCTGGGAAACACTGCTGGCCAGAGTCTGAAGAAACCCCATCTACACAAGAGAGTTTTCAGAGAGGAATCTGTCCTGTGTAGGGAGCAGCCTCCAAGAGAGAGTGTCCAGGAGTGTTCTTTAAATGTTGATAGGCATTTAAATACAAACCAAAATGTTGTTAGACTTCAAAGGAATAAAACAGGAGAGAGAGTCTTTAAATGTGATATATGCAGTAAAACCTTCAAATATAATTCAGACCTCCGTCGACATCATAGACGCCACACAGGGGAAAAGCCCTATGAGTGCAGTTGGTGTGGGCGAGCCTTCACACACAGCGCGAGCCTCATCCTGCACCGCCGAGTCCACACTGGCAGCAAACCATTTAAATGTGAAGAATGTGGGAAGACTTTTGGGCTCAATTCCTACCTCATTCTGCATCGGAGAATTCACACTGGAGAAAGACCCTTTGGGTGCAGTGAATGTGGGAAAGCCTTCAGTCGAAGCTCTAGCCTCATTCAGCATCGCGTCATTCACACAGGAGAGAAGCCTCACAAGTGTGAGGAATGTGGCAAGGCCTTTAGCCAGAGCCCCCAGTTAACTCAGCACCAGAGGATCCACACTGGGGAGAAGCCGCACAAGTGCAGTCAGTGTGGCAAGGCCTTCAGCCGGAGCTCCAGCCTCATTCAGCATCAGAGAATTCACACTGGGGAGAAGCCCCACAAGTGCAGTCAGTGTGGCAAGGCCTTCAGCCAGAGCTCCAGCCTTTTCCTCCATCATAGGGTCCACACTGGAGAAAAGCCCTATGTGTGCCAGGAGTGTGGCCGGGCCTTTGGTTTCAATTCTCACCTTACTGAACACACACGGATTCACACTGGAGAGAAGCCTTATGTGTGTGGTGAGTGTGGCAGGGCCTTCAGCCGGAGTTCCACTCTCGTGCAGCATCGCAGAGTGCACACAGGGGAGAAGCCATATCAGTGCTCTGAGTGTGGGAAAGCCTTCAGCCAGAGCTCCCAACTCACCCTGCACCAGCGTGTCCACACTGGCGAGAAGCCCTATGAGTGCCGGGCCTGTGGGAAGGCCTTTAGCCGGAGGTCAACCCTCACACAGCATCAGCACATTCACACGGGAGATAATCCTCGCCAGCGTAGAAAGGGTGGCCCCAGCCTGATGCCCACTGGAGAGCGACGTGGCAGAGCCTTCAGCCATGGTGCAGACCTCATTCTGCACTGGACAATCCACACTGGTGAGAAATCCCTGGGGTGCAGTGAATGTGGGAAGACTTTCAGCCCTACCCCACAACCCACTGAGTGCCAGAGAAGCCGCCACGCTGGGGAGAAACCATATAAATGTCAAGAATGTGGAAAGGCTGTCAGCGGGGGTTCAGCCCTTACTCAACATCAGGTAGCTCATGCTGGAGAGAAGCCCTCTCTAAATGATGGCTCTGAAAGATATTTTATTCAAATTAAAAAGATTTTCCAAGAGAGACATTTTTAAGTTATAAAATTAGGAAACAGTGTAGCAATTGTTCATTTTATGTTGGATAGGCTAGCAAAATGAAAGTTAAATAAGAGGGTTTACATATTACCAGCAAATCAAAATAAACAGGTTGGATGACTATTAAAGTCATTAAATTTGAAAGTAAACATGAGAGAATTCAATCTGGAAAATACTGTTGTATAGAGGTCATTGTTGTGCTCAGGGTGACCCCTGTCGCTCCACCTTCAGACATTGAGAGGAGGGGGAGCACCAATAATGAGCCACTGGCTCCAGCCCCAAGGTGTCACTACCTTGTGTCTCCTTCCTGCCTGAGCTCAGCTTGTTATTGGGAATACCCAGTCCCAGTACCGCTGGGCAGGGTGAGCCTTCCCTTACCAGCCTGCAGGCAGGGTGTCCTTCCTCCCTTGGAGCCCAGTTTCGGCATTTGTGGAGTGAAGATTGATGTGTTTTCAGTTCTGAGATCTGCAGTTGAGCAGAGGCCTCGGGGCCAATGAGGCCAGGCTGCTATGAAGCCCCATTCTCAAGAGCTGCAAAAAGGAAAGAAAATCCTCACAATGCTCGGAGAAAATAGGAGAGGAAATAACTGCAGTTAAGACACACCAAGAAACAACCAGGCTTGTTGTTATTTTTGTTTTTCTTTGTTTGTTTGCTTGTTTTGAAGTGCTAGGGATAGAGCCCAGGGCCTTGAGCATATAGGCAAGTGACCTACCACCGAGCTACACCCCAACCCCAAGGGCCAACAGTTTACATACAATAAGATTCACTCTTTAGCATACAGCTCTGTGGGTTTCAGAGTCACATGGTGTGCAGTCACCACAATCAAGCATAGGACCTGCCTCAGCACCCACAGCTCTCCATGCCCAAATGGGAAGCCCTAACCTTGCATACCCTGCTTTGTTTTCTGTTGCCGTGGCTTCACCATCCCCAGACTCTCATCCTGTGGAGCCATTTCAATCTGGTGTTTTTTACTGAATGTATTGGAGAGTCACCCATGTTGTTGCATGTATCCGTAGTTCATTCTTTTTACTGCCCAGCAGCATTCCATGTTATGGATATATGGATGGAGCTGTTCATCCATTCCGCCATTAAGGGATTTTTGAGTGTTCCCATTTATAGCATATAAGAATAAAGTACCTATAAACATGTAACTACAATCTGTTTTGTGAACCTAACCTTTCAGTTCCTTTAAATGTCTCATTTGCATTGCTGGGTCACTAGTAATCTTAACTTTTTAAGAAAGAGTTTTACTGAGAG
Source organism: Spermophilus citellus (assembly GCF_964194105.1). Classification (NCBI taxonomy): domain Eukaryota; kingdom Metazoa; phylum Chordata; class Mammalia; order Rodentia; family Sciuridae; genus Spermophilus; species Spermophilus citellus. The sequence continues at coordinate 105,624,041 of NC_138194.1, read as the reverse complement.
TCTAAGGGCATGAGGGCCCTTGAAACCCTGATTTCCATTCCGAGTCTGTAGGAAGAATCTTTTCTATCCTCTACTTAACTCCCTCCATGCCCAGTGGGACATCACCCTTTGGGACTAGCATGCAGCTATGTGGTAGAGGATTTGCCTGTCGTATATGAAGCCCTGGGTTCCATCCCCAGCACCATCAGATCACCTTTCAAAATCCCTTCCTTAATGACTCTGCTCTTACCGTGTTGTTTTGTGTTTCAGTGCTGGGGATGAACCCAGGGCCCTGCGCTTGTTAGGATGTGAGCCATATACTCGGCCCCTTAGTGTTTTCTTAGGGAACTTGGGGTCATGTTTGTGTTTGGTTTGACATTGGTTCCGTGGTTTGCTCCACTTATTCCCCCAACTTGTTTTATGTCTCATGCTATAAATTTCTTAAAGCCAGAACCTCTTCTGGATGTGGTCCCAGTGGAAGGATCTGCAAATCATGGAGCTGACAGTGGCTCATCTGAAGGGCTATGATCTCTTTTTGACCTCGGGCACAGCATCTGATCTAAGGAGTAGCTTCCACTCTTGTATTCTGCATCACCATAGCAACCACCTTGTTTCACTTTTTCTACCTACTTCTACATTATGCTGGGAGCTCTTTGTAGCCAGAGTCTATCATATGCCCTTTATTATTCTGTGAGGGTTTTTTGTTTGTTTGGTATTGAGATTGAACCCAGGGCCTCACCCGTGGTAGGCAAACACTCTACCACTGAGCTACATCTCCAGCCCTTTTTTATTTTTAATACTAGGGATTGAACTCGGGGACATTCAACCACTGAACCACATCCCCAGCTCAATTTTGTATTTTTTTATTTACAGACACGGTTTCACTGAGTTACTTAGTGCCTCACTAAGTTGCTGAAGCTGGCTTTGGACTCATGATCCTCCTCCCTCAGCCTACCAAGCCGCTGGGATTACAGGCATGCACCACCACACTTGGCTCTTTGTTTTTTGTTGTTGTTTTGTTTTTGAGACAGGGTCTTGCTAAATTGCCCAGCCTGGCCTTGAACTTATATCCTCCTGCCTCAGCCTGTGATCCCTGAATAGTGGGATCACAGGCATGTGCCATTCTTATACCTTTTCTCTCTGGCACATGATGCAGAATACGTGTCTAGGATGTTTGGGGAAGGAAGAAAGAGGGAGGAAGGGAGAAAAGGAAACACCACACAGCACTCAGACTTGTTCTGTTCAGGAATATGCTGGGTTAAATAATTTATTGCTGGACATAGAGGTGCACATCTATAATTTCAGCAGCTTGAGAGGCTGAGGCAAGAGGCCAGCCTGGATAACTTAGGAAGACCCTGTCTCAAAATAAAAAATAGATAAATAGGGCTGGGGAAGTAGTTCAGTGGTAGGTTCAATCTCCAATACTGTGAAAAACAAGCAAACAAAAATCTCCTTCCTCACCTACTGGAGAGCCCACAGTGAGGTCCCTCTCAAAATGCCCACACATACCATGATTGTGCGGGAGGGAAGACTTGGGCAGGGCTGGCCTAACTTGGCCTTTATTTACTATGGACCCTGAAACTAGGATGTTAGCAGGGTCCACAGCAGGTTGGCTGAGCATCAAGACAGTGAGGGAACACCCCCATGGTTAAAAATGAGGACAAAAGAAACTCTGTGTATAACCACAAGAATGGGAAGTTATACTCCATGTATGTATTGTATGTCACAATACATTCTACTATCATGTATAACCAAAAAATAAAGAAACTCAGAGTGCCACGCCTGGAAACTGGTGCTATGGCAGCTGTGAGGTCTGCTTACAGCCTCTGCAGAGATGATGAAGTTGGGGTGATTCTAGGGTGGCAGTGGAAGCTGCAGCCCCAAAGAACTATCCCCGCTGTATCAAGGTGAAGCTAGAAAAAACTCCACCCACTGGCACCAGGAGGCACCTGACAGAATTGACTCAAGAAGATGGAGCTGGGAGGCCAAGGTGACCAGAGTTCAACGGGAACATCAAACAAGCATGTGGAGTGATTAAAAACATCTAGAATCAGATCTTTTAAAACAACAGGGCTGGGGACATAGCTCAGTTGGTAGAGTGCTTGCCTTGCATGCACAACCCCTTGGGTTCAATCCCCAGCACCACAGGAAAAAAAAAATGCTCCCCTGACCACCATCATCAAAAAGAAGAAAAGCAGGGAAGAGAAGGCACACAGGAAGGAAAAAAAAGAGAAATTATAAATATAGCATAAATGAAGAATTACTGAATCTGGCTTGGTGCCGTGGCACAGCCGTAATCCCGGGGTCTCTGGAGGCTGAGGCAGGAGATCACAAGTTCAAGGTCAGCCTCAGCAATTTAGAGACCATGTCTCAAAGTAAAAAGGGCTAGGGATGTGGCTTAGTAGGTTAAGTACCCCTCGGTTCAATCTCTGGTAACTGTAAGGAGCGGTGGAAAAGCTCCGTAAATTCAACAAGCCAAACAACCATTTACCTGTCCAAGATTTTATTAGTGGGAACGTAGCAGCCGGTCACAGAAGAGAAGAAGTGGGGGAGAGAGAGAGAGAATGAGCAGGGGGAGTGGTCTGTTACTTTTTTATTGGCCAAGGGTCCATTTCTGGGCAGGATAGGGTATGAGTCTCCTAGGGGTGGGAGGTCACAGTTTGTGCCATTTCAGGGATTGGAGGTGATGGTTCATGCCACTTAGATGGTAGTTCACACCATTCAGTGCATCATGGACCTGAACTCCCGGAAGAGATGCACTTCAGGCGCCATCTTTACCAACATTCCTCCCCTTTTTGTTTTGGTTTGGAGGCATCATACTAGTTCTGATTTCTTCCTGCTGAGTAGGGGTGTTGTTTAGAGGGAGGGAGGTCAGTTGGTTGGAGAAGGAGGGCCAGGAGGCCCCATATCCATGCGCTGAAAGCATGGATTTCCTCCGTGAGAAGTCCATGAACGTGCCCTGCAACCACAAATTGTTGGGTATAATGAGCCATCCACTGGGGTCGCCCAGGGGGAGAGATAAGCCAACTATCTTCCCATAGGGCTTGTAAGAATTGCATGCATCGGAGGGTAACAGGTGTCATCTTCACTAAGAGGAGGATCAGAGGTACAGTGCAAGCCACAAACCTGCAGCTACGAAAAGGAACAAAAGAGACAGCATTAATTTCTGGCATGTCATCCAGTCTGGCATGTCATCCATGTCATCCATATCATCCAGGGCTGGTAGATAAAAAGACCTATGCTCAGGAGAAGGCAGGTTAGAACATATATGGCTAAAAACCAAGGGCTTATTTCTTTGGAATGGTGGGGTAGAGATGGCCCTTCGGTGGAGTTGTCATTTGGTATCTTCATCTTTCAGCACTTGGTGGAGGCTTTTCAGTATGAGTGGACGTAAGTGTTGTCCAGCTTATTGGCAAGTAGCTGGTAATCCCTGAGGAGGAACTGATTGAAAGTTTGGTTAGAGATTTTGTTAATTTGTCCTTGAAGGAATTTAAAATGCAAAGAAGGAAGGCACAGAATAAAAAGACCCCAACTAGAGGTCCTAGCATCAGGAGACTCCAGCAGATAAGGGATTTGTGAAGAGGTTCCAATAGGATTGTTGTGCCAATTGCAGCCTTCTTTTTTCTAGTTGTTCCTGTAGTTATTTAATCTTATCTTTCACTATGCCTGGCTGATTAACATAAAACAACATTCTTTCTGTAAGAAAGGGCAGAGGCCTCCTTTTTCCACTGTGAGTAGATCTAAGCCTTGGCGGTTTTGTAGGACTACTGCTGCAAGGAAATCTAATTGATTTTGGAGGGTAAGTATGGACTCAGTCACCTGTTGGAGGTCATCTATGAATGATTTGGACAATTGATTATAGTATGTGAGGGAGGTAGTCAAACCTGCTGTACCCATTGGCAAGCCTGCTGTAATTCCTAAAGTAGTGAGGAGAGGTATGAATTGGATCATCCTTTTGGGTCTTATGTGTGTCATGAGAGGGATTGGTATTTCTGTATCTCCTGGAACTGTCTTTATAGGGAAACAGGAGAACAAGAATACATGTGCCTATCCAGTCAGGGGGCAGACAGTGGTATACAGTTGTCCCACATAAAAGTGATGCCTTGGGACTGCTAGGCAGTGGGCCTTATTACCCTTTGATAGAGAGATTGTTGACATTGCTTCTCAAGTAAGTTTCCTACTGGTACATTCCCTGATGACTGAAAACACAATAGAGCAGCCTGATAGAGAGGAACACCTGAGAGTTTGGCTGTGGTGTCTTGAGTTGAAGAGTTCTCCTTGAGTGTGGCCCAAGAACTATTTATTAGGTTTGTTATTAGTTTTAGGGATTCAGTTCTAGCCTACAACATAGCCAACATCCCTGTACATAGTTTGTATTATTAGTAGCCTTTAACAGATTGAAAGAGAGATTGACAAGTTTAAAAAAGAGCAAAGGATCTTTGGCTGTTTTTGCCTTAACCAAATCAGACAGCCAATTGGGTACATCAAACAATTCTTCTTGTTGAATATCCAGCCACTTGGGCATGATGCAGGGGAGCCGGGCCTGGGTTTTTACCAACAGCCACCCAGTATCTATTGTTATTGTGCTCACAGGCCTGGGGATCACTGTGGTAACAGTACTTTGGAGGGATTTTGTTGAAGAATTTAAAAACTCCTCCTAGGCTACAGTTCGTGGGACAGGATGGTACAGGGTTTATAGCCTTCCCTGCACTGTGCTTTGAAAGAGAGTAAGTATAAAGTCAGTAGACGTAGGTCCAAATAGGGTGTGGGTGTACTGTGTTGCCATGGGTTCCTAGATCATATCGGGAGGCCCATTCTTATGTGTGTTCTTCTCCTCTGGAATGGAAGGGAGGGTGGTACGTGACAGTGAAAAACAGCTTGAGAGGGTTATCTGGGGATATCTCACAGGTAAATCTGGGCAATTGTGGGGGTCCTGCAAGGTTGGGAGCTGTGGTGGAATTGTCTTCTGGAGGGTGTGCTACCAGTTTCATGAATCCAGGGGGTTAGTTTCTTTCCTTCCTGTTGGAGTTTTGCAGCATTGGGTATACACAGGACTACCTGTAATGGTTTTTCCCATTTTGGGGTTAGGGGGGATCTTCCCCCTGGGGAGTAAAAATAGACCCATTCGCCTGGTTTGAGGGGAAAGGAGGCAGCTGAGTTCTCTGGATCTGGGCTAGCTCAGAGCATATAAGGAAGAGGAGGGGAAGAGCATATTGGTTGGGGACCAGCCAAGGCTCTGGTGAGATTCCCGGGGGGAGAAGAGGATGACCATATGTTATCTCAAAGGGGGAGGCAAGGGATGGCTTTTTTGGTAAAGCCCTCATGCATAGTAGGGCAAGAGGGAGGAGTTTAACCCAATCTAAATGAATCTCTAAAGATAGCTTCCTTATGATGTCTTTCATTGTGCGGTTGGCTCACTCAACTTTACCTGCGGCTTGGGGGCAATAGGGACAATGAAAGTGCCATGGGATGGACAATGTCTTTACCAAATTCTGAGTTACATGGGAGACAAACTCAGGCCCACTGTCGGATTGGATTGAAGTGGGCATCCCAAACTGAGGGATTACTTCAGTCAGGAGGATGTTAGCCATGGTCATAGACTGCTTATTTGAGGTGGGAAGGCCTCTACCCAACCTGAGAATGTGTCTATTAAAACTAGTATGTATTTGAAGTTTTTTACTCTGAGCATGTTGGTGAAGTAGATTTGTCAATCTGCCCCGGGAATATGGCCCCTAGCCTGATGATAAGGGAAGGTTCCAGGTTTTAAAGATGTATTGGGACTCATTCTTTTGCATATCTGGCATGAGGCTGTGATTTACTGTATCACTTTATCCATTGCAGCTACCAGCTCAACCTCTTGATTAGTGGTTTTGTAGGCAGGGGATTGTCTTCTATTACTTGTGATAGGGACACTGTGGCATATCCAGCTTTTCTGATCCCCTCATACATAAAGGAGCTGCCATCAGTGAACTAGGTGTAATCAGATTGGTCTAGAGGTCCCTCAGTGATATTAGTTGGGCATGGGAGGAAGTTTTCTAGAATTTCCCTGCATTTATGTATTGGGGGTTGTGTTTGACCTTGAGCCTGCCAGGTTGAGAGGAGGCACAGGTTTGGAAGGACACGGAGGAGTCATAGAGGAAAGAGACCGAGAGAGAATTTGACAGGGAGGGAGGGTTTGCAGTGCTTTGTATGTCAGCAGGTCCTTGAGGTGATGAGGAGAGGTGACTGTGATTTGAGCTCCAGAGGTAAGTTTCTGTGATTTTTTTTTTTAAAGAGAGAGTGAGAGAGGAGGGAGGGGGAGAGAGAGAGAGAGAGAGAGAGAGAGAGAGAGAGAGAGAGAGAGAGAGAGAATTTTCAATATTTATTTTTTAGTTTTCGGAGGACACAACATCTTTGTTTGTGGTGCTGAGGATCGAACCCGGGCCGCATGCATGCCAGGTGAGCGCGCTACCGCTTGAGCCACATCCCCAGCCCATGATTTTTTTTTTAAGAGAGAGATAATTTTTTAAATATTTTATTTTTTAGCTTCCGGTGGACACAACATCTTTATTTTGTTTTTTATATGGTGCTGAGGATCGAACCCAGCGCCCCATGCATGCCAGGAGAGCGCTTTACCGCTTGAGCCACATCCCCAGCCCAAGTTTCTGCGATTCTTTTAATAATACATAGGAGGCCGCTAGGGCATGGAGACAAGGAGCCCATCCCCGGATAGTTGGATCTGTCTTGAGAGGTATGCCACCTGAGCGAAGGTGGGCCCATACATTTGTCCCAGCACCCAACAAGCCTTGCCCTTTGTTTTCATGGACATAGAGAGTAAAAGGCCTATTAACATCTGGCAGATGTAGAGCCGGTGCTTGTAAGAGGGCCTTCTGGAGGGTTCTGAAGTGTGATGCAGCTAAAAGTAACAAGGGCCCATGCTTGTTTCCTTTTGCTAGATCATATAGTGGTCTGGCAAGTAATGAGTTATTTGGTACCCAGGCCCTAAAATAGCCTGCCAGACCCAGGAATGAGAGAATCTCCTCTTTAGTTTTTGGTACTGGAAGGCTTTCAATACAGCCTTTTCTATCGATTGTGATAGCTTTCTTCCCTTGGGAAATGTGGAACCCTAAGTAAACAACCTCAGAGAGAGAGAGCTGCACCTTTTTCAGAGAAACCCTATATCCTTGGTGAGCAAGAAAGTTCAGGAGGGTGGCTGTGTCAGACTTTGAGGTTTCTAATGAGGGACTACAGAGAAGGAGATTGTCAACATTTTATAGGAGGGTTGAGTCGGGGCATAGAGGAAAAAAGTCCTCGAGATCTCCAGCAAGGACTTGTCCAAAAATATGTGAACTGTCTTGAAACCCCTGGGGTAGGACAGACCAGATTAACTGTTGGGAATGTCTAGTTTCTGGATCAGTCCAGGTAAAGGCAAATATGTCTTGAGAAGAGACGGATAGAAGAATCGAAAAGAAGGCATCTTTAAGATAATAACTAAAAAACAGGTGGAGTTTGTAGGAATGGAGGAAAGGATAGTATAAGGGCCTGGTTGAAGAATTTATTAACCTTAAGTCCTGCATCAAACAATATGTTCCTTTAGGCTGTTTTACTGCTAAAATTGGGGTATTGAATGGAGAGTGTGTGGGATGGAGGAACCCCTTTCTCAATAAGTTCTGAATGACTGGCTTTAGGCCCTTAAGACTGGCAGTTGGCAACAGGTTTTGGGCCTGGTTTTGGAAGTGGTTAGGGTCTTTAAGATGCACTTCCATGGGAGAGAAATTTGCAGAGATGGGTTTCAGTATCCCACACAATTGGATCTACTATTTTACAGGGGAGGGGAAAATTTGTGTTCTGGTGGTCGTTGGAGTCTTCACATCAGACACAAAGAGGTAAAGTCTCTTTTTTGTTGGGGAGTAAAGCCATGACAAAGATGTGAGTAGGGGAGGATAATAAGGGTAAGGTTTTGGAGGCCTTCAAGACGGATAATATATCCCTTCCCAGCAAGGGGACCGGCCATTGAGGCATAACCAAAAAATGATGTGAAAAGGAGAACTCAGATAAGGAGCAAGTGAGGGGAGGAGTTCTGCGTGGGATGATGGTTGTAACCCCTACCCCAACAATAGGAGATTTGGAGGGATAGGTATTTCCCCAAAACTCTCTCAGAACCGAGAATGTGGCCCCAGTGTCTACCAAAGAGTTTATGGGACGCCCATCCACTCGGATAACCACCCTGCATTCCTGCTTGGTAATTGAATAGGTCGGGACAGAAGACTCAGGGCCCCGTCAATCCTCGGCGGCTAGGCCCAGCAAGTCACTGGTGGAGGGACTGACCTCAGCTCCCCTCCGGGAATTGGGGCAGTCCGATCCCCAGTGGCCAGAACATCGGCATCTGGGGCATGGTCAGGGAGGTGCCCTGGGGTTAGGGCAAGCTCTAGCCCAGTGTCCTTCGTTACCACACTTAAAGCAGGACCCAGGGGATCCTTGTTGTGGGGGTTGTTGTCTCCCCTTTTCCATAGGTTGGAAGGAGCCCTGTAACACCTGGGCCAACATCTGGCATTTTTGGCATTTTGCTCTTTCATCTCTGTTGTGGTAGACCTTGAAGGCCATGGCCAACATCCCGGTCTAAGGAGTCAAGGGTCTCCTCTCTAATTCATTTTTTTTTTAGTTTTTTTTTTTTTAATATTTATTTATTTTTTTATTTTTTTAGTTCTCGGCGGACACAACATCTTTGTTGGTATGTGGTGCTGAGGATCGAACCCGGGCCGCACGCATGCCAGGCGAGCGCGCTACCACTTGAGCCACATCCCCAGCCCCTCCAAGCTAATTCTTTTAGCTTTGCCAGTATGTCAGGGTAGCTTTGTGAGAACACATAGGTCATAAGAAGTTGCCTCCCTTTGGACTCAGGGTCCAAATTAGTGTACTGAAGGAGAGCCTTTGTTAATCGGTCTAGGGAGGCTGAGGGTTTTTCATTCTTCTCCTGGATGACTTCCTGGAGTTTATCAAAGTTAATACCTTTTTGTGCCGCTGCCTTTAGGCTAGCCATCAGACAACTAATAAGGTGGTCCCTGTGTCTCAGGTCTTGGAGATCATTATAACCCCTATGAGGGTCTTTGTCTGGAACCGCCTGGGCCCCTAGGGGATGGTGGGCATCAGTCTGATGAATCTGGTCTGCATAGGTCCTAGCCTGTCCCAGACCCTTCTCCTTTCCTCAGGGAGGAGAATTTTGGACAGAATCATATAGAGACCATGAAAGGTAATGCCGTAGACTTGGGTTAAGTATTGGAACTCTTTAATATAAGAGACAGAGTTTGCAGTGTAAAATCCTAATTTTTCTCTACTTGAGAAAGGTCAAGCATAGAGAAAAGAATATAAACCCTTAAAATCCCATCTGGCCCAGCGACCTCTCGAAGGGGGGCCACAACATGTGAAGTTTGAGTTGGGTGATGAGATATAGTGACTTATGGGTTAGGTGCTGCATTAGTGCATAAACAGGTGGTGGGTGGGTGGACTAAACTGAGGTGGAGGGCAGAAGGAATGGAAATGGGAGGAGGTTCGGGGGGGAGTGTCAACAGAAGAAGAAGCCGCAGATGTAGAGGATGGGGAAGTGGGAGGGGGGTGAAAGTTGGGAAAGCGGGGCTGAGGGTGGGGGATAGTGGTGTGGAGGTGGTTCGTCAGCCGGGTGGAAAGTGGAGGCAGAGAGCAGAGAGAAGGCAGAGAGTAGAGAAGAAGAAGAAGAAGAAGAGGAAGGAGGCTTGTGAGCAAGGAGTAGATGTTGAGGCTTGCATTGGGTGCAGAGATTTGGGTGAGATCGTAGCAAGGAAAAAGCCTCTACATAAAGAATCTCGTTCCACTTCTTTGATCACTCACAGTAATTAAAAAGATCCCAGAGTAAATTGGGATCCAGAGACCCACACTTGGGCCAAACGTTTTAGTTGTCTAGGGGGTATGTAGGCCAGTCCTGGGTACAGAATTTTATGAGCCTTTTTGGTTTAATATCAGGGGCCAGGCTCATGGTTGTCAAATTATCTAAGAGGCTCCACAAAGGAGAATTGGCTAGAAGAGATGAGGAATTTCCCATGCTAGAAGGGCGAGATGAGAGTCAGAGAAAGAGAGAGAGAGGGAGAAGCCCTGGGACAAAAAGAGCTTCCTGGAAGCTCCAGAGCGGATGGAGGGTCAAGTGGACATCCCCAAAATGGCCTCTGGCCACAGGGAAATAGACAGAGGGCACTGCCTGGTGGTCACCAGGGGAGTGCCATATGTGAGACCCAAATAGGGCCAAGGCCATGGGCAACCTGACATCAGGAGTTTTTCGAGTGGAACAAAAGAACCAGAAGGAGACTTTTTCCGGGTGGAACAGTTTCGGGCGGAACAGAGGAGTCAGAACTCGGGTGAGGCAGACTGTGGCAGCTGCCCTAGCCTGTCCACAGGAGCCGAGAGTGAGGGGAGATGGAGGAGTCAGAAAGGGAGAATCTATCCTGTGTCCCAGGAGGTAGACTCCCAGGGGTCCACCACGACCCTGACGGGTCTGAGTGGGGTGCGTTTACCTCCTAAAACACCCGGAGGGATTACGCACACTCAATGGTCAATTCCCTCATTCTGGTGAGTTAGGGTTCAGGCGCTCATGGGATGGGGGAACTCACCAATCCGCCAGTCAGTGGTGGGTGTCAGGCAGGTGATCAGAGGAGTGGACTACAACAGGAACAGTTGGGCTCAGAGTTTGGGAACCAGTTCTGCCTTGGGTGATGGAGATCCCCTTGGGCATCAATGTAAGGATCTTATAGTAACCCCTCCAAAAATAAAAATAAACTGCTGAATTTGAGTAAAGTTATTTGAGAATTTTCTGCTTTATTACAACTGTTCTATAAATTTGAAATTAGTTCAAACTAAAAGGTTTAGTAAGAAATTAGTAAAAGGATACAAAGTTCCAGTTAGGAAAACTGGAGAGGTCTGTTGTACAACCTGACGACTACTGTTAACAATGTACTGTGTTCTTAAAAAGTGCCAGAATGGATGTTAGGGTGTTCTCACCTAACACTCAGTGAGCTCATGCACGTTGATGGGCTAGATTTCTCCATTTCAGACCACTCATAACATACGTACTTTTAACATAATTGCGTACATTATATAAGCTATAATAAGTATATACACAATATGTACAATTTACATCAATATCAAGAACTTCTGCGCTGCAAACAGTAGCATCCAGAAAGTAAAAACAGCTGGGAATGTAGCTCCGTGGCAGAGGCGGAGACAAGGAGTTTTACTCCCACTGCTGGGAGGGGGTTAAAAAAGACAAAAGGGGGGTGGAAATACTTGCTAAACCATCCATCCTAAGGAACCTTCGGACTGCCAAGAGCTAGTCTACACCCGCTCCGGGGCTCCTGAGACCGCGAGCACTGCCCCAGCCCTTCCCTGCCCTGTCTTTCTGAACGCGTGGGCATTCTTCCCAGAGCCGGAGCCGAAGGCTCCAAACCGGCTGCGCGCTGTGCATGCGCCTGGGAGGTACACCCTCCGGGAGTGTCCCCCCCCAGCCACCGGAAGTAGCCGCTTCCTCCCCCCGCCCTGCAGGGCGCCGCCGCGCTAGGACATCAGGAGGGCCTCAAGTCGGTGGTCACCGAAGCTGGGCCCGGAGGAGTCCTTAGTCACTCTGGCGTAGGGCCTTGGGTCCGGCCCTCTAGAGGCTGCTCTTAGCTTGGCAGAGCCCAGCCCTGGACACTCCTGGAATTGGGAGGGCTGCCAAGGATCCCAGCTCAACCCTGAAGGAGGAAAGCGGCTTCAGAGCGACCGACCCGGTGTAGGAGGTTGTCTTGACCTAGTTATGCAGTCGGCATAGGCCAGACACCACTTGTGTCTTTCCACAATGTCAGAATTTACTGAATAATAACAATAAACTCACACCTTCGTCGGTTTCAATTCACTGAATACTCGTGGGTCAGTCTTTTGGTAGTCATGAGCCAGGTGATCACAGGTAATTTTATTAAAGTCTTAATTACTAACATAAGGCTCAAGAAACATATCACACTTTAAACAAAAACAGAAAGACTAAATTAAGGCTGCCTTGATTACAGGATACTTCACTGAGCAAATGGGCAGGGAGCAGATGCAAATACAAAAACATCACTGCAGATAGTCAGATCTGTCATGGGCCAGAGGTCAGAACTTACCCTAGGCACAGGTATGGAAGGCAGGCAGTTTCAAAGTGTCAGCTTGAAGTCCTCACCTACTGGAGAAACCAAAGGAGCTGAAGTTCCTGGGAAAGAAAGTAAGAGAAATCATTGCTGTGGCAATTTTCCTGGGCAAGGCTCATGAGGAATGATGAAGTAATAGGGTCAGTGTGTTGCCATTTCCAGTCTTGGGGGGGGGGTCTCTTTTTATATATCAGTTTGCACCTATGGTAGTGCTAGGTAGATGGGGGTTATCTGTACAAACAAGGTATGGAGTCATTCTAACAGCACTTAAAATGGGTAACTCAAGGGGTTGGGGTTGGGGCTCAGTGATACAGCACACACCTAGCATGTTCGAGGCCCTGGGTTTGATCCTCAGTACCACATTAAAATAAACGTATTGTGTCCAGCTACAACTAGAAAATAATATATTTTTTTAAATGGGTAAGTCACGGCTGGAGTTGTGGCTTAGTGGTAGAGTGCTTGCCTAGCATGTGTGAGGTACTGAATTCATTCCTCAGCACCACATAAAAATAAATATGTAAAATAAAAGTACTGTGTCTATCTACAACTAAAAAAAAAAATCTTAAGAAAATAAACAAAAATTAAAAAAAAAAAACCTCAAAAAAGGGAGGGTGGGTAACTCATGGCAAACTGCTGCTTTTCAAAATGGAGTAACTGAGAGCTAGGAAATGCTTGAAAACTACTGTTCCATATCTCAGAGTAACTCAGAGCAGGGCCTGATTTCCACAGAGGGTCTGGTGCCAACCAGTGGATTCGGGTTCCAAAGCCCACTGCAGCCTCACCAAGGCCAGCGGTGGCGGTGGTGGCAGAAGACGTGGGCCAGCAGGGGTTGGAGCAGCCCTGGGCAGCTGGAAGGGCGGAGACACGAAAGATAGCAAGATTCAGCAGGTGGGACCTCGCCTCCAGTTGTGCAGGCGGCAAGGTCAGTACCAGGTCCTCAGTTTCCCACTTGCCTCCGTGGCCTGCCAAGGTTCCAAGGAAGGGGGGGCAGTCTAAGTGCGGAGCAATGGGACATCCTGGTGGAGACAGGACCTCGCCCCAGCCTGCTACACCCTTGGTTCTGTCAGGCACACCCACTGCACACGGAACAGTGGGGGCACTGGTGCCCCAGAAGAATCCACGGACACCAGACGGGCAGAACCGCCAGACCCACTCTGCCCGGCCGCCTCTCCTCTCCTCCGGGGCGCTACCGGGACTGCCAGCACCGGCCTGTAGGGCCATGCCTCCAGCCCTGGCCACATCCACCGTCCCCTCACGCTCCTTCCCGGACTTCACTTTCCACGGGCCCAGCCCTACCCTCCCCCGCCCCAGCGCCCAGCACTTAGTGCTCCCTTAGCGGTGGCTTCCCCCAGCCACGCCCCTCAGGCCCCGCCTCCCTCTCCACCCCTGGCCACGCCCCTGCGGCTCAAGTCTGATTCCAGTCGTGGTTCAAGTTCCTTTTCTGGCCACACCCAGCATCCCAGGGCCCCGCCCCGTCCAGTGCGCCAGGCCACGCCCCCTGACCTGCATCTCAGGACTGAGTCACGCCCAGACCCCCGAGGTCCTGACCCCAGACCCCATACACGGAGCTGTAAGCTACCTGAGCACTTGCTCATAGGCTTAGAGGGCTCACTTTCCCTTGGGCCACCCTGGCCTTTGGATCACACCTCTGCGCCTGGACAGTCGGCCCCATCAGATCCTTGCCTTCCAGTATCCCTTCTCGGGAGAGCTGGGGTCCAAAGAGTAGGTGAACCAGCTCTGGCCGGTTCTTAACCCTTCTGGAGCAATCAGAAGCCCAGACACTGGTCAGCAGGCCCTCCCCCTGGCCTCCAGACTGCCTCTGCTTTGCCACCTGGAAAATGAGACGTTAGCTCCTTTAGAATCGTTTATAAGCTTTATTGAAATATAATTAACTTGTGCTGGGTGCAGTGGCGCCCCTGTAATCACAGCAACTCGGGAGGCTAAGGCAAGAGGATGGCAAGTTCGAGGACAGCCTTCACAACTCAGGGAGACACTGTGTCAAAATAAAAAATTTAATATATATTTTTTTAGTTGTAGTTGGTCACAATACCTTTATTTTACTTATTTATCTTTATGTGGTGCTGAGGATCGAACCCAGGGTCTGGCACGTGCGAGGGGAGCGCTGTACAGCTGAGCCACAACCCCAGCCCAAAATAAAAAAAATTTAAAGGCCTGAGGATATATGTTAGTGGCAATCTTCCACGAACACAGACACGTTTAAATCCTATACACGTTTTATTTGTGTGTCTAAACACTTCGGGGAAGTGGAATTGCTGGGGCAGTGTCTGGCAGTATTCATGCTGAGACTTGCTACCCAAGTGTGCCCAACTGGCCATGAGCCCTGCCCCAGTTCTGCCACTAGCTGGACAAAAAGTTGCTTTCCCCACACCCTGGGGTTGACAAATAACAGTGCCACACCCATTGATGGGGAAACTAGGTGTTTGGTTTTTGAGGAGGTACTAGGGATTGAACCCAGGGGCACATTGCTACTGAGCTACATCCCAGCCCTTTTTTATTTTTTAATTTGAGACAGGGTCCAGTGAGAACTAAATTGCTGAAGGTCTTTCTAAATTACAGAGCCTGGACTGGAACTTGAGATCCTCCTGTCTCAGCTTGTTGCTGGGATTACAGCAGTGTGCCACTATGCCTGGCTCTGATTGTAGTTTTAATTTGTATTTCTCTCCTGATGAGAACTCAAACAATTGTCATGGTTAAAAGTCATGAGTAGCTACTTTTGTGTGACTTACACTCACACACTGTCCCGACTGGTAGGACACATCAACGTGGGCAGCAAACCTAGATGGGGAGGAATGAAGGGACAAGAGACACGAAGGGTGACAGCAAGATAGGAGTTCTGATCAAGCTGCAAACTTTTATTGTTCACACAGGGGTATTTATGTGCTGGGGATGGGGGAAGCTCTCTTATTGGCAGTTGCTGGATGTCTTCACAAGGTGAGATAACGCAGGATATTTCAGGAAGACAGATGGCCGCAGGATGTCTCAGGGAGATAGATGGCTGCAGGGTGTCTCCCAGGCAGGATGTCTCCCAGGGGGCTGTTTCTTGTAATTGTCAGGCTATTCTTTGAAGGAGAACTCCCTTCTAGTCCCTGGCAACACACATCTAACACAGCTGAACATTTGATAGAGCAATCTGCAGCAGAACCAATAGCCTGAGTTGAGTCTGCACAAACAGACCCTGGAGAAGGCAAAAGCATGGCCAGGGACAGATGGTGGGGTGTGCAACTCTCAGGAGGAGCTGACTTAGGATCTTAATCATTTGCATCCTCCCACATGATTAAGGAATTATCTAAGAAGGTAGGAAGGGGGCTGGGGGTGTATACCTCAGTGATAGAGTGGCTTGTTTAGCATGCTCAAAGCCTTGGGTGCGACAGCCACTGGCCAGCTCTATTTGGGTACACAATATAAGCTTGAGTTAATTTGATTTAAAATTGGAGTCAGTGGTCTTTTCTTTGCATCATGGTTCAACAGTTATACTCCATATATGAATAATATGTCAAAATACATTCTACTATCTTGTGTAATAAGAACAAATTTTAAAAATTGTCTGCAAAAAAAAAAAAAAATTCTCCTAAAACAAAGAAAACAGATGCTACCTGCTACTTACATGACTGTTTTCTTTAAATATTTTTTAGTTGTTGATGGACCTTTATTTACTTATTTATTTGTATGTGATGCTGAGATTTGAATCCAGTGCCTCACACATGCTAGGCAAGCACTCTACCACTGAGCCACAACCCCAGCCCCTACATGACTGTTTTCTATGCAAGAGAAAACTATTACACAAGTGGCTTAGTCTGGAAAGGCCCCATTGTACTACTCAACCTTGGCATTTGCTACCTTGTAAATAAGACCCTCCTAGTGTGTGGAGGGAGAGCAACCTGAAGTATGTGCCACAGAGGGATGCCATTCATTTTCCCTTACTGATAATGGGATGCGGCTTCCTGCTCCCTGGAATTTCACTCTTCAGTACACGAACACCAGGGGATTCTACTCAGCAATGAAGGAGGTGTGTTCTCCTGAATTCATTGCTTAGTGTAATGGGAACTGTGAAAAGCAGTAAAATTAATAATATAAACTGCAGGTTAAATGCTCTCATAAGACCAAATTCTGAATGCTTCTGAGACAAAGTTCAGATGATGTTCAGATGATGATGTGGCAAGTCAGCATGACAATGGTACTATGGTGACTTTAACATTGTATCCATCCCCATGGGGATGGAAAAGATTTAGCAGCAGGTTAAAAGCTTTGAAAAGATACATTGTTTCAAAAGCAATAAAAGTTGAAGTTTCTCAGTGGTGTTGAACAGTCCATCTGGCCTCCCCTTGCAGCAGAACAGCAATCAACATCGGCAGCTTTCTAGTCTCAAACTCATTCCAAATGTTTCTTTGCCAGTTGAATGTGACATGTTGCATTTGGAGAATGCAGTTAGGAAGATTGTATCTAAAAACAATGTTGTGGACAAATCAAATCACAAATTCACAAATCAGGTCAAGGTGTCTTGGCAAATTGGCCCTTCAGTGACCTGCGTTCAGCAAACAACTGCTAGTGGTTGAGCAGGTCAGGATTGTGCCTTCCCCCCAGAACAGAGTAGTGACTGGCTGGTGTCCAGGAGGAGAGGCAGGCAGCCACAGCCTGAAGTGACCTGCATGTGCATGTCAAGGTTTCAACTTGTCTCTAAGTGTAGGTCAGATCGACTTGATCTGAGCAGGTGCAAGAAGATAAAATGCAGAGCCCTCTTCCAAGGTGCTGCCTGTACAGGGGAAGAATCACTCCTTCCAGAACTGACTTCCCACTGTCAACACATGCTCTATGCAAACGATACCTCACACCCCCGCAAAACACACACTCTGTGGATTTAAGAAACTCTGTCCTGACAGGAAAACCACAAAGTTCCACACCTAAACATGTCAGAACTAACTCCTTGAAGGGAGGAGTTACTCATCACAATGGGATGACACAGGATTAACAACTGATTATTGATGACAACAGGATTAACAACACACCTAAAGCTATGGAGGAGGTAAGACAATAGAATGACATGATCAAAGAAAGGGAAAACTGTCAAAAATCCCATATTCAAACTATTTTTCAAAATTGAAGGGAAAATAAATACATTCCTAGATGAATAAAGATGAAGTGAATTTGTTGCTTAGAAAACGTATTACAATAAATACTAAAATGAAGTCGTACAGATTGAATGCATATATGGAGTGCAGTACATCTGTACTACCATGATTCCAGTCCCATGATTTTTCTATTGAAAGCAAATCTTCAGACAGGAAGTGGGTAGAATAGAGGTAGACCCAGGCTAGATGCAAGGGGTTGGCAGAAGTGCCCTCAAACTAGGATCAGGTTTTTGTTTTGTGGGGTTTTGTTTGTTTGTTTCTGTTTTTGTTTTGGTACTGGATTGAACCTAGGGGCATTTAATCACTGAGCCACATCTTCATCCCTTTTTTATATTTTATTTAGAGACAAGGTCTTGCTGAGTTGCTTAGGACCTCACTAAATTGCTGATGCTGGCTTTGAACTTGAGATCCTCCTGCCTCAGCCTCCTGAGCTGCTGGGATTAAAGGCATGCACCCAGGATCGTTTCAATTTAACTAACAGTCATTGAGTTGTGTCCTCACCATGGATGTGTTTTATTATATCAGAATTATCCCTAATTAAACTTGTCTTAAAAGTAGAGAATTTACGGGCTGGGGTTGTGGTTTAGTGGTAGAGCGCTTGCCTCACATATGCGAGGCACTGGATTCAATTCTCAGCACTACATATAAATAAATGAAAAAAAATAAAGGTCCATCAACAACTTGAAAAATGTTTTTTAAAAAGTATAGACTTGATTAAAAGAATTATAGATGGTGGTGTTCCCAAGTAGTATGCAGAAATAAATGCTGGAAGAACTTGATTTTAATCTTTGCTGACAGTGATGACAAGAAGCAACTGATGGTAACATGTCACAATTTCAGATATTAAGAAATAAAAATGTGTACATTAGAATTAATAAAATATGGTAACTGAAATAGGCTAGATTGGGCTGCAGTAATAAATAAAAATTTTTTAAAAAACCTATAAATGCTTTAATTTACTTTTCCTGTAAAATCCAGCACAAGCTGGGTAGTGTTGGGGGGTGGCTCTGTGCCATAGTGATTCAGGGGCTCAGAGACTTCCCTTTTATGGCCTTGCCACTGTGAAGCAGAGGCTACTCCTGGAGACTGCTGTAGCAGGGTCTGAGAGGGCTAGAGGACTGAAGGAAGTGGTGCACATGGCTGTCTCACATTTGAAAGGCTAGTTATGTGGTCCCACTCAATAAAGACAGGAGAGTTGAAATAATTAAATGAATACAAAACACCTGTACCTCACAAACATTAATGCTATTAACATATTAATATCCTTACTTTGCTGATGAGAAAAATGGGACACCCAGTAATTAAACACTTTGCCCAAACTGGACGGCAGGCAGTCAGGCTTAAAACCCACATGCTTCAGGACTATCCTTCATTACTCTTCCAATCTTGCAGAAGACTAATATTTTTTCCATGAGATCATTCATCAAACTCTGACTCTGGCTGTTTTCAAACATGCCTAGCAGTTTGTTTGTTTATTTATTTATTTTTTCAGTTGTAGATGAACACAATGCCTTTATTTATTCATTTTATGTGGTGCTGAGGATACAACCCAGTGCCTCACACGTGCTGGGCAAGCGCTCTGCCACTGAGCCACAGCCACAGCCCATGCCCATACTCTTAAGTTTGTCTTGCTTCTTAAATTTTACCCACTCCCTCTTCATCAGATGAAGGGCTAACCATGTCCAACCAGACTATTTTCTCCTATCTATTCTCCTTGTTTCACAGGTTTTATTTTGAGTGAAAAACCAAAACCTCTTTTTTTTTGGATTTATCTTTCTTCACTCGTTTCTTGTTCTTTTTTCCAAGCCCAACAATCCCTCCTATCCTCTCAATCCTCTCTCTTTGCCTCTGAAGGATCCTGAACTCTAGGCCAGCAGTATTCAAGACTCAGGCCACTGCACTTTCTTTGCCAAGTCCCTGAGCCTAGAAAAATCCCACCGACACTTCAGCCGACTCAGGACCAGCGTCAGACTTGTCCACTGTGTAAAGGCTACCCTTACTCCCCTGTGCTGGCATGCCTATTAAAACCCCACCTGTAATCGCAGAACCGCAAGTTCAAGGCCAGCCTCAGGAATTTAGCAAGACCCTGTCTCCAAATAAATAAAAAAGGACTGGGATGGAGCTCAATGCTAAAGCGTCTGTAGGTTCAATCCCCAACACCAAAAACGAACCCCCGCCCTCGCCGCCTCCTCCGGCTGCTCGCTGACCACTTAACGCGGGCTTCAGAGAAGCCAGGGAAGGGCTGGGGATGTGGCTCAAGCGGTAGCGCGCTCGCCTGGAATGCGTGCGGCCCGGGTTCGATCCTCAGCACCACATACCAACAAAGATGTTGTGTCCGCCGAGAACTAAAAAAATAAATAAATATATATAAAAAAAAAAAAAAAAAAGAGAGAGAAGCCAGGGAAGGCGCGCCATGCCAGGTGCGGGCTCGTCGCCTCGCAGTCGCCGAGGTTACGCGCCTTGGCCTCACCCCCTCGGCTCTGGCCGGGGGCGCCTCCTCCTCGTAGGTCTTCATCCTTCACCTCCACCTGGGAACACCCCCCGCTGTCCAGGGCCACGGTCATCCAGGAAGGGGGCTTGGCTCGGAGGAAAAGGGGCCAGAGTTCCTCCTTGGGGAACCTCAACCTTCCTTCCCGAGAAGACCGAGGCCGCGTCCTCCGGCACTCGGCGCTCCTCGGCGCGCACCCGGCGCCTTACCTACTCTTTCGACCGAGGCGCCAACATAGCGGCCTCCAAAGGGTGCCCAACAGCACGGAACTCTAAGTCCCACCCCTGTAGATACCTTAGTTCACCGCCGGATCTTTTCAGGACAGGACCTCCAGGAAAGGAGGAGGGGAAGAGCGTGGGGTCCACCTTCCCACATCCGCTCCTAGTCCCAAGGGAACCAGCCAGGGTCTGGAACCACCGAGACCTCGGTCTTCCCAGCCCTAGAGCGGCAGGGCAGGCCACACTTCCGGCCCGTGTCCCACTGGCCCGTCCCTGCCCGGCTAGAGCGGCGGTCTCTCGGATGGCCTGAAGGCCTCGGGATCCCCACAGGCGTTTGCGCGGCGGACCGGGATGGGGGGTCCGCACAGGGGCGGAATCTTGGGGCTGCCCCAGTGGGAGCTGGGGATCACGGTGTGGCACTGCGAGGAGTCGTGGGCGCGAGGCCACGCGGCCAGGAGACTATGATGAACTGAGTCTGTGATCCAGGGGTGCGGTCTGTGGAGAGTGTGGGGCGTGGTCTGGGGAGTGGGCGTGGCCTTCTTCGGGTCACGCGAATCTTCTGTGGACTGAGTAGTGAGGGTCTAGGGAGCCAGCGTGAGACCCCCACCACTGGCCTCATTCTGGGCCCTGATTTCCGGATTTTGCATCCAAAAAGCCCAGCAGTACTGCTCACTTTGGAGTCTTTCTGGGCCATCTTCCAATACTAAGAAGAGGAGGTGAGAGAAAATCATTAATTTATTCACTCCTTCCACCTAAGGGTGCCAGGGGGCTACCCCCCCTTTTTTTTTTGCTTCACATCTAGTGTCCTATGGCTGGAAGCTTCTCCCCAGATCTCTGCCCATCTCCCACCTGGATTAGATCACTGGGAGAGGTCTATAGGGGGACGGCCTTAGCAGTGACACAGGTAGAGGTCCTTTGATCCAGGCAGGACTCTCCTGTTAGTGACAGTGTCCTAACATGTGCCATGGTGCTGATGACAGGAGGTACCTCCAGCTGGAGACACGGAGTGTGGGCAGCAGCCCCTTGATCACTGTCCCAACCTATCCTACCTTCAGCTTGCTATCTGTAAGTAGCTAGAGCAATCTTTTTCTATTTTTCCCACTTTTCATTTTTTGTTGTTGTTTTGTTTTGGTACCAGGGATTGAACCCAGGGGTGCTTAACCACTGAGCCACATCCCCCAGCCCTTTTTTATGTTTTATTTTGAGACAGAGCCTCGCTAAATTGCTGAGGCTGGCTTTAAACTTAGGATCCTCCTGCCTCAGTCTCTTGAGACACTGAGTTTACAAGCATGCACTACCACTCACAGCTCCCACTTTTAATTTTGAGAATGTTCATACCCATAGAAAACTTGAAAAAAAAAAATAATACTAGAATGCACACCATACACCTTTCACCTAGAATGCAGGGGCTGACATTTTTTACCTTGATTATGTCTTTGTATATATGTCTACTTCCTATTGCTAAAACAATAATTTGTGGTCTTCATGAATGTTATGATTTAGATATGAGGTGTCCCATAAAAGCTCATCTGTGAGCCAATGCAAAAAGGTTCGGAGGTGAAATGGTTGGGCCATGAGAGCATTAACCTAATCGGTGCTAATCCACTGATAGGGATTAACTGGATGGTAACTGTAGGACATAGGGTGTGGCTGGAGGAGGTGGGTCATTGGGGGTATGTCTTTGGAGCTTATATTTTTGTCTTTGTAAAGCTTCTTGCTGGCCATATCCTGACCTGCTTTTGTACACCACAACCTTCCACCATAATGTTTTGCCTCATCCTGACCCTTGAGGAGCTGGCTGTCTATGAACTGAGAACTCCGAAACCAAGAGTCTCCACATAAACTTCCCCTCTAATTGTTCTTGTTGGGTCTTTTAGTCACAGCAGGGGGAAAAAAACTGACTAAACAGTTATCTTAAGTCCAGGAGCTAATTAAAGATTGTACATTACTTTTTTTTTTTTTTTGTACCAGGGATTGAACTCAGGGACACTCAGCCACTGACCCACATCCCAGCCCTATTTTGTATTTTATTTAGAGACAGGGTCTCACTGAGTTGTTTAGTGCCTTGCCACTGCTGATGCTGGCTTTGAACTTGAGCTCCTCCTTCCTCAGCCTCCCGAGCTGCTGGGATTACAGGCATGCGCCACCATGCCCAGTGTGCATTACATGTGATTGTGTCTCTTTAGGCTCTTTTTTGGGGGGTGGGGTACAGGGGATTGAACTCAGGGACACTCAGCCAGTGAGCCACATTCCTGACCCTACTTTGTGTTTTATTTAAAGACAGGGTCTCCCTGAGCTGCTTAGTGCCTCGCCATTGCTGAGGCTGGCTTTGAACTTGAGATCCTCCTGCCTCAACCTCTTGAGCTGCTGGGATTATAGGTGCGTGCCACCACACCTAGCTGCTTTAGGCTCTTTTAATCTGGAATATGCTACCTTGCTTTTTGTGTTGTTGTGACACTGACTTGTTACAGATGCAACCTAGAGCCCACCCATGTTGACACTCACTGCCCTTCATCCCAAGTGGTATGGAGTCATGGTCTTGGCAGAGGTGCTCATTAGCAAGTAATGGCCAGTACATTTTTTTTCTCTTCTGCAAATAGGAAGCAGGTCTTACTTTGAGAACAGCGTGATCTTTTTAAAGCATAAATGTAACTACCATCTTCCACTGCCCTCAGAATGAGGAGCCAGATCCTTAGAAGATAGAGCCAGGGATGTGGCTCAGTGGTTGAGTGCTCCTGAGTTCAATCTCTGGTACCCTCCCCCGCAAAATGGCAAGGGTGTAGCCAAAGGGAGAGGATGCCTTGGCCACACTGGTGGCTGAATGGTTAAGGCCTGGGGCAGTGTGGGAACTGTGGCCTAGGCAGGAGAGGTGATAAGCTAGAATCAGGCCAAAACAACACTGGAAGTGCTGGATGTGGAGACTGAGATCAGGGGACCCAGTGGCCAGACAGGCATAGAGGGGCTGAGGGAGGTTCACAGGACCAGAGGCCACAGACACGTCTCGATAACATGCTCCCACATCCATTGCCTCAGCCACCAGGGGCAGAACTGCAGGCCACACCTCTAACCCATCTCCTGCTCCCTGGGAACATCTCCTCCTGGCTGCAGCACTTCCCTTAAAGTGCCTTGCAGCCCCGACCCTGGTACAGACTTCCCTGCCTAGGTGGCCCTGATGTCCCTGCACTTCTGGCTGTGTTGTCTCTGATACTCTCTTCACACCTTCCATGCAGCCCTCTGCTCTGAGCTATCTCTTGATCTTGACCCACTGCTCTGAGGTGACATGAACAGTGCCTGTGGCTGTATGACTCCTCCTGTACTGAGCTAGAGGTCATCCTAGAGGTGAGACCTGAAGGACAGACGAGAGTTAAGTAGGAGGTGCGTTTAGGAAACAAAAAATGAGACCTTGTCAGAGAGGGGGAGTGCTGTGGCAGAGAAGGGTAGAGGCAGAAGGCCCACCCTGAGCTGAGCTGTCAGCAGGGACCTGAGCTGTCAGCAGGATGGGCCTAGAGCTTACCCAGAGGCTGACTGGCTAGGGTGTGGGCAGCAGGTACAGCAGATGGCTGGGGAGATGCGGGGAGGTGGAGTCACAAGGTAGGGTGATGGGGTATGGGAGAAGGACATGTTGTCCCTGTCAGCAGCATGCTTTTCTGGAAGACCTGCCCAGCTCTGGCGTAAAGCAAATGCTTTAACCAAATGTATTTCCTTCAGTCCCTAACTTAAAACTGTGCAGTTCTCAAGTGCCAGGTGGGGAAACCGAGGCTTAGGGAGGTGAAGTGACTAATTGAGGACACACTTATTTGGGAATGCCCCCATGTAACTCACCAGCCCATTCTTGGGTGTGTGGCCCTGACTTGAGATGGCTTGGCTTAAGGAGAAGTGAAAGCTAGGGGCAGGGCAGAGAGGCCTGGGTCAGCTCCCAGCCCATTTGTAACCACACAGTGGTCAAGACTTGTAGGAGGGTTTGGTGGGAGGAGAGAGCCAGACAGTGGCAACAGGGAGAGGGAGAAGGCTGAGAGTGTTAGAAAGAAGTGGCAGTGACATCACAGCCTTAAGAATCCAAGGAACGGGGCTGGGGATGTGGCTCAAGCGGTAGCGTGCTCGCCTGGCATGCGTGCAGCCCAGGTTCGATCCTCAGCACCACATACAAACAAAGATGTTGTGTCCACCGAAAACTAAAAAATAAATATTAAAAAAAATTCTCTCTCTCTCTCTCTTAAAAAAAAAAAAAAGAATCCAAGGAAGGGGGCTGGGGCTGTAGCTCAGTGGCAGGGCGATTGCCGGGCATGTGTGAGGCACTGAGTTCGATCCTCAGCACCACATAAAAATAAATAAACGAAATAGAGATATTGTGTCCAACTATAACTAAAAAATAAATATTTTTTAAAATTAAATAAAATAAATAAATGAATAAATACTTTTTTTTTTTTTTTTTAAGAGCCAGATGTGGTGGCACAGGCCTTTGATCCCAGTACTTGAAAGGCTGAGACGGGAGGATCACGAGTTTGAAGCCAGCCAACAGGGTGGCCCAGGGCCACTGCAGACGGTGCTAAGCCTAGTGGGCAGCCAGCCTTCATGTGCTCCCATGCTTTCCTTCTGACCACTCCTCCCACCGTCAGTTATTTCCAGGAAGAGCCCAGCCATGGTGGCCAAGTCTCAGGTGAGCTGGCCTTCAGAGAGCAACTGCCATCTGGGCCTCACAGTTTTAGCCTGGAGTCCCTCACCCAGCACACCCTTGGGGCTCAGAACAGAATCTTCCCTGGATCCAGGCCCACCTTGCCAGCTACTCCTTCCCACCAAGCTGAGCTGATCACAGGGCTTGGAGAGAGACCCCAGTTTTGAGGGTACAATATTTCCACACAGTTACCCCTTCCCCTGCCCACCTCTACCCACCAATACTTTTCCCCAGCATCTACCTGGAAGGCTGGGAGATGCACAAAGAGCCTCTTCCTGTACCCTCAGATTGGGTGAGGGGTTCTGAGTAGCAAGCACCTATTATTATAGTACATGATGACCTTCAAGGACGTTGCTCTGTAATTTACTTTGGAAAAGGCACAGTACCTGGGCCCCCAGCAGACAGAGCTCTACTGGGACATGATGCTGGAGAACTACCATACCCTGAGGGCTCTGGGTGAGCACCACATAGTGGGGCCTTAGTTCCTGCATCCCAGTGCCTGGTCTCTAGGCTCTCTTGGTGCTCAGTAGACCAAACACCCCAGTCCAGGTCAGTGCCCTTGTTCTATAGGGAGTGTCTAGTGGACTCATCCTCTAATCCCTTTCTCTTTGAACCTCCTCTGGGGCCCTTCTCCTCTGTTCTCCTCAGTGGCCCTCAGGCTGGACAGGTTTGATTTTCCAGCACTAACAGTTATCTTTTTTTTTTTTTTAAAGAGAGAGTGAGAGAGGAGAGAGAGAGAGAGAGAGAGAGAATTTTTAATATTTATTTTTTACTTCTCGGCGGACACAACATCTTTGTTGGTATGTGGTGCTGAGGATCGAACCCGGGTCGCACGCATGCCAGGCGAGCGCGCTACCGCTTGAGCCACATCCCCAGCCCGACAGTTATCTTCTTGATGAACAGTTTCCAGAGTTCAGATCCAGGGTCATCTCTGGAGGAGGAATGCCAAGGATTGTGGCCCTATGGGTCCTCCCTGTACAGGTGAATGACAGCAAGTTTCCCGGGGAAGTGCTGTGTGTAAGCTGCAAGCAATGTAGCACGGAGGGCAGATGGCCTTGATTGTCCTTTGTGGGGAGCCACATTGAAGTACCACGCCTTTCAGTCCTGATGCACCCACGGGGATCTGAAAGATCACAGTAGTCTGATGCTGTAGTGCCATGACTCCTGACTCGGTCTCCCTGCCCCCACCTCAGAGGCCAGTCTTCTGAGTGGGCATACCCCTGGGGTTGAACCACACTCACCTGTTCTTTTGTAATCCTACCCCTTTGCCCTGTTTGGGATAGAATGTTCCATGGAAACGCCCTTTGTGTGTCCCCTTCTCTTGCTCTGCCTTTGGGTGTGGCCTTCTTAGATGTCAGTCGACCTGCTGACAGCAGACATCAGGAAGCTGGACTCAACTCCTTGAAACCTGACCCCTTGCCTCATTTGAGTGGTTCTCCCCAATAAAATAATTCAGTACTCACTCTCTCTTTTTCCACAGACCCCTAAGGTCAGAGGAGCCATCATAGGACCCAAATAAAAAGGTATCTCTGACTCTTATGTAATTATTTCACGCAGCCCAGTTCCCCTGGAGTGACCCTGAGTGTTTTAGTCCTGAGAAATGTGACAGTCCTTTACCAACTCCCCTCCTGCCCCTATCCCTCCAAGTACAAGTCCACAGTGACACAATGTGCTGCTGCTCAGGTGAGATGCTCATTTTCTCGGTGTCTACATGATAGGCCAATTAGGACTTGGGTTTCATTATAAACAGGACACTGCACTGTGTCTACATTTGGAACATGTCATCAGCAGAAGGACCCTTTCACTCATTCCATCAACATTCCTGTCACTCATTCCATCAACAAGTCCGAATTGAGTGCACCCATGTGTAGTCATTCTTCTAAGTGCTGAGGTTAAGATTAAGCAAAACCAAGTCTTTGCATGGAGTTTGCATGTTGGTCTTGGGGGGGGGGCATCCAGCTGGAGAGGAATTCTCTGTCCTGAACTTGATGTCCTATTGTTGACTCCCCATTAGGCTGCCAACTCCATGGGGGCAGGGTCTCTATTCCTAACTGAACTCCTGGCACCAGGATCTATGTCTGGCTCTTAGAAGGCACGTGGCAGGCACTGAGCAGCTGTGCTCCTTTAGTTGTCAGCACTAAAATGAAAGGGAAAAAACATAGTCTGTTTAGGTTCAGTGCTAACCTGTTTCTGGTATCCACCGGAGGTCTTAAAACATATCCCTACATGGGGATTATAAGTGGGGGACACCTGTACCTTCCTTCTCCTTTCACAGGCAAGCCTTTAATTTCCCTTCTGTGTTTCAGATTTTCAAGTCAAGACAAAGTGTCATCAGTTAACTTCAAAGGAAAAATCTTTTGGAAAAGAATTTCAAGCAGTGACTCAGAAAGTTTCCCTAAGAGGCAATCCAGAGGCATCTAAGTCTCAACAAGCTTTTAGGACCGAGGCAGGAGCAGAACATTCATGTAAAAAAAGTCATAGGAATGGGCAGAAGGAAGTTCTTTTCCCAAAAGAAAGGTTCCAGGCAAATGGCCAGCACCCTGAAAACCAACACAGCAGGAAAAGACCAGAAATACAACAAATTGGAATGTGTGTTTCTGGGTGCAGAGGCATCAAACACTGGTGGATAGAGGGTAGGTAGCCAAGGTGTTCCGTGGGAACCAGGCCTGAGTGGTCAGGTGGCCGGTCCCAATGGGTCAAAGCCTATGGATATCATGTGTGTGGGAACTTTTTCAGCAAAAACTCACACCTTTTTTGACTTCATAAAATTCATACTAGAGGGGCTGGGGGTGTGGCTCAAGCGGTAGCGAGCTCGCCTGGCATGTGTGCGGCCCGGGTTTGATCCTCAGTACCACATACCAACAAAGATGTTGTATCTGCCGAAAACTAAAAAATAAATATTAAAATTCTCTCTTCTCTCTCTCTTTCTCTCTCTAAAAAAAAAAAAGAGTCAAAAAAATAAATAAAAGGTATTGTGTCCATCTACAACTAAAAATTAAAAAAAAAATTCATACTAGAGAGAAGCCCTGTGGATGAATTCAGTGTGGGAAAAAATTCCATCATGACTCAATCCTTAATGGACATCAGAGAGTTCACTAGATAGAAACCGTACCTGTGTAATGAATGTAGCAAGGGATTTAATAGGAATTCAAACTTTTTTTTTTTTTTTGTGGTCCTGGGGATTGAACCCAGGGCTTTTGGCATGTAAGGCAAGCACTCTACCACCTGAGCTATATACCCAGCCCCAAACCTTTTTTTAAATATCTATATATTTTTTTAGTTATAGATGGACACAATACCTTTATTTTGTTTATTTTTAAGTGGTGCTGAGGATTAAACCCAGTGCTTCACACATGCTAGGCAAGTGCTCTACCACAGAGCCACAACCCCCGCCTTCAAATCTTATTAAACACCAGTTGGTAGATAATGGAGAGAAGTTCTGCAAATGTAATGAGTGTGGGAAAGCCTTTAATCAGAAAGCAAATCTCATTAAACATCAGAGTTCATACAGGAGAAAAGCCCTTGGCATGTAGTTTGGGGAAGCTTCAGCCAGCTGTCACACTCGACCCTCCATCCAGGTTATGTCCTACAGAAAGGCCCTAGAGATGCTAGGAGTGTGGCAAAGGCTTTGGTCAAATATCACATCTGACTGGTCACCAAAGAATGAAAGTCGGGATGAGCCCTATGTGTGCACCGAGTGTGAGTGAGTCTTTTTCAGACGTCACACTTGATTTATCACCACAGAACACACTCCAGAAGGAAGCCCCATGAATTCCACCAGCGAGGGAAAGCTTCAGCCAGAACTCCACCCTCATCAGACACCAGCTCACCCACAGATACAGAGCATGTACCAGCCAAGTGGATGTGCCACGTCCACAGCATGAGCTGCCTTCCAGCACTGCCACAAGAGTTCAGGAGGAGCCTTCCCTTGGTGCCTGCAGAAACATCTAGGAATATGGCAAAGGCAGAAATGCCTTCTGCTAGCTCATCAGGCAGTGTCTGGGGTTCCTAGTGCAGGGCCCTGTGGGTGCAATGGGTGTGGAAGAAGCATCTAGTAAGAAAGGTTTTGGTGCACTGTGGCAGAAGGTAGGCTTCCAGGGGTCACCATTGCCAGCTACTCCTTTGAACCCTGGCAGGTTCTTGCCCATGGTAGCTGCCCCCTGTGGTGTACTATTATGGAATGGGGACAAAGACAGCCTTAGGAGAAGCCAGTGATATATTATGTGGCCTGATCCCAGAAGGTAGGCCAAGAGAGAAGCAGGTTAAGAAGTGAGTCCCCAGGATGGGTCATAGGAAAACATGAAACTGTATTTTGATGGGGGGCAATCTACCAGGGATTGAACTCAAGGGCACTGGACCCCTGAGCCACATCCCCAGCCCTACTTTGTATTTTATTTAGAGACAGGGTTTTACCGAGTTGCTTAGCACCTCCCTGTTGCTGAGACTGGCTTTGAACTCCCTATCCTCAGCCTCTTGAGCTGCTGGGATTACAGGTGTGAGATGAAGCTGTTTGGTAGTGGCCAAACCTTTATCCGGAACAGCATGATAAGCAGGGGCTGCATGAAACACCTACATAGAGGAGAGAAGCAGGAAACTGATGGGGAGGGCAGGGTCAACTGGGGAATCAGGGTCAGATGGATTCCATGAGGGAAGGATTGGAACCAGAACTTGAAAACTGGTAGGATGATGGCAAAAAGGGCCAGAAGGCATAGAGATGGAGATAAGGGAAAGGCCCACTCTAGATGCTAAAGATCAGGAGTGGCAGACCTGGATGGGAGCTTGGCCTGTGGGCTCCTCCTGATGTCTGTGGACACATGTAGGGTTTTTTTTTAATATTTATTTTTTAGTTGTAGTTGGACACAATACCTCTATTTCACTTATTTATTTTTATGTGGTGTGCTGAGGATCGAACCCAGGGTCTTGCATGTGCAAGGCAAGTGCTCTACCACTGAGCCACAACCCCAGCGCCCCTGCACATCTAGTTTTTTTGAGCAGAAGGTTTTGGAGTTCAGCTCCTTGGACATCTCTGCCCATGGAGTGCAGGCATCTTGAGGCTCACTGTGTGTGCCTGCTGGGCCTCGTGCCAAATGCTATCCAGATGTGATGCAGAGGCTTCTCTGAGACTGCAAGTCTTTTTTCCTTCCCTCCTTTCTTTGTCCCTTCCATCCTATTCTTTTTTTTTAACAGGGTCAATCAGGTCCCAGGCTGGCCTTGAACTCCTAGGCTCAAGCAATCCTCTTGCCGAAGTCTCCCAAGTAGTTGAGACAAAGCATATGCCACTGTACCTGGCTAAAATGTATACTATCCTTTGGTGTATGTGATTTTAATTTACATAACATGTTGATAAGCTTTCCATTACTGTAATGAATACCTGTGACAACCAACTTACAGAAAGGAAAGGTTTGTTTTGGATCAGAGCCTTAGAGGTTTCAGTTGATCCCATTGCTCTTGAGCCTTTGGTAAGGCAGCACATCATAGTGGAAGAATGTGGTGGAGCAAAACCACTCATCTTGTGGCCAGGAAGCAAGAGAAAGGGCAGGACAGAGTCTCACAGTCCCCTTCAAGGATATGGCCCCATGACAAGAAGACCTCCGACCAGGCCCCATCCTCAACTCCACCACCTCTAACAGTGCCATGCTGGGGAGCTTTTAGGGGACAATGTTTATTTGTTTTTTGGTACTGGGGATTGAACCCAGGGATGCTTATCTGCTTAGCTACATCCCCAGCCCTTTTTATTTTTTATTTTGAGACAGGGTCTAATGTGGGGAGCCACTCTGAATGATTTGCGCCTTCCATCCTGAAGCAAGAGACTTTGACCGATCACTGCATTTCGTAGTGATCTGGTCATGGTCCCAGTCAGGAAGTTGATGGCATGACTTCAGATGTAGGCATGTCACCCATGGAGTTGAGCTACACTCACCCATTCCTTTGTAATAATACCCCTTTGCCCTGTTTGGGATAGAATGTTCCATGGAAATGCCCTCTATGTGTCCCCTTCTCTTGCTCTGCCTTTGGGTGTGGCCTTCCTAGATGTCAGTCAACCTGCTGATAGCAGACATCATTAAGCTGGACTCAACCCCCTGAAACCTGACTCTTTGCCTCATTTGAATGGCTTCTCAATAAAAGGGTTCAGCTCACTGACGCTTTCTCTCTCTCTCTCTCTCTCTCTCTCTCTCTCTCTCTCTCTCTCCCTCCCTCCCTCCCTCCCTCCCTCCCTCCCTCCCTCCCTCTCCCTCTCCCTTCCCTTAAGGTCAGAGGAACGGTCATAGGACCCCAAAGAAAAAGGTATCTCTGTCTCTTGTGTAATTATTTTGTGCAGTCCAGTTCACCTCAAGTGACCCTGAGTGTTTTAGTCGTGAGGAACTCGACAGTCTAAGGCTCTTCAGCCCTCGCTAAATTGCCGAGTCTGGCCTTAAACTTGCAATCCTCCTGCCTCAGCTTCCCAAGTCACAAGGATTACCAGCATGTGCCACCACACCCTCCTCTTTGGGGGTTATTTAACATGCAAACTGTAGCATGTAGTTCAGTGTAAGTCCCATTTAATTATTTTTTTTTAATGCAACTCTTCCTTTTGGGATCTCCTCTTGCTACGTGTAGCTGGTTCTTTGTTCCCAGCTGCTGTAGAATATATACTTCAGGTTGCACTCCCTGCATTCTATTTACACATCATCTAATGATGAACTTCCACATTGCCTCTTAGTCTCCACTGCTGCAAACAGGACTGCACTGAGTATCTGCTTCCACAGTCTCTATGGACCTAGGCAAAAATTCCTCTGGGTTACCCACCTGCAAAGGGTTTGTTGGTTCATAGGATATCATAGGATATGCCACCATCCACACCATTCTGCCTTTTGGGGCTCCTTATGCCACTCACATTCTCATTAGCAGTGCTTGGGAATTCTTGGTTTGCCATGTCCTTGTCCACACTGAGTGACACAGAGTTCCCTCGGTTTTTTTTTTTTTTTTGAACGAGATGTGTAAACAAAGACATCACAGTTGTTTCAATTTTCCTTTCATGGATTCCAAGTGAGTTTTATGACCCCAATACTATCCAGCCATTTATATATTTTTTTCATATATACACACACACACACACACACACACACACACACATACATTTTTTAACTTTTCTATTGAGTTCCTTTATTTTTGTCTTCTTAAAGATTTGCAAGAGTTCTTGTGTATTCTAGATGTGAGTCATTTTTCAGGTTTAAATTGCAGATCTCTTCTAGTGTACCATCTATTAAATTTGCAATGACATCTGTTTAAATAGAAATAAATTTAAAGTAATAATATTAGCTTTTTTTTTAGTTTTGCCTTGAGCTTTGTGGTTTTGGGAAGTTTTTGCTCTCTCCAATGTCATCAGGATACTTTACTGTGTTTTATCCTATTCTTGTTTTAATTTTACTTTCCACATTTATGTTTGTAATCCATTGGGAAACCAACTTAGTACACTTAAGGTGTAGATCCAGCTTAACTTTTCTCCATATAGCTCCCCCAAAGATATTAAACAATCAATCTTTCCCCATTAGTTTTTTTCCTTTTTTTTTTTTCCTTTGTATTTTGCAGTACTGGGGATTGAACCAGGGGTGCTCTATCATGGAGCTACATACACCCCTAGCCCTTTTTTACATTTTATTTTGAGACAATGTGTCACTAAGTTGCCCAACCTAGCCTTGAACTTTGAATCCTTCTGCCTCAGCCTCCCAGGTAACTGAGATTATAGGTATGTACCACCACACCTGGGTTTATATTGATCTTAAAGGGTTTCCATCTAAAGATTTTCAGAATTATTCTGAGAATAATGAATATAGGATTTTGGTATATATTCTCTATATGTATAGTTAATAAATAAATTTTTATATCCTCAGGGTTTTGTTTGTTTGTTTTGGTACTGGAATGAGACCCAGAGGCACTTTTACCACTAAGTCACATCTATAGCCATTTTTTTTTTTGAGACAGGGTCTTGCTAAATTTCTTATGGCCCCAATAATTGCTGAAGCTGACCTCAAACTGTGATCCTCCTGCATCAGCCTCTCAAGCCCCTGGGATTACAAGCCTGAGCCACCACAACAGCTATTCTTAGTTTTTATTTCTTGGTACCTGGGGATTGAACTCAAGGGTGCTTTACTACTGAGCCACATCCCCAGCCCTTTTTATTGTTTGTTTTGAGGCAGGGTTTTGCCAAGTTGCTGAGGCTGGCTTTGAATTTGTGATGTTTCTCCTTTGGCTTTCTAAGCATAGAGGTATGTGCCACTGTGCCAGGCTATATTCTTAGTTTTTAAAGTTTCTATTATAAAGGAATGTTGACGTTTATGAAAAATTGAGATGAGTCTGTGGTTTCATCTTTAGTTCAATGATGTGGGGAATTAACATTGATTTTTCTGATGTCATCCTTATATTTTTACATATTCTTGAACCTTCTGCATTTTCATATGTGTGCATTCATCTAACAATATTTTATGAAGGAATTTCACATTTATATTTTTTAAAAAATCTTTCTGAAACTTTATTAGTTTACTTTTTTATGTGGTGCTGAGGATTGAACCCAGTGCCTCACACATTTTAGGCAAGTGCTCTATCACTGAGCTGCAACCCCAGCCCCACATTTGTTTTTAAGTGAGATGAGCCTTTAATATTTTTTCTTCTGCCATCCTTATCTACTTTAAGAATCAAGATTAGCCAAGCATGGTGTCATAGGCCTCTAATCCCAGTGATTGGGAGGCTGAGGCAGGAGGATAGCAAATTTGAATCCAGCCTCAGCAACTCAGTGAGACCTTGTCTCAAAATGAAAAAGGATTGGAGTAAAGTGGCCCTGGGGGTTCAACCCTAGTTCACACACACAATCAAGATGAGAGTGGCCTAGGAAGTGAGGTAGGCAAAGGGCGTGGGGGCGCTTGCCTGTAATCCCAGGGACTCTGGAAGCTGAGGCAGGAGGATGGCGTGTTCAAAGCCAGCCTCAGCAAAAGTGAAGCCCTAAGCAACTCATTGAAACCCTGTTTCTAAATAAAGTACAAAATAGGGCTGGGTATTTTGGTACCTGTGGGCAAGTACCCCTGAGTTCAATAACCAGTACCGCCCTCCCAAAAAAGAAGTGAGATAGGCATCCTCCTTTTTTTTTTTTAAATATTTGTTTTTTAGTTATAGTTGGACACAATATCTTTAATTAATTTATTTATTTTTATGTGGTGCTGAGGATCGAAACCAGGGCCTTGCCTGTGCTAGGGGAGCGCTCTACCACTGAACTACAACCCCAGCCCAGGCATCCTACTTTTTAAAACAATTTTTTTTTAGGTAGGTACTGTTTCTTTAAAGATCCATCAAACTCACCTATTAAACTGTCCCTAAATGGTGTGTGGGAGAAGTGTCTGTCACAATTACTAGTTGTCCTCCTGTTTTCTTTTGTACCAACTTTGACAGTTTTTCTTTTCCCAGAAATTTGAAGATATTTCATTTAAAATGTGTTCCTATATTATTATTTATACCATTCTTATTTTATTTTTTTAGTCTTCTTTCCATTCTGCACTTAGTATATTTACAAATTCTCTCTTTCTAAATAGAAATTCATTGGATTAGAGATAGGTAAGGGAAGGGAGAGGAGATGGAACAGGAAAGACAGTAGAATGAACAGGAGATAATTTTCCTATGTTCTTATGTGAATTCATGATCAGTGAAACTTCACATCATATACAATGCAAGAATGGGATCAAAATTCTAATGGTTTGCACCCCATGTATGTATATGAAAATACACTCTATACTGTCGTGTATATCTCAACAGAACAAACAAACAGAACACGTGCCTGCTTCCCTTAGCTTCTAAGCCAACAGATGTCACATCTGTGGGGTTGTCATCAATAGATCCTAAGGCACCTGTCTCACTCTCAACCACTGTCACCATTTAATATGATCAAACATGGGTTGCCATCAGGAGGCAGGGTGGTAATGAACATGTTCATTGCATTCTCAGACTTTCAGGCCTGTCCAATTCTAAAATAACTATTAAACATTATAAAATCAAAAAAGCACTGTGTTGTAAATGTTAAAAGTGTCTTGGAACCGTGAATGTCTGGACCCAAGTCTGTCCCACACTAACTAGGAGACTGCTGGCCTGTTGCCTTCTGCATTTGTTTTTCCTCTGTGAAATGGAAATGACAGCTCGGGATACTTTTGTGATACCAGGGTTAAATGGATGTTATTCCATAGTCAGGCCAAGTGAGAGAGGGTCCCAGAGCCCCTGAACCCCTGAGAGAAGATGTTAGGAGGTAGGAGATATCTCTGAATGACATGGTTGCATTTTGTCCCCACTAATACACACCCCTCCAGTGGGCCAGGCTCACCAGGGAACCAGAGTGGTGAAAGAAAATAAGCTACATCATTCTCAGTTACTGCAACATTATTCACAGTAGCCAAGAGACAGAAGTAACCAAGACTTCATCCACAGATGAATGGATAAAGGACATGTATCTACTTCATGAATTTTACTCAGCCTTAAAGAGGAAGGAAATGATGACAAATGCTAGAAAATAGATGAACCTGGAGTATATAATGTTAAATGAAGTACACCAGACACAGAATGGCAGATATTGTTTGATCCACTTACACAGAGTAGTCAAACTCACAGGAGACACAAAATAGGAGGGTGATTGCCAGGAGCCACGGGAGGAAGCAATGCAGTTAACATGTACTGTGCACAGTTTCCATGTGGGAAGATGAAAAAACTCTAGACGTGGATGGTGGTGTTGGTTGCAAAAGAATGTAAATGTACTAATGCCACTGAACTGCACACCTAAAAAAGGTTAGAGAGGTAAAGTTTATGTGTCTTTTACCACAATCAAAAAATTTTTAAAAAATATATATTTTTTGTACTGGGATTGAAGTCAGGGGCACTCAACCACTGAGCCATATCCTCAATCCTATTTTGTATTTTATTTTGAGACAGGGTCTCACTGAGTTGCTTAGCACCTCCCTGCTGCTGAGGCTGGCTTTGAACTTGAGATCCTCCTGTCTCAGCCTCCTGAGCTGCTGGGATTGCAGGTGTGTGTCACGACACCTGGCTCCCACAGCTGGCTCTATTTTGTATTTTATTTAGAGACAATGTCTCACTGAGTTGCTTAGTGTCCCACCATTGCTGAGGCTGGCTTTGAACTTGCAATTTTCCTGCCTCAGCCTTCCGAGGCGCTGGGATTACAGATGTGCGCCACTGCACCCATCTAAATATATATACACACACACACACACACACACACACTTGATATTTTAGTAGTTGTCAATGGATATTTATTTATTTATTTATATGTGGTACTGAGGATCGAACCCAGTGCCTCACACATTCCAGGCAAGTGCGCTACCGCTGAGCCACAGCCTCAACCCCCTAAATATAAAGGAAAAAATCTATTTATTGTGCATAAGTCTTGCATCATCTTCATTAATTCTTTTTGTGTGTTCATTTATTAACAAATATTTATTGACCTGAGCATTGGGGATGCAACAATGAGCCAAGAAGGCATTGGGAAACTGATATTCCAAGTGCACATGTATGTGGGTAGCTTGAGTTCACCAATGCAGCAGCCTAGCTATGAAGGAATAAGTCCTGGGGGACTGAGCCCAGAGCCATCTCACCTTGAGAAATCAGGAAAGTGAGAAGCTAGGAGAGAGGAGTAAGATGGTGAGGCAGCAAGATCTGAAAGGTGACTATCCATTCCTCTAGGGAATGCCTTATTAACCTTTCCAAACCATCAATTCTTAGTTTGTTGATATTCTGTATTTTGCTGTTCTTTATTATATTGATTACTGATTTTTTTTCTAATTTGGAATGCCGCTCTCCTTTCCCAACATCTAGAGCATAGGTGAATATTTTCCAATTGTTCTTATAAAAACTATTTTAAATTCCCTCAATTACTTTATTCCCAAAATTTTTATTGTTTTTCAGCTTATTATTATTATTATTGGTTCTAGGATATTGAACCCAGGGCCTCACACATGCTAAGCACAGTACATGGTCACAGAGCTACACTCCAGTCCTAATTTATTAAATTTTTATTTCCTTTTTTTTTTTTTTTTTTGTACCAGGGGTGTTGAACTCAGGGGCACCAAAACACTGATCACATCCCCAGTCCTTTTTTGTATTTTATTTATTTTTTGTAGTTGTAGATGGACAGAATATCTTTGTTTATTTTTATATGGTGCTGAGGATGGAACTCAATGCCTCACCCATGCTAGGCAAGCATTCTACCACTGAGCTACAGCCCCAGCTCTTTTTTTTTTTTTTTTTTTTGTATTTTATTTAGAGAGTCCCACTGAGTTATTTAGGGCCTTGAAAGACTCCAGCCCCATAACCTGAGGCCTTGTTGCGAAAGTAAAAGTATGCAATAAATAGGCACAAGTACCGGATGAGCTTACCATATAACCGGTTGAGAAAGAGCACTGCACCCATATCTCAGGACATGCTTGAGAATGGAATGTAACCCTGTAGGTTTTCCAAGAACGTATAGTGAAAAGCAAGTTTACCCTAATGCTGGATTCAAAAGAACCAATGAGATACCTGTTAGTGTGCTAGGCGGGAAACAGCTCCCCTCTCCCTATAAAAGAACTGTACCCCAAAGCCCAGTGTGCCAGTACACCAAAGCTTCGGCTGAGGTTTGGCTGTGAAGGCGCCTGTGTATTAATAAACTTGCCTCTTGCTTTTGCAGCCAGTGTGACACGTAGTTCTCCTTTGGACGGGGGATTTGAGGGTCTGAGGGTCTTTCATTTTGGAGGTCCCACCGAGATCCCCCCCCCCCGTCCAGATCCCTGTCCAGAGGGACTCTCGGCATCACTGGGAGGTAAGCTGGCCAGCTCGAGCTATTGTGTCGTGTCGTGTCTATGTCTGTGGTGTGGCGCAGCGACTGTACGATTACGCGTGATCCCTCCGTATTCTGAGGCAGCTTGAGAAGGAGTTGACGAACTCGGACTTCTCCCCTGCCCCCCTGGGAGACGTCCCAGGGGTCAGAAGGGTCCATTTTCTCTTTTTTTGGGGGGACCCCCAGTGTTTCCAAAGGATACACTGTTTCTGTAATTCTGTAAGTGAGTAAAGGGGAAGTGCCGGCTCCCCTTAAGCCGTCAGATACTTTCGGTTTGTGCCAGAAACGCGCAGCGCTCATTCGGTACCGCTTTCTTTTGTGTCTGTCCTCTTGACTCTCTATTTCCTCCTACCGACGAAAACTAACATGGGACAATCAATAACAACTCCCTTGAGCCTCACCCTTGACCATCGGCGGTATGGCGGATCTGTTCTGTCCAGCCCAAGGCGGGTGATAAATTCCATCTAAGGCTAAACACTGAGACTAGGAAAGCAATGTTTTCTTTCCCTCCCATAATCAGCTTGAATGCAAATAGAAATGCCTGCTGGGGATCTAAGAACTTTGAGATCTCACTTTAACTTTTCTCAATACCCTGTCCTCATTATTAAATTGACATTAATTGACTTTGGGGATGGGAGCCAAACTTTCAGTCATAAATTCTGTCCCAGACCGAGATTCTACACCGAGGTAAGTGCACGCACCCCATGTCTGTTTGAGGTGCATCTTTCTCTCTCTTTCTTTCTGGAGGTAAGGTGGGCACCCTACGGCTACTTAAACGCAATTAGTGCAGCCGCCACTCTTCAAGACTCGGGTGAGAGGTTTCCCGGCCTAGGCAGCTCTCAATCACCTGTTCAATACAGAGCAGGCATGTTGGGTTCTGCCAAAGCCGCTTCGAACTTTTCTGTCTGGGCCCAGAGAGCAATTGGCGTGAGTACACAGTGTCCTGAATCCCAGTCTGCCTCGGATGCGTGGAGGTGGAGGAAAGAGTTTGGAACAACTGCGGAATTCCGGTCTGGGCTACCCTCAGACGTATTCCTAAGGTCCTTTCTCTTGAGCCCCCTCCCGACAGCCCCCAGGGGTATCTAGGGTGAGTAGATGAATGGCACTGAGGGAAAGCCCCAATCACATTTGCCTCCTTATGGGCCACGCAACACTCCCAACCCCGAATCCATTCCTCCTGGATGCTCCCCTTCTTTCTCAGGTTAGAAATGTTAGCAATTCAAGTTGTAGGACTGAAAAAGACATAAGATAATTAGTAAACTCTGCCCAGGTTCTCTAAGAAGCATAGATAACTTTTGATAGTCTGTTTTACCGCCCCAATGTTTAAAATGTGCTGTGTTCCTTAAGCTGCTAAGAGAGACATTTTTAGAGGAAAAAAAAAATCAAAAAATATTTTGGGCCGATCAAAGTACAAACCCCCTCCCCCTTCAAGAAAACATCTGGTCCACTCATGGGAAATCTAAGGTGCCACTGATAAGAGTCATAATTAAATGAAGTTAAAAACCTGGAGATTTTTCTCTTATCCAGCCTGGTTTAAATGTTATTATAGATTGTTTCTTGGGGATGACCTTGGCTAAATGTGATTTTTTTGGTAACAATCTGGTATCTGAGTGGGTTTCTAAAGCATTGCACAATCTTACAGTTAAAAGTTGGGTTTAAGTAATTGTTTGAGATTTCAGATAGTTCATGCTAGAAAACTTAAATACTTAGGACAGAAAATTAAAGAACTCTACTTCCGAGTTGGCAAGTAACTCCCAATCATTTAGCTTTATTTTTTCTCATCAATTTTTGAACTGGGTAGCCTAAGGAGATTTCACTAGGTATACAGTGCATTGATTTGGGCCAGGATAGTAAATTATGATTTGGTATCTGTTTCTCTGTGTGTAAGATTTAGGAAAAAAGTGTTGAATTAAAACGTTGGTCTGGCTTATTGAAATGACATTAATTAGCAACAGTCTTGGGAATTTTCAAAGCTTAATTTCAGATATGCATGGTAGTGTGTGGTTCTTTCTAAAATTTTTTAGGCAGATTTAATGTAACTTAATACTACTTTAGAAACTTCAGAACAAAGAAAGTAGCTTAATGATCCTGAAGGAATTTCTTCTGTGGTAGCTTTTATATTATTAAGATCCTATTTTCAGTTTTGTGTGAGCAAGTTTTTCTAGTGTAGGAAGATATAAAGATAAAATTTTGTGAATTGTATCTTAAATTTGTATCATAATTTTCAACATCCAAACCTGGAAATTATGACTTATGGTTAAAATGCCTTAGGCATGAGGTTTCTGCTCAGAATTCCAGTTTTCCCAGTTCCTTCCAGACCTCAGCCAGGACTTAAGTTGATATGCAAATAGAAGAAGCCTGGAGCACTTAGTAGGAGACAGATCTGAGGCCCAAGGAAAAAAAAAGTAAAGGTGTCTTTTACCTGAACTCAAACTAGATTAAACCAAAGAGTAAATTGTATGGCATTTACTAATTACTGGCCGGTCAATTTTTTTCTAGGACTTTTGCCTTTTCTTAGATTCTATGTTTTTTTTTGAGCTCATGATTTTTATTCTACAGACAAGCTAATTGCAATGAGATTTCACCTGAGAAAGCTGCAAGGCCTTTTGTGTTATGTGTTACTCTTGTTATGTATTGTATGTCGGTATGTCTGTATGTGTGTATGTCCATATATCCTGCAGTGATATGACAATTAACAGATGAGGAGCGCTCATAAAAAAAATTTTAAAAAGTGGATCCAAATATCTTTGATTCACGTGATTCAAATGGTTCAATTTAGATTGGGTAAAGAGATAAAAGTAAAGATGTCTTTAAAATTAAACTTATAAGTTTCTCTAGGTGTTCAAAAAAGTCCCTAATAAAATGTTACCTCTGCTTAAATTTAAAAAGTTTACAAGTATTGTTTCAAAATGTGAACAAAAGGAGGTTAGTAGATAAAAAAAAGAGAGAAACTAAAAGGTTCTAGGTATGGAACTAATAGAGAGAAAAAAAATTGTGTTTCTAGATAGGAGAGTCTATGTGACTAAGTAATCAAGAAGGTTTAAGTAAGGGATAAAGGAGGTTTATGTAAATTAGTTATGTGTATAAGTTTCTGAATAAGTTACACAACTATGGTTAAACAACAACTGTTGTTTTTCAATACTTTTCTTGTGCTCTCTTGCTCTGCATAATGAAGTTCCTTCAAATCCGATTACAGAAAGTCTCAAATCAAACTTCCAACCAGCTTCTGCTTAGGCACTACCAGCCTCTGATGGCTGATGGACCCCCAACATCTTCAAGAGAACAATTCACTCAGTGCTGAAGCTCACTACCAGGCACGATGGAATGCAGCGGACATGGGACAGCGGGAAACAACAAGTTCAGAGAACCTCTTAATCTGCCATCCTGGATTCATGAGTCTTTATGTCCTTCTAAGCTTCCTCATGGCCCTTGGTCTCTTTTCTGTCAGCCCCCCAACATGGAACTTCTGCCAGAAATTGATCTTTGCTCTAATTTTTATCTTCATTCTGTTCTTATTCGCTCTGATATTCTTCAGGTGCTGGTGATGATATCTGGAAAAACTTGCCAATAGACGGGCTGCCTGCCATTTATCTAAGCCCTGCCATCTCCCCCTTAGTCATTTCTTTAAAAGCTAAACTTGGTTAATATAAAAACATCAATGTAATTATGGTGTTATTAATGTGTTCATATCTTTCAGGTATACAAGTCTGTAAGGTAGGAGCTTCAAAAGAACATTATATCAAGCTGGTGTTCTAAAGTTGTATGGTAATTTTAGGCTTAAAAAGAAAAAAAAACATGTTGGAAATTTATTTATCATTTGTGTTCTATAACTGGACTTGTTATCAGTAAGATATGTAAAGTTCTATGTTGCTTTCTACACTGAGATACAATTTAAATGTATTTTTAAGTCAATGAGAGCCTAATTTGGGTGAAGGTTTTATTGTAAAACACAGAAATACTTTGCTATTTTCCAACAAGAGGTTAGAAGCTTCCAGCCTTCCTTTAATTCATGTTTTAGATGTGATATTATGTTGTGTTAGCTAATATTCATGTGAACTTGGGCAACAATTTATGTAGGCTTTGTAAAATAGTGTCTAAAAACCAAAGATCAGCTTCAGAACTATAGTATTTAAGATTTATGAAGAGCCCCACCTTACTTGAGATAAGGCTCTATGTCCCATCTCATGTGAAAGTGACTATGAAAGAAGTAAGCCAGATTTCAGTACATTTAAAATTGTGTCCAAAAGTTGGTTTTTGTCACGATTGCCAGGATCTCAAACAGGGGATATACTCCACCAAAATTCAAGGTAGCTATTATATGAACTAAATGTTTTTACTCTTGATAATTTTATCTTGTAGTTTTCTTATAAATATTTAAGAATTGCCTGTTAATGTATTAAGGAGGTACTGCTTTAAGAACTCACAACCTGGGTTAATTTAAGATAATGAGTTATAGAGAGTTGCCACCTACAGGATAGAGAGATAGACATTAAAGCCCAGTACCCTTAATATAAGGCTGTTAACTTATTTTGCTAGATGTTTAAGATTAAGTTTTGAAATTAAAAATTTGGCTCTTGCCCTCTGAGTCAGTCTGAATCAGGGAATAGGGGACTTCTTCAAAGGGCTCTGCAACTCTAGGCCACATAACCTCCTGATCAGGGAGATTAATGAGACCAGTGGAGGACAGAAAGCCAATCAGTGCATTTGCTGTGAAGAGGAGGGTCATCAACAAGGGAGACATCCCTGATGCTTCCAAGGGAAGCCACATGGTCAAGCAAGGCCTGGACCCATCCTAGCGCAAATGGCACTAGCAGAACTGAGAAGCTGCTGTGAAGTTCCCGAGGACTTCCCAGAGTAACTCAGCTGACTGTTAACAATAGATTGAAACAAAAGTCAGTTTGACTTGCTTCATCTTAAACACTTAGCAAAGACAGTCAAAGCCAAAACACAGCTATTCCTGGACATTTTAATAATAATGATAGTTAAATGAAACTTCCATAAATAAGTAAACTGGAGGCTACAAAAGAGATTCTCAGACAGGAATGCCTGATAACTATCAAAAGAAACTGCCAGAGTAGTTTTTAGTTTAAGGCCCACAGATATTCCTAACCTACACAGGTAGGCTTGGTGTTTGCTAGTATGAGTATCCAGCCCTAGGTAACAGAATTA
Organism: Spermophilus citellus; assembly: GCF_964194105.1. Taxonomy (NCBI): domain Eukaryota; kingdom Metazoa; phylum Chordata; class Mammalia; order Rodentia; family Sciuridae; genus Spermophilus; species Spermophilus citellus. The sequence continues at coordinate 105,581,363 of NC_138194.1, read as the reverse complement.
AAGATTTCTATTAGACACAGGTCATACTAGTAAAAGGATTTTGCAGGATCAGATGACATTAGATTATTAGACTATATCTTAAGAAAAAGGACATCTGTAACCCTAAATGTTAGTTGTTGTGTTTACATCCCTGACATTTCTGACAATGTGACAAATATCCTTAAAGATTTACATGCTCAGATGGAAGCCATGTCCTCAACAACTTTGTCGTGAAAACAATATCTTAGCTCCTAGTTCCTGGTACTGCCTGATGGAAAACATTGTTAATCTTTGTCTTGGTCATTATACTCATTGGCATATTCCTGTGCTGTGGCATTTATTACTGCATCAATATGGTTCCAGTACTAATGAGTTCTTGTTTCTCTTATAGAACACCTATCATTCGAATGGCCCTCCAGCCTATTACTTCTCAATTGGACTTTTATCATGGACCACTCGATAGACCCGATATTTTTAAGGGGGACTCCAAACTGCTTGCCCCACGCCGTCCCTTTTCAGCCTGAAGAAGCCAGAAAGATTCTCTTCGTCCCCCTTCCTCACAGCAGTAAGGAGTTCCCAAATTAGCGGGGGGGAAATGAAGCCAGATTTAAAGTTAGGTAGTCAGTATAGTTAGAAAAATCGGGGTCTAATATCGAGTGAAATCTAAAATGGAGGCCATGCTGAAATCGATTCTAGGAAACGCAGGACACTAGTGTTAATAAGTAGGAAAGGAGGTCTTTGTGTGGCTTTAAAAGAGCAATGTTGCTTCTACGCAGACCATACAGGGGTGGTCTGTGAAACTATGGAAAAAGTTACTGAAAGGTTAGTAAAAAGGCAGAAAGAATTTGAAGCACAACAAGGATGGTTCGAACAGTGGTTTAACAAATCCCCATGGCTGACTACTTTGCTATCCACCTTAGCGAGTCCTTTAGTTATTTTACTGTTAATCCTGACATTCAGGCCCTGCATACTTAACAGACTAGTACAGTCCATGAAAGAAAGACTTTCTGTAATTCAAACTATGGTTCTCACTCAACAATATCAGCTACTCCAGCAGCAGGCAGGGTCACAAACAAACTTAGTCCAAGAATCTGAACAGGCGGAACAATGGATATAAGATTCTATCCATGACATAGAAAAAGGGGGGAATGAAAGACTCCAGCCCCATAACCTGAGGCCTTGTTGCGAAAGTAAAAGTATGCAATAAATAGGCACAAGTACCGGATGAGCTTACCATATAACCGGTTGAGAAAGAGCACTGCACCCATATCTCAGGACATGCTTGAGAATGGAATGTAACCCTGTAGGTTTTCCAAGAACGTATAGTGAAAAGCAAGTTTACCCTAATGCTGGATTCAAAAGAACCAATGAGATACCTGTTAGTGTGCTAGGCGGGAAACAGCTCCCCTCTCCCTATAAAAGAACTGTACCCCAAAGCCCGGTGTGCCAGTACACCAAAGCTTCGGCTGAGGTTTGGCTGTGAAGGCGCCTGTGTATTAATAAACTTGCCTCTTGCTTTTGCAGCCAGTGTGACACGTAGTTCTCCTTTGGACGGGGGATTTGAGGGTCTGAGGGTCTTTCAGCCTCACCATTGCTGAGGCTGGCTTTGAACTCAGCAATCCTCCTACCTCAGCCTCCTAAGTCACAGGGATTACAGGTGTGCACCACCGTGCCCAGCTTTTATTTCCTTTTTAACTGAAGAATTTAGTGGGGGCTATTTCATTGTATCTGGGATGTATCTCACTTATTCCTTTGTAATTACTTTCAAATTTTATTCCTTTTGTGCCAGATTATACTCTGAGTGACACTGATCCTCTGGAATTTGAATCAGTGCCATGGTCAGTTTTTGTGAAATTACCTTGTTTGCATCTTCTGCCTTTTAGATATAATGTTATTTCTATATCTCTTAGTTTAAGTTTGTTAACCATGTTATTCAAGTATTCTGTATTTTGGCTCGTTTCTGCCTGATTTATCAGAGGTGTTAAAATTCTGTTCACAGTGGTTGACTTGTCTATCTCACCAAAGATCAGTTTCAAGTATGTTAATGAATATATTAATAGAGTTAATTATTTATAATTTGCTGAGAATATAATTTCCCCTTGGTCCTTTATAACATTTTGTACTTATGTTCTACTTTTTCTAATATTAAAATTGCTATCTTGCATTTACTTTGTGTCATATCCCCTTAACCTATCTTTTTCCACATTTTAATTTTCAGTTACATAAATGCTCATACCTGTTGGGAAGGAGAGTAGAAATAGAAAATAATCCCCACTACTAGGTCTACCCCTTTTTCTAAGAAAATCCTCACCCTCTATCTTTGCTTACACTCACATAGAAGGTGAAGGCAAAGGATGTTGTTCCCTCCCCCAGAAGTCCTCAATAATTGCATTTGCACCTTTTTAGGATGTGTGGATACGGTTGCCCGCAATCCTCACCCAAACTCTGACCTCGATTTGTGCTACAAGTGTGGACACACAGGGTCATCCCCTCACAATCACAGACCTGTACAGCCAGTGCTACCATCCACAAAGGCCACATGTTGGACGTTCAGACAGGGCAACAAGATAACAGAAGAATGCTCTACACTCCACAAAAAGTGACCTAAGCAAGACCATTTTTATGGAATCAGTGGAAGAGAGAAAAAGAAATAAAACAAGATGATATTGAGGTGCTGGCACAGTCACTAAGGGAATAGTGGAGTCCCCAGGGAGGTGGGATGGAGTAAAGGAGGCCTTTTGCTTTTATAATGAACAGAGAGAGTGTGTTTGCATGATCTTGGAAATTATTCAATGGAGATGGGCAAACTGACAATGCAGGAGAAAGGCATGGATTCCAGTTCCCTGAAGCAACTGTATTTGATAGGAGAAGAGAAATACGAAGGCCTCTTTTCTGGAGAGAAAGTGAAAGGCAGGGGATGGATGTGATGAGCCTGCGGTTTGGTGATGGGTGTTTTGGTCCCCTCTGGGAGGCTTAACTAGAGGGATCTGAGAAGTTATCTGATAGCGGGGAGACATGCCCTCTTGGAGATTGCTTAGGAGTGTGAAGTGCTCTTTCTGCGTATGTGGTCAAGGATTCCAACAGAAGCCCATCAGGCCGGCTGGTGACGTTTCTCCAGAGGCCTCGGAGGAGAATGGTCGGGCTCATCCAGCTGGGTTTCCTCTGGTGAGCGCAATGCAGAGCAAGCTGAAGGTACACTCGTCCACGTGCACTGGGGTGCAGCGAGTGATGACTCGGGGGAAGTGCAGAGTGTGAGTCCGAAGCGGACCCGCAGGCGGCAAGCAGAGGTGCAGAGTAGGTGGGTCTTGGCGCGCTTTTTTTCTGGGTGTCGGAAGGCCGAAGACGGAATGGTGTGCGGTCGCGGAGAGCTTCCGCGGTTTCATATCCTTCTTATTGCTAGAAATGCAAGTTAAATACGACTTCTAGAAATGAATGTAGCAAAAGGGAGCATTATTAGAAAGGCTGAAACAGAGAAAAAATGATAGACACAAAGAAAATGATAAGGGGCAGTTCGATTTGGAGGACGCGAGATATTTTAGCAAGGCTACCTTTCCAGAGTCGAGGAAGGGGGAAATTTCAGATGCAGGAAGGCCAGCATGGTGCGCACAAGTGAAATCATACGAAATACAGAACGGAACGCGCCAGGGGTTACCCACCACCAGCTGAGAAGCGCCGGAAGCACCGGGGCCGTGCGGGTTCAGTGAGCGCAGGTGCAACTGGAGTCGCGCGGCGCTGGGGGCGGGGTCAGGAGCGGGGCGGTGCCAGGACCAGCTCCCGGCACGCCACGCGCCAGCGCAAGCGCAGTGCTGCCAGGCGGGGCGCCCCCTGGCGGCGGCGGTGGAGGTGCGGGGGCGGAGCCGGAGGCGGGGGGTTGCGCTTGGTGACGGGGGACGCGGGGCCGCAGCGCACTGGGCCGGCCGCAGCGGAGGAGGACTCGGACCGCGGGTGGCTGTGGCGGCGGCGGCCCGGTAGTCGCGGACAGATTGGGCGCGGCGCGCGGCCCAGGATGAAGGGCCGTGGCGGCGCGGCCCGCGTGCAGCCGGCCGGTGAGAACGCGGGTGGTGGGCGGCGCGGCCGGGAAGATGGCGGAGAGGTTGCGCTGCGGCCCGGCGTCCGGGGCACGGGCGGAGGCCCCGGCCGGCCGGCGCAAGGAATTCGGTCCTGCAGAGACCGAAGGGGCGCGAGGGGCCGGGCGGGAGGCGCCGAGGCCGCGGGTCGGGCCGCGAGGGGACGAGGCACACGCCGCGGGGTGTGAGGGTGGGTGTGAATCCGCGAATGTGCCCGGCCCGGGGGTGCGTGAGTGTGCCCCTGCTCGAGGGTGGGCATTCTAAGTGTGAGGGGCGGGAATATGGTTGAAGTGAGTCGGATCTAGGGGTCGGAGTGAATGCTTGTGTGCCCCTGCTCGAGGATAGCGATGAGTGTGAGAATGCCTGGCTGGAGGGTGGTGGTGGTTGTGCTTGTGCCCGGCTTGAGGGCGGGTGTGAGTGCGTGGGCCCCCAGCAGGACAGGTGTGAGCGCATGTGTGCCTGGCCCTGGACAGGTGTGAGTGCGTGTCCCTGACCAGAGGATGGGTGTGAATGTGCCCAGCACGAGGACAGGTGTGAGTGTGTGTGTGCGCCCCGCCTGGAGACAGTGTGAGTGCATGTTTGCCAGGCTCAGGGACAGGTGTGAGTACGTGTGTGCCCGGCCTGGGGACTGATGTGAGTGCGTGTGTGCCCGGCCCGAGGACAGGTGTGAGTGTGAAGGTGCTCTTCCTGAGCGGGACGACATTCCATTCCTCCGGGTGAGGTCGGATGGGACCAGGTGGTGACCGCCGGGCGGGGTTCGAGCGGGCGTTGGCTGCGACTCTGATCGGGCTTTGTCCTCCGGGCCCCGGGAGTCGGTGGGCGTCTCCAGGCCGGGTCATGGCTGCCTGCGCGTGGCGTGCCTGGGTTCCGTGGCCGGCCTCTGCGGCAGAGGCGGCTTGCCCTTCCCGGGGTCTCTGAAGCTGGAGCTTCCTCGGCACATCCCGGGGGCCGGCGTGGTGTGGGTGGGGGCCGAGAGCCTGTAGTCCGGGCCTGGACATCTTTATTTTAAAACGTGCAGCCGGCTCCAGGCGCGGCAGCTGTGGGTGTGTTCCATGCTGCTGCTCCTCACCGCAGCTGCTGTGGGCGCTGCGCAGCCTTCAGCGGCAAAAATGCGGCTGGGCCCCCTCCCCCTTCAGTGTTGCGGGGGTTTGACCAAGCCTCCAGTGACCTCTGCAGAAAAACCTACAGTTGCAAGGCTTCGGTTCCTCCCTTGGTGCAGACAATACGGACATTTGTCTTTGAAAACCAGGGAGGGGAATTGAGCATTGCGTCCTGAGTGCCTTCTGGAAACAGCAGGTGGTTCTGATGGCTGCTTCTCTTTCACAATGAGCCTGGGAAGAGAGGAAGAGTGATGGAGGTTTGACGGGACAGCCCAGGATCCATTCATTCCTTAAGCCATCTTGGATGCCCGACTGCTGGAAGGAAAGAGAGGTGCCTCCCTCCTGCGCTTGGTCTAGTGAGCTGGGGAAGAAGGGACAAGAGGGTTTTTCTGGAGCCAGACTGACCGCTTTTGAGTCGTGACTCTTCGTTTACTGGCTCTCTGGTTTTAGGCAAGTACTCTTTGGCTTTGGTTCTTCAGCTGTAAAATGGGTACGCTAAGTAGTACTGGCTCCGGAGACTTGTTGTGAGTGAACTAAAACTTGCAAAACCCGTTGTCCCTGGCACTTGTATTTTAAAAAGCTAGGGATTGTTCTTACAGCCAAGGTTCTGGCCTGGCAGGATTAGGTGTGGGTGGGATTGGGTGCTACAGGGTGCATGTGCGGGCTCTTCAGTTATCCCCAGCACTATTGGTAGATAGTGTGGTATTATACTAGTTTGAAATCGGGGTCTATTGCTTCTTCCACAAACAAGCTGAGGTTATATTAGGAAAAACAGATTTTTATAAAGGTAAAAGAAGGAATCTTGTGTACTTACGTAAGTTTTTTTTTTTTTTTTTTTTTTAAAGAGAGAGAGAGAGAATTTTTTTAATATTCATTTTTTAGTTTTCGGCGGACACAACATCTTTGTTTGTATGTGGTGCTGAGGATCGAACCTGGGCCGCACGCATGCCAGGCAAGCGCTCTATCGCTTGAGCCACATCCCCAGCCCCTTACGTAAGTTATTATATAGAACTGTTTTTAAAAATATCTTCAGAGAAAGAGTGCATCTAATGAACTATCTTGGAATACCATGGAACTTTCTGTCCTTGGTTAGGTAGGATTGTTCCTGGGTAAGGTCCAGAGGACTGAGTCAAACCTCCAAGCCATGTTACTCTCCACAGAGTTGCTTTAGTGTAGCTCCTTAAAATAAACCTTAGATGACCATGAGGATGTGTAACATAATGAAAACTTGAATTACCAGCACAGTGATGTTCTTCTTTCCTCAAACTGTTGGAATAAGTGAAGAGTTGCTTTAGAGCAAAGTGGGGAGAAGCCACATGTTTTCCAAGGAGATGACTGTCCTTAGATCTGATCATCTCTTTCCTCTGTATCTTAGATATATTCATTTTTCTTTTTGGTCCAGGGGATTGCCCCCAGGGGTGCTTTACCACTGAGCTACATCCCCAGCTTTTTAATTTATTTTATTTATTTTTTTAGTTTTCAATTTAATTATAGCCACAGGAAACTGCCTCCCTGTTTTGTCAATAAAGTTCATTGAAACAGCTACATTGCTTGTTTTTGTATTGTCAGAGGCTGCTTTGGCAAATTGAATAGTTGTGACAGGCTGTGTGGCCTGCAAAGCCTGAACCCTTCACTTCTGGTCCAGTCACAGGATAAGCATGCTTCAGAGATTCTGGAGGGAGGCGGCTGCTAGGCTTTGACTGCAAGGAGGCAACACAGGCAGAAAATGTTTTAAATTTAGGAGCAAAGGGAAGAAGATGGTTTATATGTGGTTTAAAGTTTGTATAAGAAATAATGGGAGATGAGGATGATGATAGAAAGATCTCTGCATTTAGGTTGATGACTTCAGTTTTTAATATTCTAGCTAATAAAGAACCATCACAGGGCTGGGGATGTGGCTCAAGCGGTAGCGCGCTCGCCTGGCATGCGTGCAGCCCGGGTTCGATCCTCAGCACCACATACCAACAAAGATGTTGTGTCCGCTGAGAACTAAAAAATAAATATTAAAAATTCTCTTCTCTCTCTCTCTCTCTCTCTCTCTCTCTCTCTCTCTCTCTCCTCTCTCACTCTCTCTTTAAAAAAAAAAAAAAAAAGAACCATCACAGGGATGTGAACAGGGACTTTCCTGATGAGCAATGACAGGTGGGGTGGCCTAGAGAGGAATCAGTCCAGATCAGGGTTTTGGGACAGGTTTCTCTGGACAGTAGTAGTGCATTGCCACTGTGTTTTCTGTGGCTTCATCTTATTTCCTGCATACATTCCATTTGCTTGTGATTTTGCTTCAAGACCCAGGACCAATGCTTATGTGGGACATGCTTGTTTTTATGGCATGAGGATAGCAGAAACTCAGTTTCTCATCAGATTTCATCTTGAATTGGCAGCTCAGCTTCTATGAGCTACAGAATGCAGAGCCCTGTTGCAGGCAAGAGATTAATGTGTACTGGAGATAATACCATGATCCTCACCCCACCCCCAGCCCTCCACAAAAATGATTGAGCCTGCTCCCTGCCATCTGGGTGGCCTCACATGGATGGGAGTTAAGGTGCAGCTAAATAGCTCCCCTCAGCCTAGGACACAGGAGTCTCTAAGGCTTCTCAGACTCAGTACCTGCTCTTTGGACCTTATCCTCTGGTGCTCTGGAACTTCAGTTTGTTTGAGGCTGCTGGAAGCCTGGCTTCCTGACCTGTGTTCTCCCCTTGACTTTGAACCCCTCACTTTCTTTTCCACATAGTTGCTCAGGTGATGTGTGCCAGCCATGGTCTCACCCAGGTATTTGGCAATATCTGGAGATGCTTTTGGTTTCCTTTACTAGGAGTGAGAGACCAGGGGTCCTGATAACTCCTACAGCCCAGGGTGGCACCCAGCTTCCCCAGAGCCTCCTAGACTGTACTCCAGAGCCCCATGTGTTCTTGACCTGCTCTAACTTCAGTGATGCAGCTTTGTTGAGGCACTGGGCCAAGCCTTGCTTGGTGTTTCTTCCTTCAAAACAAGCAAAGCTCATGTGGCTCCTTCAGATCTTTGACCCTGGCTGAGGTAGCATCAGCAGGAGTCCTTCCCCACCTCCTTCAGCACCCATTTCTTTACCTCCTGTCTCCTGTGGGCTCTGGGTGGTGGTTTTGGTCCCTGCACAGCCACACCTGTCTCTGCCTGGTCTGGGAATTCCTTGAGAATAGCATATACATACAATCTTGATGTCTTGTTGTATGTTGCCTTTAACATCAATAAAGATGGGTGGGCTTGAGCTGGGTGCTGTAGTGCATGCCTGTAATCTCAGTGGTTTAGGAGACTGAGGCAGGAGGATTGACAGTTCAAAGCCAGCCTTAACAATTTAGTGAGGCCTAAAGCAACTCAGTGAGACTCTGTCTCTAAATAAAATATAGAAAATGCTTGGTGATATGGCTCAGTGGTTAAGCCATATCCCCAGGCTTGGTACCCTGGGTTCAATACGCGGTACCAAAAGACAGATGGATGGGTTTGGGCTGATGAGTGCCCAGAAAGAATGGTCAACAAGCCCAGGAGTTATTTTCTCCATTTTGGCTGCATCCAACTGACTGTGGCTTCTCTCATCTTATGTTTCCTAAGTATAAATTGTTTGATTCTCAACAGATTCACTTTATTATTGATTCCTGAAAGTTTTAATTTTATATCTTTTTGAACAGATGATGTGTTCACATGGTGCAAAAGCACAAAGGGTGCTCAGCAGAGCTTCCTTCCTTTCTCTCCAGAGCCTGGTTCCCTGGAGACCTGTCTGGACCAGCTTTTCCTATCTCCTTCTGGAGATATTTTGTAACTGTATAGGCAAGCATGTGTTCTTTTTTTCCTTTCCTTTTAAAAACCTTTATGACCCTTGCCTTTTTCAACTGTTTGAGAGGTCATTTTTCAGTACTTTCTTTTCCATGGCTGTGCCTTCTTCGGTGTGGACATGCTGTAATTTATCTAACCAGCTCCTGCTAGTGAACATTATGTTTTGTGCAGATAGAAATGAGGTTGCAGGTACAGCATTTTAAGTGTGTGGATGTGCCTCTTGATGCACTCCTAGAAATATTACTTATGTCTTCAGTCATTTGTTTAATGACATTAGGTTTGCTCTTGTCCCTGAATGTCTTTAACTCTGTACTTCCTTGGTCATATATTTCTCCCAATTATTTATCTCTGCATTTTAAGTACTAAAGTAGGTCTAAACAAATGAGTTTCTCTGTTGGAAATCAGTCACCTTTTATATATATATATATATATATATATATATATATATATATATATTGGTTTTAGGTGGATACAATATCTTTATGTGGTGCTAAGGATCGAACCCAGTGTCTCACACGTGCTAGGCACTCTACCACTTGAGCCACAACCCCAGCCCAAAATCAGTCACCTTGTATGTGTTCTTATGGTTAAGAGACAGGAAAACGTATGTCCACCCAGAATATTGTCCATGCATATTCACAGAAACAACCACCAAAAAGTGGAAACCACCCATGTATTATCCAAAGGCCCAGTGAGGTGACACCCGTTATCCCAGCTACTTGGGAAAGTGAAGTGGTGGGAGGATGCTTGAGCCCATGAGTTTTAACTAGCCTGGGCAACACAGTAAGACCCCATATCAAACAAAAAACAAGCGGGGTGCAGTGGCGCACGTCTGTAATCCCAGCGTCTCAGGAGGCTGAGGCAGGAGAATCATGAGTTCAAAACCAACCTCAGCAAAAGTGAGGCACTAGGCAACTCAGTCAGACCCTGTCTCTAAATAAAATATAAAATAGTGCTGGGGATGTGGCTCAGTGGTTGAGTGCCCCCCTAAGTTCACTCCCTGGTACCTCCCCCGAAAAAATAACCCCAAAACAGAACAAACTAGGATTATAGGTATCCACCACCATGCTCAGGAGCCCAAAAACTCTCATGTGAAGTCGACAAGGCCACACCTCTGATGGAGTACACAGTGGACAGTGCTCACACCCCATGGCAGCTGCGCAGGCAGTATCCACCACAAAACAATATAAATGTCACCAGTATAAGAGTGGATGAATAACATGTGATATATCCATAGGATGGAATATTACTTGACAATAAAATAAATGAATTATTGGTTGGTTTGCATCATGGATGAACATTGAAAATACTGTGCTGGGTCCAAAAAAAAAAAAAAGGGAAAACCAGACATAACTGGTCACGGTGGCACACGTCTGAGCACAGTGGCATACACCTGTAATCTTAGTGACTCAGGAAGCTGAGGTAAGAGGATTGCAAGTTTGAGGCCAGCCTCAGCAACTTAGGCCCTAAGCAACTTATTGAGACCTTGTCTCAAAATAAAACAAAAAGGGCTGGGGATGTGGCTCAGTGGAATAGTGGTCCTAGGTTCAATTCCCAATACCAAAACAAAAACAAAAAAACCCCAAACAACCAGACATGTTGTATCATTACATTTATATGAAATTTCCAGTAGATCCATAGAAAAAATAGTAAATTAATGGTTGCCACAAGCTGTGGGAATTATAGTTAAGAGGAGTAGAGTTTCTAGGGTATTGAAAATGTCCTAAAATTGGCACGATACATCTTGCCCATGTCTGTGAATAGAACAAAACTGTATGCTTTCAATGGGTGAGTTGTGTGTGAGTTTCATCTCAGTGAAACTGTTAACAAAAAGAGTAAGGGCTGGGGATAAAGCTCAGTTGGTAGAGTGCTTGCCTTCATGCACAAGGCCCTGGTTCGATCCCCAGCACTAAAACACAAAAACAAAAACAAAGGTAAGCAAGATTTTTCAGAAGGGAGTGTTTCATGGTGGGAGGTGAAGGCTGGGTGGGGACCACAGAGGGCTGTGGTGGGGGGCTGTGATGTGGACTCAGTCTTGGGTACTGAGATGAGACCCGGGGTTCCAGCAGGCACTGCAGCAGCTGCTATGCAGGTGGGACAGAGCCTTGAGTTACACTTGGACTCCATCAAGGGCTAGTTGTGTCTTTGATTGTAGATACATCACTAACTGACTACATCCTGGCTCTGTCTGCAGGCTAGACACCTGTGCTGTCTTCTGTCCAGGGTCATTGTGTATTTGAAGCTCGACCAAGTTTCGGAGGACTCTGTAAATTACTGGGGGTTATATATAATGTTTTAAAGAGTTAAAACATGGGGCTGGGGTTGTGGCTCAGTGGTAGAGCACTTGCCTAGCATATGTGAGGCACTGGGTTGGATCTCTAGCACCACATGTAAATAAATAAAAAATAAAGGTACATCGACAACTAAAAAATATTTTTTAGGGCTGGGGATGTGGCTCAAGCGGTAGCGCGCTCGCCTGGTGTGCGTGCGGCCCGGGTTCGATCCTCAGCACCACATACCAACAAAGATGTTGTGTCCGCCGAGAACTAAAAAATAAAAATATTTAAAAACATTCTCTCTCTCTCTCTCTCTCTCTCCCTCTCCCTCTCCCTCTCCCTCTCCCTCTCCCTCTCCCTCTCCCTCTCTCCTCTCTCACTCTCTTAAAAAAAATAAAAAAAATATTTTTAAAAAATGAGTTAAAACATTAGTTTTATGAGTAAGAGGCTGATGGGCCAATAGTACTTCTTCTGCCCTCTTGCAGGCTGGTTTGAGACAAACACCAGATGTAGTGAGGTATGGCAGGGACCCCTGAAGCCCAGGTGCTGGGCACGGGCACGGGCACCGACCCCCTGCCTGGCCCAGGCATTCAATTCTTTTTCCTTTTTTGCCATGCTTCTTTTCCCTTTTTCTGCTTTTCCTTTGGACTGTTTCTTTAAGCTACTGAAGTCCCCAGCACTAATCAGATAGGGTGACTGGTGCTTCCTTTGTGCATTAGCTTCACAGAAATGTTTCCTGTTGCAGCCACCTCCACCATTCCCTGGAACATCTTGCTGGCCAATGGATTCTTACCAGGCATCAAGATTGTGCTGAAATCTGCACGGGTGCATCTCTTCACCCCACAGGCCCCATGTTATGCCTGGCACTGGAATGTTCCCTCCTGGAGCTCCTGCTTACTCTCATTATAATGGCTTCACTAATCACAGCGAAGCAGCTTCTAAAACCAGAGAGTTCATAGCAGTGGTGCTGGCCTTTTACCTTGTGTTGGAATCCAGCTGCATCCTGGCATTTCTACTTTTTTTGACCAGAAGTACTAGAAGCAGCCTAAAGCTCGGAGGAAAAATGCTGTGGGTCCCAGAGACCCTCATGTAGGACCTTCCCAGGGATGCGTAGGAACCACAGATGGCTTCTGGGAACAGTGTGGGGCTTCCTGCCCAAGGCCCTGGGGACCCAGGACTATAGAACGCTTCTCCATTGGTTTGGCAGGGCTCCACTGCCTGGCTGGTTCTGTGCTTTCCAGGCCCACCCTTTCTCACCCTGCTCTCAGTATCTCCTGTCCTGCTGTGTGCTCCTGACATGGGGGAGACAGACAAAGCCTCTGCTGGGGGACACAGGAGCAAGTGCTCACACCTCATGGCAACAGTGTGGGCAGCATCTGGGGATCTATGACATCAGGCCCTGGGGGAAGTTGTATAACTCAGAAGTTGTGGACCCTTAGCTGGTCTTCTAGAGAGAGGAATCTTGTTGAGGAAGGAAGCTGTTCACCAGGCCCAGAAGAGGCAGCTGTGGGATGCTGCCAGTGGCTTTTGTGACCGAGGTCCAGGGTAAGGAGAAGATAAGCAGGCACCCAGGGAATCAGGTGGGCTGTTATCAGCATGGAGAATAGGGCTGTCTCCTATTCTATTTTAGTTGTTGATGGACCTTTCTTTTTGTTTATTTATGTTCAGTGCTGAGAATTGAACCCAGTGGAGTGCCTCATACATGCCAGGCAGGTGCTGTACCACTGAGCCACAAACCCAGCCCTAACTTTAAAATTTTAAAAATTGCTTTTAAAAAATTATAGTGCATGCATTAAGAAAACAAAAAACAATGTCCTTTGTGAAGAGATGAGGAACAAAGAAATTTTGATTTTACCCCATCCTCTTAAGTTTGCCAGTTTTTGGGGATCCAGGAATCCCTAACATTTTAGAAATATGAGAGGAAGTTGAGAAGAGCTGTGAAAATGATTCCCTGAATGGCTGGCACCATCAGCCCGTCTGTGGTTTGAACATTGCCTTACTAGAAGATGTCATGTAGTCTAGAAAAATTGTCTTAAGATAAATGGTGCCCACTGTGGCTGCTGGCCTTGTTGTGATCTGGTGTATGTGTGTTCAGACACCATTCTAAGTATTTCCTTGGTTTTAGAAAATCTATGACTGACCTGTCCACATGGTGGACGTTCTTAGTCATGTTCACAGATAGAGCATGTAGGGCTGGAGAGGGCTGTGACCCATGCAGGCACTTAGCTGGTGGCAGAACCCGATCCTCGTCCACTCAGTCACACCTTCTCGCATGTGTTGTCACCTCCCTGAGCTCAGGGTATAAACACATAGTTGTCAATGCTTAGTGTGTCCACATGGACATACAGTGAGACAGTGCAGTGGGGAGGGCAGGCCAGCCCTTGCCCTCACTGTGGTTAGAGGTCAGTGCTGCAGCAACATGGAGACAGCTAGGGTCAGGTGGGCCTTGTTCACAAAGTCCATGAATTTGAATGGAGATGAGCAGGTAGAGGAGGGAAACCACCTATGGAGAGGGGAATCTAGGCTGAGAAGACAGCAGTACAAACCATCCAGCTGGAGCTGTGTAGCAGCCAAGTGTGAAGGCTTGGGCATTGTGTGTAGGGGTGACCAGGAGGGCCTGTGGGCAGCATGGGAGTGAAGACAGCAATCTAGGTGGGGGGCTCCACCAAAGTGGTAATGAGCTAATAGGATGTTGGAAGCCAGAGACCATTTCTAACCTTTTCTTCATTAATTTTTATTGAGTTTTGTGGACATGTTGAGATTTCCTGGTAAAATTGCAGGTGGACTGACTTGCAAGACAGTGAGGAGTTGTTGGGGTATGTCATGATCAAACCTCTGAGTAGGGAGTCATTGTCATAGAGACAGGAGCAAGCTGTGGGCCTGAGGGAGACCTCCAAGGCAGGGATGTAGGTAGAGAAAGGGGTCCACCTACATATGGGCCTCCTGCAGGTCCAGGAGCCTGGAAGGAGGCTACGGTACTCAGAGGCCAAGTGAGGAAGGTTAATCAAGAGAGGAGGGAGAGTGCATGGTGGATAATGGAGAGAAAGGAGTGGTCCAAGGATAGTGGAGAAGAGGGAGCAACCTGAGGCAAGTAATGAGAAGGAGGGAGTGGTCTGATCCACTGTGAGGTCAGAGAAGCAGGATGGGGAATTGCTATTGGACTTGCAGATCATCGTTGATCTACATCGGAGGTGTAAGGGAGTGAGGGGAATAAAAGTACTTTTGGAGTGGGGTTAAGAGAAAATGGGACAGAAGAAATCAGAAGTGTTCAGACAGATGCCTTTTTAAAAAATATTTATTTTTTAATTATAGGTGAACACAGTGTCTTTCACTTTATGTGGTGCTGAGGATCAAACCCAGTGCCTCATGCATGCCAGGCAAGCACTCTACCTCTGAGCCACAACCCCAGCCCCAAGACAGATACCTTTTTGAAGGGCAGTAGGTCACCAGAGTATTTCTTCATATATATATATATATATATATATATATATATATATATATTTTAAGATGCAAGAGATGGTAGCTGGTTATGTGCTGATAGGACCAATCCTGGAGAGAGGAAGAAGTGGTAAAGGAGGAGACAAAGTCTTACTGGAGGCTGGCTGGGTGGCAGGCAGGTAGTGGTCATATGCTAGTCCACAGCGGTCTGTGGGAGTCCTCTGTTTTTTTTTTTTTTTTTTCTCAAAGAAGGAAGCAAACTAAGCATCGGAGGGAGTAGCAGACAGAAAAGGTGAGAAATGGGCCAGGAAGGGTGTGAACCATGAGCTAATGCGGGCTTGGTGGGGATTAAGGAGAGACTGGCCAGCTGTGTTTTCTTTGGGTATTTAGTTGCAGGCATGGAAAAGGGGAGCTCTGGGTTTGCCAGGTAAGCCTGGCCGAGGGAGCTGGAACATAAGGGAGTGAGAAGTAAAGACCCAGAGACCTGTAAAGGGGCCTGCATTTCTGCTGGCCTGGCTGGAGGGTTAGGGTAAGGAGGAGCCCGTGAGGGGATGGGATTTCACCATCAGAGCTTTGAGAGCCTTAAGTGGTACATCTGGGGCGACCTCATCTGATCATTCCTGTGGGAAGACAGTGTGAGCTTGTGTGATGGGGGCCATGGTGGTCCAGGAGTGAGATGATAGCAGACCCCTGTGTTTTCTCTCTTCTGTGGTTTAGATTTATCCATTCCCTTTTTTTTTTTTTTCCTTGTGGTGCTGGGGATTGAACCCAGGGCCTTGTGCATGCAAGGGAAGCACTCTACCCCAAGAAGGCCAGGTGTACAGCCACACACTGCATCATTCTTTGCACTGGGCTATGGTGGGAGCCCTGGAGATGATACCCCTGGGGAGGTAGTGTGTAGAGACAAGGCCTTGATGACAATACAGAGGGCTTTGGAGCTGGAAATGCAGGGCAGGAGCAAAGAGGAATGCTAGCCAGAGTCAGCATTCATTCTGAGATGTCTTTTTTTTTTTTTTTTTAAAGAGAGAGTGAGAGAGAGGGGGACAGAGAGAGAGAGAGAATTTTAACATTTATTTATTTTTTCTTAGTTCTCGGCGGACACAACATCTTCGTTTGTATGTGGTGCTGAGGATCGAACCTGGGCAGCACGCACGCTAGGCGAGCGCGCTACCGCTTGAGCCATATCGCCAGCCCCTGAGATGTCTTAAATGGTTTTATTGAGATATAATATGTATGCCAAAAATTCACCTAACCAAAAATTTGATGCTTTTTAGAAAATTTACAGAGTTATGCAATCATTACCACTGTAAGATTTGAAAGCATTTTCATAACCCCAGAGAGATTTTGTGTGCTCATTTCCAGCCCAGCGCAGGCAATCACGAAACCACTTCTGTCTGCATATTTGCCTTTTCTGTGAGTGGAATCCTATAATATTGGCCTTTTGTTGTCTGACTCTTTTGCTTTAGTGTTTATTCCATTGTACTGCTAAAGTGTCCAATGAGCATGTTCACCATGTTTTGTACCTATGGTCTGGTTGACGAGCTTCCGTTGTTTCTTTTTTTTTTTTTTTAAAGGAGAGAGAGGGAGAGAGAGAGAGAGTTTTTAATATTTATTTTTTAGTTCTCGGCGGACACAACATCTTTGTTGGTATGTAGTGCTGAGGATCGAACCCAGCGCCCTACGCATGCCAGGCGAGCGCGCTACCGCTTGAGCCACATCCCCAGCCCCTGTAACAGTTTTTTATATGTTGTAAATGCAAGTTCTTTGTCAGATGCATGATTTGTAGATTTTTTTTTCCTGTCTGTGGCTTATTTTTTTTCCCTTTAATTTCCTTTCCTCTCTCTCTCTCTCTCTCTCTCTCTTTTTTTTTTTTTTTTTTTTCATGGTACTGGGGATTATCCAGGGATTCTACCTGTGAGCTACATATTCAGCTCTTTTTATTTTGACAGGGTCCTGCTAAGTTGTCCAGATTGGCTTTGACCTTGTGATCCTCCTGCCTCAGCCTCTTAAGTAGCAGGGATTACAGGCTGCACCATTGCATCTGTCTTCTGGTCATTTTATTTTTCTTTCTTTCTTTGTACCAGGGATTGAACTCAGGGGTGCTTAACCACTGAGCCACATCCCTGGGTCTTTTTATTTTTAATTTTTGAGATGGAGTCTCACTGTGTGTTGCTGATACTGGCCTTGAGCTTGCACTTTTCCTGCCTCAGACTCCCAGGTTTTTGTTTTCTTAGTGGTACACTTTAAGGCACAAAAGTTTTGAGTTTTGGTAAAGTCTATTTTATCTCTTACACCCTCTATCATATCTGCCTTGGGTATTGCATATGAGAAGTCTTGGCCCTTCAGAATACTGAGAGCCAGTTTCTGTACTCGGTTTAGCAACATGGAAGTTGCTGGTAATGTCAGCAGTGCAGGGATGTGGTCAGTAGTGTAGGGTTGCAGCATCAGTGAAAGGTGAGGTGGAACCCTGTGGTGGCGACTGCAGGGACACCTGGGCAGAGGGTGAGGGAGCCCTGTTGGATTAATGTCTTTAAGATGGAAGAGACAGGAATGTTTTTAAATGCTGACAGGAAGGGAGAGGCAAGGAATAACTGATAGCATAAGCTTTCATGGAAGGAGGAAGTCATTTGTATGGGTTTTCTTTTTTTTTAATATTTACTTTTTTAGGTGGACACGATATCTTTATTTTATTTTTATATGGTGCTGAGGATCGAACCCAGTGCCTCATGCGTGCTAGGCAAGCTCTACCACTGAGCTACAGCCCCAGCCCATTGCGTCAATTTTCTATTGCTTCCAAAATAAGTTACCACAAATTTAGCAGCTTCAGATGGTACAGCCCTGTCCTGCAAGTTTTGTAGGCAGGGTGGCTCTGAGGGTGTTCTGTGCCTTTGGGGTTAAATGTACAGATGCTGTGAACCAACAGTGAGGAGACCTGTGCCATCCTCCCTGAAGGCTGCGGTGGTGACCATGTGATGTGTGCCTGTGGGGTTGCCAGCAGGATGTGACTGTGCTCAGTGCACCTATTTCCCTGCCTGAGGACACATGCTTGATGCCTGTATGCCTTGGGTCCCTGTAGGGCCAGCTGTCTATGGCAGGATCTGGGGTGAATCCCAAGTCAGCTTTTCTCTGGTTCACCTCCCAAGCACAAACCCAGAACCTTGGCTCTCATCTTGGGCTCTGCTTTTTTTCTTTTTGGTACTGGGAGTTGATCCCAGAGGTGCTTAACCACTGAGCTACATCCCCATGCCTTTTTATTTTTTTATTTCAAGACAGGGTCTTGCCAAATTGCTTAGGGCCTCGCTGAATTGCTGAGGCTGGCCTCAAACCTGGAATCCTTCTGTCTCAGCCTCCTGAATCTTGGACTCTATTTTTGGAAGAGCCCTATGAAGACTGGGTCTAAGCAGCCAGGGACCAGGTCCTGGTGGTCTTCCTCAGCAGACTTGGACTTGCCAGTGGCCTCAGATAGTGTCCAGGCAGATGTGCTTTCAGATGCACTCAGTGCATTTCCCACTTAACAATATTTCACCCAGGATGAGCTCATAAGGGACGTAAGCCACGGCAAGGGAAGGAGTAGCTGTGGTTCCTCCCCCCAAAATCTCTGCCCCCATAAGGCCAGATACTGTGCTTAAGACTCAGCAGCCTGTGTAGTTTTGTGCCTGTGACCCTGTGATGGAGACTAACCCTTTGGGTCATGTTTGAAAAGCTGCTCCCAGAGGGGTGCCCACACACAGGCATCTTGGTCTGGGAACTGGCTTCCCTGCTGGGTTAGGAAGGAGTCATCAGAGCCCCTGCCTCCATCTGATAACTCAGTAACCTCACTTAAAGACGAGCTGGGTACTGTGGTGCAGTGAGTCAGGAGGCTGAGGCAGGAGGATCGCGAGTTCAAAGCCAGCCTGAGCAACTTAGCAAGGCCCTGAGCAACTTAGCAAGGCCCTAAGCAAATCAGTGAGACCCTGCTTCTAAATAAAACATAACATAAAAAATATGAGAAAGACAGGGGCTGGGGATGTGGCTCAGGCGGTGGCGTGCTCGCCTGGCATGCGTGCGACCCGGGTTCGATCCTCAGCACCACATACCAACAAAGATGTTGTGTCCGCCGAGAACTAAAAAAATAAATAAATATTAAAAATTCTCTCTCTCTCTCCTCTCTCACTCTCTCTTTAAAAAAAATAAATAAATATTAAAAATTCTCTCTCTCTCTCTCTCTACTCTCTCACTCTTAAAAAAAAATATGAGAAAGACAAACAGTCAGTACAGATGAAGAGTGAGGGCACCCCAGTGTTTCTGCCCATTTCCTCAGGCTTGATGGAAACAGCCAGCCACATGGAAATTGTTGATGTCTGAAGCAAAAAGGTGGCTGGTTGCAGCAGCATTTTGAGGGGTGCTCGTCTCCACACTGGCCACCCGGCCTGTCCTACCAATCAGGGTGGAGTGGTGCTCTGTGAGTGCCTGAGAAGGGCAGTGGTCTTGGGAGAGCAGCAGTCCCTGGCGGCCCTTCCAGCTTGGCTCTGTTTGGCAGATCTTGATTGTAGAGACCCTCTGATGTTGTCTTTTGGCAAAGAGTTGCAGTTTTCACACGCAGCACTTATAATATATTCTCAAAGAGAGTGAGTGTTCATGTGTTTCTTGCTCAACGTAGGTTGTCAGACATTCTGCATGAAATGCTGTCTTCTTCATCTTAAGTGGGGGAAGTTAGTAATCATATATCAATATATCATATATCAATCCAGTCAAGTGTCCTAAAGTGCAACCAAACAGTGGTGAAGCGCCTCAAAGAAGAAGCAGGCTTTGTGTCAGGGCCTCCTGGTGGCCAGGCAGGCAGCACGGCACTGGCTGCTGCTCTTCCTGCACTGGCAGGACAGCACTGGCTGCCTCTGTGTGCATTCATTTGTGATTGTGACCTTTTTGGTTGTACCTGGAATGTAAAGCTTGAGGCTTTCCCCCTGCCTGCTATTTTTTAAATCATTGATTTGATTTTTCGAGCTAAATACAAAAATTTCCCTATGACTATTACCAGAAATGCATATTGGAAAAATCATGTGATTTATGAACTTGTAAACTATCAGAAACCAAGAGGTGTTCTACCAGGAATTGTTTGCTGGGGAGGTATCCACAGTACAACTGTGTTTGCAGCTTGACAAATATTAGTAGATGATGAACTGAGAACTTCTTTTGTGTATTGAAATAATGTATGTGGTAGAAATGAAAAAAAAGATTTTTTTAGCTTTAGGTGAACACAATATCTTTATTTTTTTATTTTTAATTTTATTTTTATTTTCCCACCAATAAGGCTGGGGTATACTCAGTGGTAGAACACGAGCCTTAGAACACGTAAGGCCCTGGGTTCCACCCAGCACTGCAGAAAACAAAGTTCCACCAATAGGCCTAATTAGTGTCCAGGTGCTCATGGTTGAGAGACTTTTGTGAACTAACTAGAAGAACTAACTAGAACCCAGTACCTCATGCATGCCAGGCAAGCGTGCTGCCACTTGAGCCACATCCCCAGCCCCAGAAATGAAATTTTAATCAATGCAAAATATGTCTATAGAGTCAAACTCCAAATCAGTTTTAAATGCTGTGGGAATTTGTTTTTAATAAGGGTATTTTTTTTTAAAGAGAGGAGAGAGAGAATTTTTTAATATTTATTTTTCAGTTTTTGGTGGACACAACATCTTTATTTTATTTTTATGTGGTGCTGAGGATCGAACCCAGCGCCCCGCGCATGCCAGGCGAGTGCGCTGCCTCTTGAGCCACATCCCCAGCCCTGCTGTAATTTTTAAAGAAAGCACATTGGCTCCAGGTAAGGGTTTCCGACTGGACACAGGCAAATGCTTTCTCTCCCCAAAACTGCTAAATGAATGCTAAACTGATATTTTAAAACTTCACATGGGATGGTCAAAGTGGGAGAAGAGACAAGAGTGATGGAGTTCTGGAAGCTAGAATGCAGACAAGAGAGTGGCAGTTCACTTAGCATATCTGAGGAAGCCAGATCATGTGCTGGCACTGAGGGAAGCAGATGATGGGTTCCACCTGTGCTGCAGAACCATCAGAATTCTCCAGCATCAAGCTGGGTGTGGTGGAGTGGCACAAGCCTGTGTTCCTAGTGGCTAGGGAGGCTGAGGCAGGAGGGTTACAAGTTGGAGGCCAGCCTCAGCAACTTAGTGAGGTCCTAAAGCAACTTAGTGAGATGTGCTGGGACTGGGAATGTGGCTCAGTGGAAGACTGCTCCTAGGTTCAATCCCCAGTACCACCCCCTACCACCCCCCCCCCACACACACAAAGTCACAAACATGGGAGGTACAAGGGATGTAAAAACCACAAAGGTAAACAGAAGACAAGGTGTTTACAAGAGTGATCAAGAGGGTTTGAGATGATCTTGGAGAACCTCTAGAAACAAACAGTTGTTGTGTCCCATGACTAAACACTCAAGGTCACTTCAGGTGATCTGGGCTGCACAAAATAATCACACAGAGACAGAGAAATACCTTTTCTTTGACGGCTACTCTGACCTTAGGGGTCCATGGAAAGAGAGTGAGGAGCATGTGCTGAACCCTTTTATTGGGGAGAAGCCATTCAAATGAGGCCAGGGGTAGGATTTCAAAGGAACAGGTGAGTGTAACTCAACCCCTGCTGGTGACACCTACACCTGGAGCCATGCCTCATTATCAGAGCTGGGCAATGCCCAAGTTACTGCTGCGTGCACTGCCATGCCAGACTGAAGGCAACAATTGGTCAGAAGCTGATATTTCAGGACTTAAGGGTGTTTGCATCCAGGGCAGCTCCCGACAAACAATAGTTGAAACTTATAAAAACTTCCCACCAATAAGGCTGGGGTATACTCAGTGGTAGAACACGAGCCTTAGAACACGTAAGGCCCTGGGTTCCATCCAGCACTGCAGAAAACAAAGTTCCACCAATAGGCCTAATTAGTGTCCAGGTGCTCATGGTTGAGAGACTTTGTGAACTAACTAGAAGACATTTGTCAAGAACACAGCAAAGATGGTTGATAAGATGGGAAAATGACAGTGAAGTTGGTTGAAATGAGGAAGATTGGATGTACAACTTTAAGATACATTTGATTTCAGCCCCAGAAGGAAAAATTAGAATGGAAAAGAGGTAATATTTGAAGATCTGTCAGCTTCAGAATGTTATAGAACTGGTAAGAGATTTGAATCCATAGGTGATGAGATTATAGCTTACAGTTATCCCCTTGTTCCATGAGGATACTGTCCCAAGTCCCCCAGGGATGCTGAAAATGCAGATAGCACCGCACCTTATCTATATGCTATGTTTTCTCTTATACCTACATACACAGTCTAGTATGGTCCCTCTAACTAACTAGCTTGTGTCATTCACTGTGGCCATGCCTTTATAGTTTGAGGTGCACCAGCAAAACTAGCATGAATTTCTTTTTCCTTCACCACAATTCCTTGGGTAAATTTGTTTGTACTATAGCTGTTAGCAAACTCAGCACTTAGTTTTCTCTCTTTCCTCATGTTGTGAACTTTGACCTTTTCACTTAAAGGAAGCATTTTACAACTTCTGTTTGGCTCAACTGAATCACCAGTGTCACTGCTCCTGCTTTGGGGGCCATTAACATGGTTCTTACTGCAGCACAGCCTCCCAGAGCTGACTATTGAAGCCATGACTGGTCTTTACAACTTGCCTGAAATACCGCCCTTTTTAATTATGCCAGAAAGTGAAGCTGGTGGCCTTTGGGCACTTGTGGCAGTGGGAGCAGCAGTAGTTGCTTCCCAGAGCCTCTGCAGGGGAGTCAGTTCATGCTGCACTGCAGACTCATACTTTTATGATTACTGCACTTAAAGCTACAAATTTTGAAATTATTCTACTAACAAACTGTACAAACAGTTGAATACTGGCAGTTATTGCACCGTCCAAAAGGAACCAATTAAACCCATTTGTTCCAATATCTGAAGGACTCCTGGCAGTGCACCGTGGAGTCTGCCTTCCCAGTACTTTGCCCATGACAGTGGAGCTGTCTGATGGCTCTTGTGTTGTCTGGGGTACTCTGTAGAGCTCCTGGGCCACAGCTACCTGGCAGGTTTTCTGGGCTGCTCACACAGCGCCATCAACCTTGGTGGCATTGTCACCAAAAATCAGGATTCAGTGAAAGTTAAGAGGTGACAAGTCTGTGTGCATTCCAGGGAAGGACTCTGGGAGAGGTTGAGCCAAGGCAACACCATAGGATGGGCAGGTTTTACTGGTAGGGTGAGCTCCTGGTCCTTCCTTGAGTTTTGGGCCTTGTGCTCAGATGTTATGGGTATGAGTGCACTTAGCTGATAATCGCCAGCCACAGGGCTTTGCTTAGCTCTACTGGCACCCACAGCAACCCTTAGCTGTTGAAGTAGGTAGGGATGGCTCCTTGACCCCATGGCTGGTGCCATGGGGCAGTGCTAATGATGCATGTTCACCCCAGGCCTGTGCTCACCCTGTTGTATCAGGCACTAGGACAATTGATTTGGGACCAGAATCTGACAAACCAGAATCTGCATAGAATAGTCTTAGAGTAGCAACAAGGGCAGCCATTACATTTCCACAAGGAGTTCTGTAATGAAGTTGAACTTTTATCTATCTATCTATCTATCTATCTATCTATCTATCTATCTGGTGCTAAGGATGGAACCCAGTGCTTCACACATGCGAGGCAAGTGCTCAACCACTGAGCTACAACCCCAGCCTGAAGTTGAAACTTTTAAGGGCTGGGGATGCAACTCAGTGGTAGAACACAGGCCTAGTATGCCTGAGGCATTGGGTTCAAGCTCCAGCCCCTCAAAAAAAGGAAAAAAAAATCAAGTTGAACTTTGAAAGGTGAATCTGCCACTGAAGGTTAAGGTGGGCAGGAACTACTAGAAGCAGCTGAGAGTTATTGTGCTGACTTCACACCTGCCTGTTTTTTATTATTGAAAAAGAATGAAGGTAAGAAAAAATGATCCTGAGAATTGAGTTAGCTTTCCAAATGCTGTGGCATTTAGGACAGATAACAGATCAAGAATGATGGATAGCCCTGTAACCATGTTGGGATCTCTCCCTGTGGTGGTGGGTATGCTGGGGAGAGCCAGCTGAGGGGGCTGTGGGAGGCAGCAGAGCTGGGTTGGGCTGAATGTGCAGGATGAGCTGGTAAGAGTACTAGTCCAGTGTAGTTGGGTGGGGCCTGTGGTGCCCACCAGGACCAGGTTCCAAGGCAGTGGGAAGACCTGTGGGAAAGGATCTCGCCTCCTGGAGGAGGATACAGTCCTGGGCAGTGTAGAAGGAAGCTGCGGTTCTCTTAAGGCAAGATAGAAGTGATTGCTGCCTTGGCTAGTGGACATTCCTGGTGACCAAACTGCTGTTGAGCTAGATCACAGACACATTTGTAAGGCCACACCTGAGCATAAGTCCTAGATAGACTTATGGTTGGGCTGCTCTGGCCCAAAGCATCTGTATGTTTTGTCTCTTCTCTCCGTCAGTTGGATGAGATATTTTGCTTTCCCTTCTCTGGGCTTCTTCCCTTAGAATCCTCTCAGCACAACGGAGGCATGCAGTACGTGTGTTCATGTACCTTCTTTTCATTTCATGTGGAGAAGCAGCTGCTTCTGTTGTGTGCTGATTCCAGATTCAATTTAAAACTCAGTGATTCAGATTTTTCTGTTATAATATTTCATGGTATGAAGGAGTACTCTAACCAAAGCAGGATTTGAACATGAACTTGATGATATTGATAGTTCACTAAAAAGCTTTTAAGCTTCAAATCAGAAGTGACTGGTTTTTGAAATGCTGAGCTTCATGAAGAACTTCCTGGGTTGGATATATAGTTCACATCTTAAATGAAAAGTAAGTAAAGGGGCTGGGGTTATAGCTCAGTAGTAGGGTGCTGGCCTAGCATGTGTAAGCACTGGGTTTGATCCTCAGCAACACATAAAAATAAATAAATAAAACAAAGGTATATTAAAAAAGGAAGTAAAAAAACATTGTGATTAGGAAACATGATTGCTAAAGTATTGTTGTTTCTTAGTTTTCTCTTTGAACTTCTAATACTTGGGATTAGATTTGTGAGAAATATGCCCAAGAGTTACCCAGGCATCAGTGGCTCTTCTTTCATCTCTTGAGGCCCTGCCGCACAGGCCTGGGCTCAGCACTCACTGCCTGGGCTGTCATGTGGCCTTCCCACCTGTATCCCAGCACCGGGGTCCTCATCCAGCCCCCAGGTCCTCTGTAGAGCATGTCTGGAGGGAGGGCAGTGGTCCAGCCAGCTGTCTATGAGAGACAGAGGTACCT
The DNA here is from genome assembly GCF_964194105.1 of Spermophilus citellus. Taxonomy (NCBI): domain Eukaryota; kingdom Metazoa; phylum Chordata; class Mammalia; order Rodentia; family Sciuridae; genus Spermophilus; species Spermophilus citellus. Next base: position 105,556,424 of record NC_138194.1, on the reverse strand, counting down.
GCCACCAAAATTCTCTGGTGTACATGAGAGTGGGAGACGTGGCTGTGGACCTGGGCCTAGGCTGGGCTCTGCTGTACCCTATGCCCAGATGCCTCACTTTGCTGGCTTTGAGGGGACAAGTCTGTGCTCTCACTGGAACTTGTAGCCCCTGTATATGCTCAGGCTGCCAGACAGAGGCAGTGCAAGCACAAGTGAGTGCTGAGATTGTGGTAGAGTGTGGTGGGTTGCTGCAGCCAGAAGAGGCCTGGGCCAGGGCCAGCCATGGCTGCAGGCATTTTATAAAAGATGATGAGGTTGGATACCGATGGGACAGCATCAGGTCTCTGGAGGCCAGATGCCCAGGAGGCAGAATCCTGCAGGGGAAGGACAAGAGCCAGCTGGCACAACTCAGGGCACCATCCAGGGCTCCAGATCAGTGGTTTTTGTTCCCCAAAATGGAGGCTAGAAGACAGGGTTGGTCAAAGGCTATCAGTGATTGGAAGCCTGAATCCTCTCCCTGGCATCCTTGTGTTGACAGCTGTCCCCCATGTGAATTTTTTCTCTAGAGACGGGTTCTAGGGAAAAGGGAGGTATTGGTAGTGGTCTCTGGTCCAGTTGAGGGGTGGAATCCTGTGCCCAGAACCCTGGCAGCCAGGCTTTTCTCTCTGTACTGGGTTCTGCAATCATCCAGTCATCCCAGAAAGAATTAGAGGTCTTAACCAGTGGGCCCAAGAGATGGTGTAGCCACACTGCAAGGACCAGACACACCACATCTCAGAGATATGAAATCAAGCTTCCAACAGGACAGACTGGCCCACTTCCCAGAGATGGACTGTTCAAGGAGATGAACGTCAAAAGTCACAAGAGAATCCTCAGGGTGAGAGCCTGTCCACCCATGAAGTGAGCAGGGGTGCTGTGAAAGGCAGGAGAGCAGGAATGGGAAACCAGGAAGATGGCCCTTGCAGAAAGACAGGTAGGAAGGAGTATGGGTCCATCCCTGTTTCTGGAACAAAGACTTCAGCCCCAGTGACAGGAGTACAGTAGGGGTTCCTCACAGTCTGGGGGCTAGAAGTCCACAGTGTTGGCCCTGTCCTTTGTGCTGCCTTCCATGTCCTCAGGTGGCAGAGTAGGTGGACGGTGGAGTCCTTGGGACTTATCCAGGGCCCACCTTTGCACACCATCATGTTGGGTTTAGGTTCTAGCATGTGGATTTTGGAGGATGCAATACCTACAGGTTTATTTAGGATGGAAGGGAAGGTAACCTTCCTCTGAGCTGGCAGCTGTCCTTCAGTGGGAGGTGGTTCCTGCAGATAGGGTGTTCCATCAACTCTCAGGGCTCCTCAGATCTGAGAGCTGCCTTATGCTTTTTTTTGGGCAGGGTGGGCTGGGGTACCAGGAATTGAACTCAGGGGCACTCAACCACTGAGCCACATCCCCAGCCCTATTTTGTGTTTTATTTAGAGACAGGGTCTCACTGAGTTGCTTAGGGCCTTGCTTTTCTTTTTTTTTTTTTTTTAAAGCAAATTTGAGAGTCTTTATTATCTGGCCTGAGACTATTCTTCACATAGGTCCAAGTGACCCTATGGGAGAACAGCCTCAAACTGTCTGTGACCAGAGTATTTAAGGAAGAAAACCACATCCTATGGAATCTGCAAGTTGCAAGCAAGCAGGACGCAAGGACTGAGAAAGCAGATAGCAGAGCAAAACCAGAAAACCGCATCCTGCGTGCAAATACAGAAACACAATTTTTTTTAAAAACAGCAGATATGACAAGTTCACAGGGGGATTATAAAAATGGAGTCACTATGATTATACCAATCTGTATTTGCTCATGGCTATATTGATTTAATCTTATTTATGCCTAGGTTAACCTATTAGCCTATATTTATCTATAACTATATTGGCCTACTGACTTATACTTATCACCTTACTCTGCTCTACATCTTATTTCCTACAGCTTAAATCCTATGTCTTACAGTTACAGGGCTATCCTGCTACTACTTACGCTTACTCCTGATGAACCTATTATGTTCTAGGCTTCCTTCTAACTTATCACTAGGGCAGTTTAACATTCCTCATCACATAGTACTTATTTTTATCATCCTATTTATCTTATCTTACTTATTCTACTTACCAATATCTTATATCTATAATCTATATTGATTAGACTCAGACCATAACAGTGGAATCTGGCAGGACTGTGGGGGACCAGATTTTTTTTTTTTTTTTTTTTTTTTTTGAGAGAGAGAGAGAGAGAGAGAGAGAGAGAGAGAATTTTTTAATATTTATTTTTAGTTCTTGGCAGACACAACATCTTTGTTGGTATGTGGTGCTGAGGATCGAACCCGGGCCACACGCATGCCAGGTGAGCGCGCTACCGCTTGAGCCACATCCCCAGCCCAAGGGGACCAGATTATTAACAGCAAGGAACAGCATTAGCACACACACTGAGAAAAGGCGGCAGGATGCAACAGTGAGGAGACATCTGCAGAGAATAAAGCAGTTTTTTTTGAGCAGGTGGTCGACTCACCACGTTCAGCATGGCCAGAGCAGAGCTTTGAGATCGTCGTCTCCTTTGCGGTGTCAGGTGCAGCGGTCTCTCCGAATTAAGGACTGTCCTCCATTCCTCTCAATCCTCAGTCACGCCAGTGGGTTTGGCTTTGACAGCACTGGGGTGGTTGATTCTCCGAATTAAGGACTGTCCTCCATTCCTCTCAATCCTCAGTCACGCCAGTGGGTTTGGCTTTGACAGCACTGGGGTGGTTGATGTTACAGTGTGGGGCCATCTCCACATTGGTTTTAAGGGCTCCTTTTTCCAGTCTTATCTAAACCTGGTCCCCAGGTTTGTAGGGGTGAGCAGTCATGCCCAAGATATGGACTTTCTCTCTGTGATCCACTGATGAACCTGTGAGTGGAGGGCCCCAGTCCTCGTAGCTGCTTAGGTAAATCTAAGTCTCCTAATTCTTTGGTGTCTCCCTTTAAGCTGACCATCAGGGTGGACATCCATACAGGATTTCAAATGGTAAAAATCCTATGCCTGCCTGGGGTAACCATCTCACTTTTAAGAGGGTGACAGTCAGCATGCCTCCCCAGAACAGACAAGCTCCTGATGTAGTTGACCTCGTGTTTGAGGGTTCGGCTCACATGCTCTACTTTCCCTGAGCTCTGAGGGTGACAGGCAGAAGGTAGTTGCCACTGAAATTTTACGGGTCTTGCCTCCTGCTGCACCGCCACAGCCACAGCCACTGGTGCCTGGTCTGAGCCCATGGCGAGAGGCATCCCGCGTCGGGGAGTAATGTCTCTCAGGAGAGCTTTGGTCACTTCCCTTGCCTTGCCAGTGTGGGTTGGAAGGGGCCTTGCTTTTCTGAGGCTGGCTTTGAACTCGTGATCCTCCTGCCTCAGCCTCCCAAGCCACTGGGATTACAGGCGTGTGCCACTGTGCCCAGCTGCTTTATGCCTTTGTTGGGACCAAAGCTGCTTGGTTCACCCGAGACTGCTGCTGTTTCTTGCCTGGTACTGCCTGTCTTCCTTTTCCATTTGGCAATATTCTCATGACAGCAGGTTTCTTACTTAGGGCCCTGGTCCTCTCATTGCTATCAGTCCATGTATTGGGAGGTGTTTTGTCTGTCCTGTCTGCCCTCTTGCCTGGTTCATTCTTTGCCCTCAAGACTGCTCAGGCACTTGGGTGGAGAGCCTGGCTGAGGGGTGGCTTCAGCCCTTTGACATTTGTTGAGAGCTTGCTTCATGCTTTGGGGTGTGGTCAGTTGCACAGTTTCAGAAATTTCCCATGGGCAGTTGAAGGAGTCAGTATTTCCTGCCTCTGATGCAGTATTCTGCATGCCCACCAGAGAAAGCCTGGCTGAGTGTGTTGTCTACCTGCAACAGCACATGTTAACTCTCCCATGCCGCCGCCTCTGTCCACGTTGCCTTCTGTGCTGTGAAGCTGTGCACCAGGTCCAGAGGCGCCCATCCACTGTGTTGCTGAAGCCTTCTGTCAGCACTGAGGGAGCCACACAGCAGTTCCATTTCTGGCTTTCTGAATTTCATGCCTTTATGTGTTATTATTTTTAAAATTTTATTTGTTTTGTTTTTAGTTGTCAATGAATCTTTATTTATTTATATGCAATGTTGAGAATCAAACATACGGGGCTGGGGATGTGGCTCAAGCGGTAGCGCGCTCGCCTGGCATGCATGCGGCCCGGGTTCGATCCTCAGCACCACATACCAACAAAGATGTTGTGTCCGCCGAGAACTAAAAATAAATATTAAAAATTCTCTCTCTCTCTCCCCTCTCTTTAAAAAAAATAATAATAATAAAAAAAAGAGAATCAAACATAGTGCCTTACGTATGCTAGGCAAATTATCTACCACTGCACTATGACCTGAGCACCACTGTTTGTTTATTTTTGGTGGGGATAGAACCCAGGGGCACTCTGCCAGTGAGCCACATCCCAACCCCTTTTGTTTTTTTATGTTGAGACTGGATCTCATTAAGTTGCCAAGGGCCTTGCTAAATTGCTGAGCCTGGCTTTGAACTTGTGATCCTCCTGTCTCAAACTCCTGAGCAGCTGGGATTACAGGTATGTACCACCATGCCCAGTTCATGTCCTACATTTTAGATGTGTCTCCTCTAAGAACACAAAGTCTTGCATCATTTAAGGAGGGGGACGTTCTGAAAAGTTTTCCATGAAGTGACCTTGTTGTGTGGGCATTAAGAGTGAACCTAGGGGCAGGGTTGTGGCTCAGTGGTAGAGCACTTGACTAGTACATGAGGTTCGATCCTCAGCACCACATAAAAAAATTAATCAATTAGATAAAGGTATAAAAAATCCAATAACATTTTTTAAAAAGAAAGGAAAAAGAGTGAGCCTTGATGGGGTGGATGGCTACAGAGTCACCCAGTCCTGTGGGACTGCTGTTCTGGGTGTTGTGCGGCACATGACTGCATCTGGATCTTTTCTCTTTTTTTTATTAGTCATTTTATTTATTTTAATTAAGTATGTAAGACAGCAGAATGCATTTTGATTCATTGTACACAATTGCAACACAACTTTTCATTTCTCCGGCTGTACATGATGTAGCATCATACCCCATGTGCAGTCATACATGTACCTGGGTAAATGATTCCACCATCTTTCCTGCCCCCATGCATCTGGATCTTTGAAGGTCTCGCCTGACAGCCTCTGTCTTTACCAGACCACTGGTCCATTTATATTTATTATGATTGTAATACTGTGCTTGAATTTATTTAGGTAGGTAGTTGTCAGTGGATTATTTGTTTATTTATTTGTGGTGCTGAGAATCAAACCCAGGGTCTCACACATGCCAGGCAAGTGCTTTACCACTGAGCCACAACCCCAGCCCCTTGAATTTATTTTTGCTATCTTACTTTGTACTGTCCTGTCATTTTGGGGACAGTTCACTTTCCTTTTTTGGCCTTTGTGCCAGGCTATGTTCGTCCCATGGCAGGTACTGCCTGACTGAGCTCCAGCCGTCACCGTGTTCACCTACCTGACTTTCAGGAGTCTTAAAGGCAGGATGTGTCTCTCCTTCCAGCCCACAATAGACCCTCTGGGGTCTGGCTTCTACGGGTTCCTCTGTGGATTTCTTTTTCCCCTGCTTTCTTGCAGTCTGTAAACACAGCTTAAGGTCAGCTACTGGTCCAGGCCCTCAGAGGCCACACTCTGGTCCCTCCCTTTCTCCAGGTTCCTGTTTTCCTTAATCTTTGCTCTCTCGGGTTCTGAACATTCTTGGTAACTTATCAGTGGATTTTCTGTGTCACTGGAGGAGCATCCAAGGAGGTTCCCCAAAGGGGAGAGAGGGACCTAATTTGGCCTGGGTGGGCTCTTGACTTCTTACAGAAAATAATTTTGGGCACATTAGAGTCCAGTGAAAGAAAACAGTGGGACAGTGTATGCACTTAGCAAGAGGGAGTACGGATGTGAGAGAGGGAGATCTGCTTTCAGGGTCTTGGGCTCCTCTTTTACAGGGAGCTTTGAGGAATGGCATGGCATTCCTGCTTCTGGATCCCAAATGCTACAGTGTCACATGCTCTCAGGGTCTTGAGTATGACATAGTCCCCCCATCTAGATGGTGAAATGTGCCTACATTATAGGTTTCTTAAAATGCATATCCCTTTGAATATATAGTTTTGTAGACCAACAGTGTACTTAAACTTTAATCAAAATAGGCAGCTTTTATAAGTATATAATAGGCAGCTTTTATAAGCTTTATAAGGGTTGTAGATGTTTCAAGAATATGGGAGTGACAAGGCCTAGAGGAAAATACCAGTCTGTGAAGTCAGTCAATCATGGGCTTTTAGAGCCTCACAAGTCTCCTTCCCTCTCCTTTCTCCTGCATCTGTCTTCGGGCCCTCTGTCTTGCCTCAGCAGCAGTTCTCGTCTATTTGTCATCAGAGGGTGGGTTGAAACCATGCAGTTCATCATTCTGATATAAGGCAAGGTTTTCTTCAAAAACGTTGACTTCCAGTCTGACATTGAACATGGCTCCCGGCCAGGGCTGACTTCTTTCCTGGAGGAGACATCCCTGGGCACAGAGAGGCCTTTCTCATTCCTCCCAGTCAGTAGTTGCAGAAGACTGGCAGCTCTGGAAGTCTCCCCAGCCTCTGCCTCTTGCTGAAGGACTAGCCTGAAGACTTTAGGGAAGAGACTCTGGCAGCTGCATCTTCTGAAAGAACACGCTTCTCAAGTTCACCAGCAGTTTTCTGAAACTGCCATCAAGTAACTTGAAGTGATTCCCTCGGGGGCAGCAGGATTCCCCTGAGTTCTGTAGGATAAGTGTTTTTTCATGCTGGCCCTTAACATTGTATCATAGATTATTACCTTTCAGTCTTCCTGACCAAGTGGTCCTTGCTCAGGACTTCTGAGAAACACTGGGCCACCCACTGAACTGGCCCTGCCATGTTTTTGCCTAAAACAGTGGTTGTTTTATCTCTTATGAAAACTAGAAATGAGCGCTCAGTTCCTGTTGGTCAGTGTGCTCAAGAACCTCTAGCAGCAGGGCCTGCATCAGGAAGCGTGCCATTGCTCATGCCCAGAGAGGGCTTTTCTCTCCCTGTTTTGGCTGACCTTGGAATCCTGACTCTTGTTTCTTTCCCTGGTGCTTTTCTCCAGGTGTCCTCCCTGGGGAGGACTGTATGATTCTTCCTGCTTCTGGGAGTTGGAGAACTTTGGTCTGAGAATCTGTTGACTGCAAGTCCTGGGGCCATAGAGACAACTGTAGATTTCTGTTGACGTGTGGAGAGGCTCACTAGGAAGACCTCTGGATGTGGCCCTCCTTGGACACATGGACAGTTCAGAGAGGATGTGCAGATGCGATCTGGGATGCTACCTGAACACAGGAAGACTTCCAGTAGTACCACAGGGCAGGTGGCCCAGGGCCACATTGTGATAGTAGCCAGGGCAGTGTGGAAGGAGGACAAACCCACAGAGCTCTGGGCAGGCAGCTCCTCCCATGAATGTACCTCTATGGAGGAGTCCTGAAGGTGCCAGGTAGTGACCCCAGCTTCCACAGATCTCTCTTGTCCCTGTATTTTCAGATGCTATTCAGTTTCCCAGGTTTTCCCCTGGAGAGTGGGAAGGGCCACAAAGATGGTCTTGGCCTTTGACTTCCCAGCCCAGCCTGGGGCACAGGGGCCACCCCAGTGAATGAAACTACAGGGATTCCTGCTCGTCAGTGGCAGGGCTCCTTTCCTGTCCTAACAGTCACCATCAAACCAGTACCTGGTGTCCACATTGCAGGAATTGGTGTTTGGGAGGTGCCAGGGCAGCTGGGAGCAGCCTGGACCAAAGTCAGGGTTAAGAGGCGCACAGCACATTTGATGGTAGGCTCCTTCACACACATGCCACAGTCTCATGTTACACACGTGCCACAGTCTTGTGCTTGCACACATGTGTACACACATGCACATGTGCTCACACATGGCCTGCCAGCCTTAGACATGTGTCGGGAGAGATGGGCGAGGGACCTGGTCTGCTTGAGGTGCTGCCAGCCCCAGAAGCAGATTTCTGTTTCCGGAGGCTCATTCTCCAAACATACCCCATCAGGGGCTGGCACAGAGTGTCCTCTGTTCCAGAACTCTGTGTAGGAGGTTGGAACCAAGAACCTTCTCGCCTACTCATGACCAGAGCTTAGCTGCACCGAGGAGTGAGTGGGGTGGGGAGCAGCTATGGGGTATGGCAGGAGAGCCTGGTGCTGCTGTGTGAGTGGCTTCTTTCCTGCTCCTGTGTGTCTACAACCATGCTGGCACTGTGGTCAGTGGCCAGGCCTGCTCTGCACCTTTCTGGGACAGGCCTGGCCCCCGCTTCCAGCTGTCTTCTTTCTTTTACAGTGCTGGGAATTGGATCTAGGGCCTCGTGCATATTGGGCAAATATTCTAGCACTGAGCTACATCCCCAGCCTAGCTTCTGCCGGTGGTTTTGACATTGCTCAGGCTAGTGACTCTAGCTGCTCTTTTTGCTCACCTTTTGAATGGGGACTGAAGGGCCTGCTCTAGGACTGTGCGCTGTACAGTTGTGTACAACAACATGGCAGGTGCCATCAAAGGGCAGCCACTGTCACACTGATGTGGGTCTTTGGGACCTGTGCATTGCCCCTGCTGTGTGCCAGGCACCCCTCAAGGAGCTGGGCAGCAGGGTCTCTGCCTTCCTTGGCAGGCATCTACACATTCTTGGGAGGCCCAGTGCTAGCAAGCTTAGGGCCTCCCCAGAATGTACAGACATCCAGGGCAGGACACAGTATGTTGGGCATTGGGATCTGGGAAATCCCAGGCACCAGAGTGTCAAGCCCTGGCTCCTCTGAGCAAGTGCCCATCCTCTCCTACAGTAAAACAGCTCCTGTGCTGTGGGACCACTGCACACCCTGAGGACTGACCACTTCATAGCAGCTCTTGTTTCTGCTGAGGCAGTAGGCCCAGTCTTCAGGTATTGCCGACAGCAGGAGAAGCTGCCTGGCCTTGCTCAGACTGACCTACCGAGCAGCCAGACCCAGGGAGGCCTTAGCTTATGCTAAAGACAGCTTGAATATCAACAGAGTATGTTGGCCTACGTTGTGCTGAAGCGCACCTGTGGTTACACTTAGGGTGACATCCCTTCAGAGGCTGGGACAGGGTGAGGCGTTTTGGTGGAGATCCAGCAGGACAGTTGGAGGTACTTCCCATAGGGTACAGTGTGACCTTTTCCCTCTCCCATCACAGTTTCCATGAAAACAGGCCAAGTTCTGAATGGGGAGTGAGGGAGGGTCGGGGGAGGCTGGACACTGAGCATCAGTGCCCAGACAGGTGGGTGGGAAGCTCCCTAGAGGGCAGGTGACCGGGCGCTGAGGGCAGGGATCAGGAGAAATGTAACCACTAATAAAAATTAAAACATTCCATTCTATTGATAATAGTCTTACAATCAACACACAAGATAAAAGCAGAACATATGACTACAGACAGGAATGAACAGCTCAGTGAGATTTGTATGTGAGGGAGGTGCTTCAGATTCTGCCATTAAGAAGCAGGGCTTGGGCCAGGCACAGTGGTACACAACTGTTATCCCAGCAGCTCTGAAGGCTGAGGCACGAGGATCACAAGTTTGAAACCACTATCAGCAATATACAGCAATATAGTGAGGCCCTAAGCAACTTGGTGAGACCCTGTCTTAATATAAGAAAAAAGTTTGAAGGGGGCTGGGGCTGTGACTTGGCACCCCTGGGTTCAATCTCCTGTACCAAAAGAAAAAAAAAAGCAGCAGCAGCAGGGCTAGGGTGTGGTTCAATAGTAGATCACCCCTGGGTTCAATTCCCATACCACAAATAAAATATAAAATGGGAGCTTATGTTAGATTATAAAACATAATCTTGCTGTAATGTTTTGAACAACCAACAATTAAAAAAAAAAAAAAACATGATCTTGCTCCTGTTCCTGCCCCTTTTTGTCTTTTTAGTTCATTCATACTTTTAAGATGATAACCTTCTTTCCCAGGGCTCTGACATGGCCCATCAGGAGTGAAGTGAGGCAGTCAGGCTCCTGAATCTCTGAGGGGCCTGCTGTCCTCAGGTGTCCATCCTGGCACTCAGTGACACGGGGCAGGCATGTCCTGATCCTCAGGAGCAAGTGACAGGTGAGAAGGAAGACCAGGATCATGATGTGGAAGTGCTTCTGTGAAGACATCAAGCAGTCACTTTATTCTAAAACCGTGTGGACTCACTAAGCAGCTGCCTGGCCCTGGAGTTGCAGCAGTGAACAGAGACCTTGTTCTTTGGAGGGTTTTTAAATGGTCGATTGTGAAGAGACTTAGCAAGAACAATGCCCTGTTCCACATGGTGCTGTGTGGTGCTCCCCTCCTTCATAGGACCTTGGTCTTCCCCTGATCCCAGGCCAGACTTGGAGGAGGGTTTGGGTCGTGAGGCGGGTCTGTGTCCTGATGCCCATCTTCAGGAATTGTCAGGTGAAGGCTGAGTCCAGAGGCTCAGCTGGTGTTTAGGCAGTGACAATTCTCACATACTGCCATGAGGTGGCTCCCAACCACACTCTTTTCTCTGTGGGGTTTGGTGGGACATCTTCCTTTCTCCTTCCCAGAAGCATTTCCAAAGCAGGTCCTTACTTACGGTATTGATCTCACAACTTGCCAACCTGCTGGATCCCAGAGTTAGACTCAGTGTGGCCCTCCAGGGGAGAGGCTGGGGAAAGCAGGCTCCCAAGGCAGTGGACACCAGGAGGGCCCAGCTGCTCTCTGAGCCTACGCTGCGCTGAGCCAGTCTCAGGCTTGGGGCTGAGAGAATGGGCCATTGTACCCTGTGCACAGTCAGGCTTTCAGGGCATGAACCAGCTTATTGTGCAGGACTTGGAAAGCTGCTTGTAGACAATCTTAAGAATGGAACTTAGGCCTCTGGAAATGCTAGCTGAGCAAAGACTTGTTCATCCTAATTCCTCCTTGAAACTCACTGAAACAAACAAAAAATGAAGAGCAGGAAACAACATATCATCCACAGTGGTTTGAAGCAGCTACAGCTAAGGATGCCAGCCAGACGGGGAAGAACAGCCATGGTGAGCTGAGGGTCGCAGGACTGGGTTCGCGTTGAGCAAGAAGGGTTGCAAAGCACAGTGCTGGTGAGCACTTGGGCTCGGTGCTGGTGAGCCCTACTACCAGATGGGCCTGTGGTTCAGGGGCAGTTGTGTGTGCCCTAGGTTGGGCATGGTGCTGGTGAGCCCTGCTAGCAGACAAGCCTGTGGTTCAGGGGCAGCTGTGTGTGGCCTAGGTTGGGCATGGTGCTGGTGAGCCCTGCTAGCAGACAAGCCTGTGGTTCAGGGGCAGTTGTGTGTGCCCTAGGTTGGGCATGGTGCTGGTGAGCCCTGCTAGCAGACAAGCCTGTGGTTCAGGGGCAGCTGTGTGTGGCCTAGGCTGAGCATCTGTGAGTGAGGCAGGCCCAAGTAGGTGCTCCACCTGTTTTCAGCAAGATCCAGACTCCTAATAGGGTGGGATGGGACAGATGTGTTGGCTCACACCTGTGATCACAGAGGCTCTGGAGGCTGAGGCAGGAGGATCACAAATTCAAAGCCAGCCTCAGTAACTTAGACCCAAATAATAAAATAAAAAGGGCTGGGGTTGTGGCTCGTTGTTTAAGCTCCTCTGGATTTAATTCCTGTTACCAAAACAGAAATAAGCAAACAAACTAGAGTGAAATGGGGAAGGAGAGAAAGGGGGAGTCTCCAACTGCCACTAGGTACCCATCTTAGCAGTTTCTTAGATTTGGCTCCCCTGGTGTATGGGCCAAGAAGAGGCCTCTTCTCCTGACCCTTGACTCCATTGAACCACTGAAGTAGACTGATAGTCCCTGTCTGAGGAGCTTGGGCCCCTGGGTGTGGTTGCTTCCCCCCCCCTCCCACCCCAGTGTACAGAGAAGGGATGGCCTACCCAAGGAGGCAAGATGGGGACACAGGCCAGTGCAGGGCCCTGGATGCCTTCTTAGGCTTTACCTGAGCCACAAGGAAAGAAGCTTCTTGGGGGTCAGTGCAGCTGGGGAGGTTTGGGGTCTTGTACAGCCTGCCTGCCAGAGCAGCCACTCAAAGCATGGAGAGGCCTTAGCCTCCTGAGGGCCCTGAATGGTGTGGGGCCCAGAGAGCTGCTGTGGCTCCTATCTCCACAACTAGAGAACCTGCTAAGACCAGAAACTTGCCTCCAGAGAGACCAGGAAGAAAGTTTGGTGGAGGAGCAATCTGGAATGATACCCAATTTGAAGGCACTTCCCTTTCCTTATTTAAAGGTATAGGGGTTTGGTGCAGCTCAGTGAGAGAGTACCTGCCTAGCATGCGCAAAGCCTAGGCTCCATCCCTAGCACCACAAGATAAAGAATGAAAAAAAAAAGTGATGATCCAGAGGCTTCAGGCACCCTCATGTGGACGCTGGTAGGAGGGGAAGAGTAAAAGGAAAGAGCACAGCTGAAAAAGAATAAACAAAGTTGCAGCCCAGGAAGCAGAATGGAACCTTCTCTGTATGTAAGTACAAAATTCAAACTGCATGAATAGGGAAGAGAGAGTTCCAAAGCAGTGAGCTGGCAGAGCTCGGAAGAATAAACAGTGAAGCCATTACCACGTGAGGCCCCCTTAGCAGGAATAAGCGGGCCAGGCTGTTGGGGAGAAGAATGGAAGCAGAAGGGCCAGCAGGGCGACTGTAGCACCCAGCAGTTGTGAGGGATGCAGAGCAGGAGCACATCGAAGGTAGGTCTTACTCCTGGAAGAACTGGCTGCACAATGACCAACAGTGCTGGGCCTGTGGCACACACCTGTAATCCCAGCTAGGCTAAGGCAGGAGGATTTAAGTTTGAAGCCAGCTTGGACACTTAGGAAGACCTCTTCCAAAATATCCAAAATAAAAAGGGCTGAGGATGCAGCTTAGTAGCAGCACACCCCTGGGTTTAATAACCAGTACAAACAAAGCAACAAGACCAAAAAGACCAGTGGTCCTGAACATTTGGGAAATGTTCTTCCTATAAACACAGCCACCTGGCTGACAGCATCAGTCTACTCCAGAAGGCAGCAGAGCAGAGCCTTACAGTTCTGAGAAGGAGAGAGAAAATTGTCATTCCCAGAATTCACAGGGAGCCAAGTTGCCCTGAGGGTGTGGTGTGGCAGGAAAGCTTCAGCAGGAGCCTGTAGAACCTGTGGAGAACCTCGTCAGAGGTGCAGCATGTAAGGAAAGCAAGCATTGAGCTTTGAGGCAGAACAAATGAAAGCTGTGGTTATAGACGAGAGTGTGATGATTTGAGACTCTGATAATGTCTTAAATTTAAAACAAATTGTGTTTAGAGAGAAATCAAAGGGTAAGTCTACTGCCTGTAATTTTGAAAGCTATGTATGAGTAGATAAATGTCTAAAGTGAATAAAGTGAAAAGAAATTAAAAGGCTAGGCTTTAATCATTTTGACTGAAATTGGGAACAAAACAAAAATGCTTACTGTTTTGATTTTACCATCATTCTGAACATTTTTTGTCAGTGCAGTAAGATATGAAATAGCAATAATGTTTATAAATGTGAGAAAATTTTCCTGGCAAAATAAACTATGTATTAAACTTAAATTGGTAAAAATTCCCTTGGGTGTAGGGTCAGCCTCTAAGGGGAGGAGGCTTGAAAGTGGGGTCAACCTCCAAGGGGAGGAGACTGGATTCGTCTGGGTCAGAGTTGGAGCCATTGTGAATTCACATGTGGCATGTAGCTACAGGTGGATGTGTGTAGAAATAGCTGTGGATATGTACATACACTCGGGTGAACGCATGCAAGCCTGGCTCTGGTGTGTGAGCTGAGAGAGTTGAGAAGCAACTGCCCTTGGAACAAACATGCCTAGAAATCAGATGTTGGTTCTAATACCATCCCTGAATAAAGGGAGCCAGCAGTACTTGGAGAAATGACTGAAATAATGGGGTCAGGAAGTACAAGATGAGCCTGGAACATCTTGCTGAGGCAGAAAATCAGGAAGAGCCAAAACAAACACAGAACACCACAATGGCAGTAGTTTGTGCAGGGGCCCCAATAGTGACAGGAGCTCCCAACCAACAAGCTAGCACTTGGGGCAGAACCCCAAGTCACCCTAGAGTACAACCCAGCGTGTGAAATGAGTACCCATAAGTGCAAGCTGACATGAATAAAAGACCCCCCAAAAAACCAAGAAAATGGGAAGAACAGATAAATCTCCCCTGCAAAAAGAAAACCATCCAGGGAGACAAGTTTTACCTTCTTTGAACCCAATAAAATTGTATTTTCAGGAAAATACACCCATGCTGTAGTGAAAAGTTAATCAAAATTGACATAGATGTCATAGTTTGGACAAGGGCCTCTGGAAGAAAGACTGGACATCTCACATATAGACAAAGAAGGTGTCCAGAGACACCAGATGGAACTAGACCCAGACCCAGAATGTCCAAGCATGGAGTACCCTAGTGGGGTTGGTGGAGGAGTAGACATTGTAGAAGGGAAGAGGAGCAAGCCTGAAGTTGAGTGGAGACACCATCCACATGGAACAGTCACTGAGGAAACAGCAAGCATCCCTGGGCTGCCCTGGTGTCCAGGGCCTGCTGTGTGCGGAAGCTCAGGAGGAGGCCCAAAGCACCAAGCTCGATGGAGACCCTAAACCCAGATCTGATGTCTCAACACCGAAGTGCAGAAGCAACACAGAGCATCTGTACCAAGTTGCTTAGAACCTGTCACAGAGTCGGCTTGAGAGCAGGCAGAGAAGACATCACATGGCCAAGAGAGAAAATGTGTCAGTGACACCTTTCTGTCAGAAATAAGGCACAAGAAGACTGGTGTCTAAAGCCCCAAAGAAAAGCCTATTGCCATGCACAAGCCTCCCGTGTAAAGGTGGGGTGAGGCACTGGCACGCCTGCAGAGGCAGGAGTGGCCCATCTGCAGAGCAGGAAAACCCAGACTCAAGAGGAGACCAAGTGGATGTGAGTTGTGCACATGGGAGTAGAGGACATGGGATGGTGACCGCAGGTGAATGCGGGATGCTTGACTTGTAATAAGATGAATAGCATTGTGGCAGAATGAGGGGTGCTTAACATGTAGCAATAGAGTATAGGACCAGAAGGAAAAAAAAATCCAGGAGAGGAGAAATAATAGACTCCTATATTTGAAGTGATATTATTTGACTTGAAGGCCATGATAGATATGAGTACCACAAACCCAAAGGTGTTTACTAAGATAGTAATGAATTCCTGCTAAGTCAACAATGCAGATAAAGGTGAACCACATGACAATCCAAAGGGAAGGCAGACAAGAAGGGCAGAAAACGAACAGCAAGGTGTTGGGCTTAGACCTTGTATGTCCAGTCCCCAGTGCAGCTGGCTCATCACTGGAGTAGAGCCGACTGTCAGATGATGTGAAAATCAGCACTCAGATATTTGACCCACTTTTAAGACTTAAATAGGCTAAAGTGAGAGAAGGACAAAAGGTGCGTGGGTCTAGCACTGATGGAAAGTGTGTTGGAATTACTATAGCAGCATCTAATATACTGATTTCAGAGCCAAGAAAACTACCAGGATAAAGATATTTCATAACAATAAAGGGGTTAGCAGAGATACAAATCCGTGAAGCAAAACCCAGCAGAACTGCAAGGATAAATAAGCCCACAGTTCTGTCAGAGGGACTGGCAATACCTGCCAGTTGTGGAAGAACCAGAGAGGATGCTCACGGCTGCCGTCAGCCAGGGCAACGTCATCGGCTTTGCAGTGCTCTACAACAAGCAGCACACTCTTCCAGTGCACATGGATGGGAAAGAGGGTAAATATTCTTGTCAAAATGAATGTTGAATATCAATATGAATAATCAGTGAATATTCATTAAAATAGGCTTTTCCTGGGCCATAAAATATCTTAATAAACTTAACTCCAAATCATTTAAAATAAGTTTCAAAGACCAAAAAATGGAATCAAATTAAAAACCAAGCTGGGCGCTGTGGCGTACGCAAGGTGGGGAGGCTAAGACAAGAGAACCACAAGTTCAAAAACAGCTCAGAAGTAACAAGGCGTTAAGCAACTCAGTGAGGCCCTCTCTCTAAATAAAATACAAAATAGGGTTGTGGGATGTGGTTCAGTGGTCGAGTGCCCCTGACTTCAATCCCTGGTACCAAAATAAAATAAACATGTCTGGAAAGTTGGCAGTTATTAAGTGACATACTTCTGTGTAATTCACAAGTCAAGCAACTAAAAGTTTTTTGAATCAGATGAAGACGAAGATATAGCTCGTCAGAACTATTAGGACAGAGCTGGAGCAGAGGAAGACTCTTTTTCTTTTGAGACAGGGGTCTTGTTAAGTTGCTGAGGCTGACTTTGAACTTACAATCCTCCTCCCTCACCCTTCTGAGCCACTGGGATTACAGGTGTACACCACTTTACCTAGCACAGAGGAAGATTTTAAAGACCTAATACCTAAGCTGAATTTTTTTTTTGAATGGTGTAAAATATTGAATTCTACTTTCACCTTAAGAAACTAGAAAAGGAGAATAAATTAAATCCAAAAGAAGCAGGGGGAAATGAAATAAAGATCAAAGTGGAAATTAATCAAAGCAGAAATACAGACAAAATATGGAGGCCAAAAGCTATCTTTTTGAGACCAACAAAACTAAGAAGGTTTTAGCCAGACAAGTTAGGGAAAAGTAACAAAATGTGTGGAAGGATGCAGCATCCCTCCAGAAGGCTGATTGTGAAATGGCAGAGAAGGACATGTGCCCTGCAGCTCCCTAAGAGGACACATGAATACCACTCAGCCCTGTGTGTGTTGAGCACATTGGTTCCTGGCCAGAAGCCTTCCCACACAGAACACTGCATGCCTAGGTGGCTTCACTGCGCTCTAACACACACCTGGGAAAGAAACAAACGCTAGGAAGTCCCCAAGAAAACCACAAGAGGGAATATGTCTTCACCCATTTGATCATGCCAGTGTTGTCCTGACACTGCCAGAGATACTGCAAAAGGAACAAAAAGACCAGGTTCAGAAACTTATTTTTTTTAGTTGTAGACAGGCACAAAGCCTTTGTTTTATTTATTTTTATGTGATGCTGAGGATTGAACCTTGTGCCTCATATGTGCTAGGCAAGCCTCTACCAAGCCCCAGACGTAGAAATTCTTGACAAAATTTTTTTCCAGTTGAATCCAAGAACATATGAAAAGGATAATTGCATCGTGACTGTTTTTGTCCAAGGAATGTGCAGTTGGTTTGATGTTAGAAAACTAATCCATGGGGGAAAAAAAAAAGAAAACTAATCTGTGGAATTCAACTTATCAAATTAGAAAAGGAAAATCATGTGATCATTTCTGTAGAGAAAAATATTTTCCAAAATCCACCAGCCTTTCCTGAGTTCATAAATAACTTGACAAACCAGGAACACAAGGGAGCTCTCTGAACCTGGCAAAAGGCATTTCCGGGAAGCTGCACTCACATTCTCAGTGGGGAGGACTGGATGCTTCTCCAGAACTACCAGTGTCCACCCTCACCAGTTCCATTCAGCATCATGCTGGAGGTTCTTGCTAGTGTGATACAACAGGACCAAGGAGAAGCATCTGGGCTTGAAGAAGTGAAACTGTCTTAGTTCTCTGTCGACACGATCATCTATGCAGAAAACTGATTGAAACCACAGAACAGCAACTAGACTGGTGAGTTTTGCAAGTTATAGATACACCACCAAAGTGCAAAAATAAATAGCATCTTTCTGTACTAGCAGCAAACAACTGGAAGTTGTTTCTAAATTTTTGGCATAAAAATAGAAAGGCTGGGAATGCAGCTCAGTGGTAGCGAACTTGTCTAATGTGTGTGAGGACTGCGTTAGATCCCCAGCACCACAAAAGAAAAGAAGCACAGTTGTGCCAGGACTGGTAGTGGTGCCCATTGTCCCAGCTACTCAGAAGGCTGAGGCAGGAAGATCACTTGAATCCAGTTCAAAATCAGCCTGAGCAACACAGCAAGAACCCATCTTAAAGGAAGGGATGAAGGAAGGCAGGCAGTCAGGAAGGAAAGTCTGACTGAGGAGTACATTTACTAGGTATGTGTAGAAACTACAGAACATTGCTGGAAGGAAGCAGACCTTGCTAGCTGGGGAAAGAGGCCCTGCATGGCCTCAGAAGACTGCTTGAACTTCTGTCCACCCAGCTGAACCCAGCAGGCTCTGATGCAGACTGAGAAGCTATTCCTGAAATTTGGGTGGGAATACAAAGACAAACACCCTCAAGAGCTAAGGGCACATTTTGAGGACTGACATTGCCTGTAGCATTTTGGGGTCACCAGTGCCCGGTGCCCCAACTGCAGAGTGCTGTCTAGAAAGGATGCCGGGATCCGTGTAGAAGGACAGGCGGAGGTGATCTGGGCCCCCACTGCTGGTGCTGCGGGCCGGGCTTGAAGGAAGAAAGGTGCAGGTGGAAGGGGTGGGTCTGAAGTGCTTTGGGCTCTGGCAAATAATTGGCAGTGTTTCCAGTTTTCACTAACACTGCCATTTTACTCTTTTAAAACGTGGAAACCACACAAGTTCTCCTATTTTCTCAAGAAATTAGGAGAATTTGAATTATATGTTTAAAAATAGCATTCCTAAAAGCAAACAAACAAAAAATAAATAAAAATAGCATTCCTAGTCCTCTGAATTTGAATGAATGGTGTGTGGTTATTCTGGTGGTGTAAGAAGGCTGGAGAGGGACTCCGCCATCCATGCCTGAGTGGGCCTAGTGGGCCTAGCCTGGGTCTCTACGCCACAGGATACTGGGGGCATAAGGTTCTATATGCTGGCTCTGCCCTCTCCCAGCCCTCACCAGCCCCAGGTGTGCAGGGAGCAAGGTGATAAACCCCACAGTGATGTCCCTGCTCTGCACTGCCACGGGCTTGTTCCTGTGGGGCACGCCTGTGGGAAAACATGAGGGGAAAATAGCTCTGTGCCCCACATAGCAGCCCTGGCTTGAGCTGGCAATGCCAAAGTCCCTGTCACTGCCTGATTTCTAGCTGGGTTCTGAGCTTTGTAAAAGAGAATCAGGTTCAGTTGTGTGTGGCTCTCTTCCCTGGCCTCAGGCCTGGGAGGCTCATGGCAACCATTGGGGGGCCGGGGAACATCAGGCTATATTCTCTGAGGGCCCTGCTTGTCTGGGCACCTGGGCTGTCAGGCAGAGTGCTGCTGGTAACAGATGCTAGCCCAGGTGCCAAGAGCCCTGCACATACCTCTGCAGCCTCCACAGAGGAGGCAGAGCCAGGGGATAGGTGGGCAGGTGTTTTCAGCTTAGGAGATGCTGCCGCTCCAGGATTGGTGGCTCTTGTGCTTTCAATTAGCATTTTCCTGGGGGCAGAGATGCGCACATTTCCTATAGGCCCCTCTGCCTTTTGTCTTGCTTATTGGTAGGAACTTTTGTGTGTTCTGGATTTGGTCTTTGGTACACTTATCACGGACTTGGGGTTTTTTTGGTAACAGCTGTTCTACTTGATTGCAGGCAGTCCATGGGATTCCTGTGTGAGTCAGGACTGGAAGGTTTTCTTTGTCCTCCAAAAGCTGTATTGTTAGCCTACATGTGGTGTCGAAGCCCATGATCCAGCTGCCCAGGAGGCTGAGACAGGAGGATCCTAGCTCTAGGCCATTCCGGGCCACTTAGCAAGACCCGGACTGAGGAAGTGACTCAGTGTCCTTGGGTTCAATCACTAATATTCCTCATGTCCCCAAAAGCCAGTCGTTTCACTTCCAGCATTCAGATTTACAGTGTTTCTATAGTTGGACTTTGTACCTAGGCTGAGTATGGGGTCCAGGCCCATTTTTCTCATGTGTGTATCTGGCCAGTGCAGCCTTGTGCGAGAGCCATCCTCCATCACAAACCAGATCCGTGTGATCCATGTGCACATGGTGTGCTGCCCATGCAGAGCCATGCTGTGCACTGCACGTGTCTGCTGTGCTGTCCACCTGAGTGGCAGTGTCTGTTCACAGCTGAGGACGTGAAAGCTTGGATGTCAGGTGCCAGTGGGAGCCCAGTAGACTTCATGGTCCTGTGACCTCGAGTCCTGCAGCCCCTCCAGTGGGCAGCTGGCAGGAGGTCTCCCCATTGCCAAGGAGGGGCTGGGCACAAGGAGGCTTCTAGGGGTTTGGCTGGTCAGGGAGCTCTAGGCCCTGGGAGCCCACTTGGCCTTGAGGGGCTGGATTGTCATGGTGGTACAGTTTTTCCACATCAGTGCTTAGACACTTCTCTCTTATAGAGCGGCCCCTTCCTATATGATGCTGGAGAAGGCATCCTGATGACCCTGTGACATCTGTCCACCTCGGTGCTCAAGACCCGAGCACAATGTCCCAGACCCAGGACTATGAATGTAGAAGCCATCATGTTGACGGGCAGGAGTCCAGGATCCCAGGATCCAGCACCAGGTAAGGAAGCACTGTGTACACCTGAGCATTCCTGGCCTCAGGTGAGTGGGAAGGAAGGGTTCTTGGGGAGGTGGGTGCAGGACTCCAGGGGGGTCATGCTCATTCTCCGGGTCCTGGGCACCTGCACAGCTCCTCACAAGGCTTTGCCAGGGCTGACCTGTGCCTGCCTGTGGGAGTCCTGCTTTATCCACCACAGCCTCTCACTGCTGCCTTGCCCACTACAGAGGCCACATGCCCCACATGGGAGCCCCGTACTGAGCATGGTTCCCCAGGCCTTTCTGTAGGCATTGGTCCACATAGACGCAATAGCCTTAGTTCATTATTTTCATTTTCCTAATTTTCAGCTTTTTATTAGGAAATATTGCACGCTTACTGAAAAGTTACAAGAATAAGAACAATCTGGGGAACACTCATGTGCCCTGGCCCCACATCACCTGCTCTTAGTAGTAATTGCTCAATCCCTTTTTCTGAGTCATTCTGGAGCAGGTCCATTTCTTAGGCCCCTGGCCCTTGAGCGTGTGTCCCCTAGATAACCTGTCCTTGAGCCAGGACACTTGCCACGATGAGCAGATGTGGTGTTGACACACGCTCTGATTTCCCCTGCTGTCAGCCCCTGTGCCAGCCGATTCTCTGCTGTCCTTGGCAGCACTCCCTGACCCTGTGCAGTGCAGGGTTCCTTGATGGATTTTCTTCTGGCTTCTATGTCTTTAGACTTTTCTAACCTGCATGATTTCTACAGCCTCTCCCTGTCTTTTGTGACCCAAACCCTTTTAAACATGATTGTCATCCATTCTTAAATAGAACATTCAATAATCTATAAGGTATACTCACCAGGACCTCATTTACCTACTTGGTTTCTGTTTGTAAGAACTGTTGGTGAGGCTGGGGTTGTAGCTCAGTGGTTGAGCATTCACCTAGCACGTGCGAGGCCCTGGGTTCAATCCTCAGCACCATATAAAAGTAAGTAAATAAAATAAAGTCATTGTGTTTAACTATACCTACAAAATGATAAATATTTATATAAAAAAAAGAAGAGCTACTGTTAGTTTCCAACTTTCCCCTCATTCCTATACAAATGAAGTCCCAGCATTTGTGTAAGAGAGGCTGAGGTATAGGAGGATCACAAGTTCAAGGCCAGCTTCAGTGACTTAGCAAGACCCTGTCTCAAAATAAAAAAATAAAAAGGGGTGTGGATGTCAGTGGATAAGCGCTTCTGGGTTCAATCCAATCCCAAGCACCAAAAAAAAAAAAAAAAAAAAAAAAATTGTCTCTGTGTTCCCCACACAGTCCTTAGCAACTTCCTGTAAGTCATCGCCTCTCACCATCACAACTGTCCTCCATTATTGCAGCTTCCCAGGCCAGTGTTGTGTGTTTCCTAGAATTTGTTCAGCTGGGCCTGTGCAGTCACATGCGCTGCTGCAGAAGCAGCCTGTTCCTGTGTAGCATTGCTCCTTTTGGAGATGGATCTTCTGGTGAACTTCTGACGAGGAACACCTGTGAAGTATGGTGCTGCCATGGCCCACATAGGGCCTGTGCACTGCACCTGCCAGTCCCCCATGCCTCCCACGGGCAGCTCTCATGACTGTCGAGGCCGGCAGAGATGTACTGTGTATCATGCTTCACCCTGTGACATACTCTTTTTCTCCTTTTCCTGTGGAGTTTTTATTTGTCTGTGCTCTGTTCTGTATACCAAGGATATGAGCCCTTTATAATTCATATTACATATGTTTCCACTAATTTGTCCAAAAAGCCAGAATCTTTTCTGCTTTACTCATGGCATTTTTTTCTTGTGTAGTTCTTATGCAGTTGAACGTGCCAAACTCATCTTCCAGCGTGTCTGGAGTTTTAGTCCCCTCCATCCCGACATTGGGTTATGGTGTGTTTGGTAGTGGTGCTGGCAGTTCTGTTGGGGGGGTCCTGGGGTTGAACCCAGGGCCCTGTGGTCCAAGGAGGCATGTTCTCCACACTGAGCTGCCGAGACCCCAGAGTTCCATTTTTGCCCTTATGTCTTAGATCCATTTGGGTTTAACCTTGAGTGAGGCGTGGACCTGGCTCTTTGTTTTCCAAACTGCTGCAGCTATCCCAGCATCATTATTAAAGACTGCCTTTCCTTGACCTGAGACCTCCACATCCTCTGGCCACTTCCTGGGTGTCTTTGAGGAGCTGGGGCTGCTTAAGCTCCTGTTTGACTCTGTTGACCTCTGTCATGTACAGGCTTCACTACCTGATGGAGGCAGTTCCCTATAGCACAGTGGGGTCTGGCACAGTTCCTCAGTGAGCTGGTCTTCCTGTGTAGTGCCCCACATCCCTCATTATGCTGCAGAGTGCCAGGCAGGTCAGCAGTGGCTGATGGGGTTTTGGCTATTTTTTCTTTTTTGTGTGTTTGTGCTGGGGATGGAACTGAGAGCCTCACACACACTAAGCATGCCTTCTACCACAGAGCCACACCCTATCCCCAAGCGTTATGTATCTCTTTATTATTGTATTGTAAAAGTTCTGCTTTGTTGTGTTGTTTGTTTATTTTGGTACTGGAGCTCAAACCCAGGAGAGCTCTACTACTGAGTCACATCCCTAGCTCTTTTGATTTTTTTTTTATTTCAGGGCCTCACTAATTTGCTGAGGCTGGTCTTGAACTTGCAGTCCTCCTCAGCCTCCTGAGTTGCTGGGACTACAGGTGTGCACCACCAGGCCTGGCTGCACATGTGATTTCAATGCTTTGGATTTGAGTCCTTGTCACAGATGGTAGCACGTGTGCACTCCTGGTGCATGGCTGTATTCATGTGTTGGTGGTGGTGGTCTGTGGTGGAGGCTCATCTCTGTTGAGTTCAGTACATCTGCTGCTTCTCTTGTTTTTGGTGTCGTAGTCTAATCCAATACCAGCCCCAAGGTCATGAAAATGTACCCTCTTCTAAGTTTTACTATTTTAGCTGTTGTGTTGCATCCTTGACCCAGTCTTCACTTTTTTTTTTAAAGAGAGAGTGAGAGAGGAGAGAGAGAGAGAGAGAATTTTCCAACATTTATTTTCTAGTTCTCGGCTCACACAGCATCTTTGTTGGTATGTGGTGCTGAGGATCGAACCCGGGCCGCACGCATGCCAGGCGAGCGCGCTACCGCTTGAGCCACATCCCCAGCCCAGTCTTCACTCTTTTGTGTGTGGCCTAAGGTAGGGTTACCTTCACTTTTCTGCAGGGGTGTCTGCCTGTCCCACACGGTTGCTGAGACTCTCCTTTCCCCTGTCAAGGGCCCTTGACACTGCATTGTTGGAGTCTGGGGAGCAGGGAATGTGCCTGTCTCACCTGGTAAATTTTGCCTGGTATGTATTTGGCATTCACTGAAGTCATTCTGGAAACATTTGTCTAGACAGATCATTGTCTGAAAGTAGACATCTCCAGAACAGGAGCATTGTGAAGGGTCCTTTTGCATCAGCAACCAAGGGATTGCTGGGGAGGACCTGTTTCCTGCTCTCCTGTAGGGCCCAGGGATTGCTGCTTCTCTTACCCTTCCACCTTTCTTACCAAATGATTTTTTCCCTGTGCAGTTCATCATAAATATTCTCACCAAATATGTCTTCTCAAATACTGCTCAGATCAGGGCAGCAGGAGACTACCGAACTTCAGCCATTTCCCGCTTACAGGGTCCAGTCCCCACTGGTGGTGAAGCCCCGAAACTCCTTGGGCAGTTCACAGCTGCCAGTTCCGCTCTCCTCACCTGCTTAGTTTGGCACAGTTTGTCTGTTACCACCTAGTGACAATGCCCTTTCTCTGTGCAGTCCCCTTGGCCTGGGGGACTGGCAGCCCCTACTGACCCGATGCTCGACTGGACCAGACTACAGCCCCAGGACAGGATGCGTGCTGATACTCCCCCTTGCCCATGAGGAGAGATGAGCAATCCCAGACCACAACCTGCACATGCCACAGCCACCAGCTGTGTCCCTCCCTATCCTTAAGGTCCAGCTCCAGCCAGAGTTCCTGGGGCCTCCCCAGACTGGGTACCCCTCTGAGTTCTGAAGTCGCTTGCCTTGGATGTCTGTGGTTCCTGCCCATACCTGTCTGGGCAGTGACCCCTGGGGCCTAGTGTTCTCTACACTTTTGCCTGCCTCTGTTTTCTCAGGATCCTGGCTGAATGCCATCCCCAGGAGATACCAAGAATGTGTCTTTGAAAAGCCGGCTCTTGCCACTTGTGCACAGGAGTGCACTAAAAAGGGAACAAAACCTGTTCTCTGTCAAGTCATGGTTAGTGCATTATATTCACATTTTAAAGAAAAATAAGAATTGTTATTGCTGCTTTTAAGACTCAGAATGTCAGTAGTGTGCTTTGAAAGCTTCTCTGTATTCAGATTCTCTGGGGAGTATCCCAACTTTGTTCTGGTAAAATCTACCACTGGCTAGGAGAGAAAGTGACAGTAGCAGCCTCAAGGAGTGAAGTGGGACCATGTGGGCAGCCCCTGCCAGCATCCCAGGGCCAAGGGACACTGAGCCCAGGCAGTGGCATTGGTTCTTATCACATTCACCCTTCATCTGTCATTGGTGTGCTCCCCAAGTTTTGGCCCCAGACCCTACACAGTGCTGTCAAAAACCTTGCCTCGCCTTCCCCACCCCCTCCTCTGTCACCTTCTTTCCTGGAAATGCTCCACCCATCTATCTGGAAGCTTCCGCCTTGCCCCCTTCAAACTAGCCAGGAGAACCTGGTCACCAAGTCTGGTCGGGCAGCAAGAACCTGGTCCTTCGAGTCTCTGCCGCAGGCACCCCAGCCTCCACCACATCTGTCTTTACATCACTGTCAGTGAATCTGTCTTCTTGGAAGCCCCAGCAGACCTGCTGGGTGTTCTTTGGTCACAATTGTCACTGCCCACCTGGGTCTGTGCTGACAGACAGGATTCGACTATCTTCTAGGATGCAGCATCTGCAGGGGAGGCTTGAGACCATATGCCTCTGGCCACAGCTGCAGCAGGGCTGTGGTCATGGCAGCCCATGGATATCCCTGGAAATGAAGGGACCCCTTCAGTGTACCCTGAGACTCTACACAATGATCACTTCTGCCTCAGTCAGACCATATGCCTCTGTCCACTTCTGCCTTATGGTCGCTAGTGGACAGAAACTCAAAGACCTACAGAGGCAAATAAAGGCCACTCAAATTACTGTGATGGTCACAGGAGATGGCCAATCCCCATGCACTTTTGGTTGCATTATTTATCTATTTTTGGTACCAGGGATGGAATTCAAAGGCAGTTGGTCACTGAGCCACATCCCCAGCCCTATTTTGTATTTTATTAGAGGCAGGGTCCCACTGAGTTGCTTAGTACCTCACTTGGTGGCATCTTTTGCCATTGACCTGTCTTCACAGCCAGGAAGCTCTCTCCCAGCCCACATTGCTCTGTGTTCTGCAGTATGGCCAGTGAGAAAGGCCCACAGTTGCCTCCCTTTGCAGCCAGGGGGCTGAAGGGTTACCACTCAGTGTATGGGTCAGAACCTTGGTTACCACTCAGTGTATGGGTCAGAACCTTGGTTACTACTCAGTGTATGGGTCAGAACCTTGGTTACCACTCAGTGTATGGGTCAGAACCTTGGTGGCACTCATGCTGGGTGAATGTGCTGCAAATTCAGTCAGCAGCCAGGTAACCAGAAGCAGGGGCCAGTCTCTAAGGCAAGGGTGACACATGTGTGCCTTGCATATGTGGAGCTTCAGTGTGTCTCGGCTTCTGAGGGCGACTCATGCTCTTCTGCCTGCCGCGCGTCTCTCTCAGCCTCCTGAGTCTTTTGGAGGAGCGGGCTTGAGAGCCCTAACCCTCGGGCGTCTGGATGCACCTGGGGTCCTTAAATCTCCCTCAGAGGCGTCAGCAGGTCTGAGTTCATCTTGGATGTCTCCACCACTGGCCATAAGGGACGACACAGCTTTAGGACTGCACAGCCACAGTCCCAGCCCTCACATGAGCGTGTGCATGCCATCCTGGCCCTATGCTCTGGCTGCTCCCAGGGTCCTCCCTGCCTCTGGTGCACAGGAGCCCTGTGGGCTGTCCTGGCCCCTGAGTTCCACCTGGCCTGGGGCAGTGCAGGTGCTTCAGGTGCCTGTCAGAAGAGGAGGGGTCTTCCTGGGAGGCTCCCACAGCCGTGCTCCTTGTCTCTGTCCCTACAGCAAGGGGACACAGCCCATGTAGCCCCTACCCTAGGTACGAAGTGAGGCAGACTGTCCTCGATGTGTAATCTGCAGGATGTAAAATTGACATTTTAAAGTATGGACATTGCTTACTTTTTAAAAATTATTCTTTTATTTGAAGAATGTTAGGTTGAGTGGCATTTGCCAAGGTAGTGCTAGGGGCATTTTTAAATTTTTATTTCTTTTTAGTTGCAGATGGACACAATACCTTTATTTTGTTTGTTTATTTATTTGTTTGTTTTTAAATATTTAATTTTTAGTTATAGGTGGACACAATATCTTTGTTTTTTTTTTTAAAGAGAGAATTTTTTAATATTTATTTTTTAGTTCTCGGCGGACACAACATCTTTGTTGGTATGTGGTGCTAAGGATCGAACCCGGGCCGCACGCATGCCAGGCGAGCGCGCTACCGCTTGAGCCACACCCCAGCCCCTTTGTTGTTTTTTTTAAATTTTTATGTGGTGTTGAGGATTGAACCCAGTGCCTCACGCGTACTAGGCGAGTGCTCTACCTCTGAGCCACAACCCCAGCCCCTGTTTATTTATTTTTATATGGTGCTGAGGATCAAACCCAATGCCTCACACATGCTAGGTTAGCACTCTACCACTGAGCCATAACCCCAGCCCCGCCAGGGGCCTTTTGGCCCCCTGCACCAGCTCTGATGGCTGTGACTTTGTGGGTGTGTGGCAGACTCCTAGCTCACACTGGTCTGTCGTCCTCAGCTGAAATCTGCACCTCTGTTCAGTATTCCTTCCTAGTTCTCACCTAAAGTCCTTCCTGTCTTCAGATCCCATCTGGCATGTGTTCACCGTGTCTCCTTGATCTCCGCTGGACTGTGATGGTTCATTAGGCCTTCCTGGGTTTTGTTTTTGTTTTAATACTGGGGATTGAACCCAGGAGCTCTCTACCACTGAGCTACACCCCCAGCCCTTTTTACTTTTTACTTTTTTTCTTTTGACACAGAGTCCCACTAAGGTGCTGAGGCTAGCCTCCAACTTGAGATCCTCTTGCCTCAGCTTCCCAAGTCGCTGGGATTACAGGGGTGGGCCACTGTGCCCGGTTAGACTTTCCCAGTTTTTTATGACTTTGAGTTTTGAGGAGGACTAGCCAGGTATTTTGCAGAATGTCCCTCCGTTTGAATTTGTCTGATGTTCCTTTGGGAGGATGGCCCCACTGTGTCAAGAGCTCAGTTGTCAACAGGCTTGTCACCGTTGACACCAGTGCTGATGTGCTGGTGAGGTTGTGCTGTCCGAGGTCCTCTGAGAGGCTCCTTCCCCTCTCTATCATGCTCCTCAGAGGGAGCCCACAACTCGGGTGGGGACAGTGTGTGGGCTCCCTGAGGGGAGGTCGGGCCTCTGTATGCAAGTTACTGGGACTTCTCTGTGGGGAGTTGCCTGCCTCCATCTGGCCACTGACACTGACAACTCTTCCATCCCGTGAACGGTCCTGTGTCCTGGCTCTGATCACTGGGGCTCCCGTGACCTGGGACATACCCCTTCTTTGGGGTCAGGGCCCCTTTGTATTCCCTGCCCCAGGCCTGGAATTTGCCTCTTCTCTGAGGAGCCCTGCCCTGGGTGGGAGAAACCTGGACTCTGGGCTGTGGTCCAGTCTCCTTGCTCAAGCCTCTGCTGCCTGGAACCATCTGTTCCCTTGACTGTGCCCCTCAGAGGCTTGCAGAGTTGAGTGTGCGTCCAAAAGAGCCTGGCAGAACAGCCTGGTTTTCGTCTCAGTGAGGTGTGAGCATTCCTAGGGGCTAACCTGCTCTTTGCTGAGAGGGGCAGTGGATTTTCCTCAGGGGATATAGCTAGGCTTGGGTGTCGCCACCAACCTGGGTGCCATCCTTGCCGGCTGGTGCATTCACCCTGGATGGGGTTCACCGGTGGGCTTCCAGGCACTTGTGCTCTGCCTCACCTGGCCTTGCAGCCACGCAGGCCTCCTGTGGCTCCTCCACCTCTGTCCACGCAGGCCCTCCTCTTGGCTGCTGGGGGAGGGTCAGGGCTGCCGATGTGGGAAGGTGAGGTTTCTTCTTCTGTCCTATGTTCAACTTTGTGGACTGGTCCTGCCAGCGGGGACGTGCCACCATCATTGTCAGCTTTGTTTGCTCACGAACCTCACACGGAGCCCCACCTCATGCCGTGCCCAGTTCCTCAGATCATGCATTGTGGGCTGATGTGCTGGGTATGGGCGCCTGGATGGCCCCTGCTTGTCCCAGGTGTTCTGCTGCTGTGAGCATGAGTGCCATGTCTGGGGGTTTCTGCCAGGGCTTCAGCTTAAGGAGCAGGGCCAGCTGTGCCTGTTCACTTTCACCTGGAGCACAGAGCCCCAGGTCTGTGCTGTGGGCATTTGGGCCTCTTTGGTGGGGCCGTCCTTGTGTTTACAGTGCCCTTCTGTATGATTCTGCATTTTCCTGAGTTCTCTCATTCTCTGATGGTGGTGAGTGCCTTCCACCTCAGGGGGCCATAATGTGCATGCGGTATTTGGTGCTACATTGCTGTTTTGGGAAGTTGCTAAGTTGCTGGGGGTTTTGTTTGTTAAGTTACCCAGGCTGGCCTTAAGCTTGCAATCCTGACCCAGCCTCCTGAGTCACTGGGATTAAATGCATGTGCCATTGCTGCAGTCCGCCTGGCTTTTGGTCACCTCCACCTTCTGCATGCTTGGCTATGATGTTTATTGGATTTCAATCCTTATAAAGGTGAGCAGAGGTGTCAGCCACTGTGGTCTTTCTAGGGGACCCTGTCAGGAATGATGTGTGCCATCCTCGGGGTAGACTCTTTCCCTGGGTTTTATCTGGGCCCCTTCCTGTGGCAGGCTCTGAGTCTTCCTCCAGCCTGCAGGTCAGTGCTGTGCTGGGCTTCTGGAGTGAGCTCAGTGTGAGGGAGTTTGTGTCACTGGGGCATCCATGGCATCCATGTCATGAGAGTTTTCTGGCCACTACTCTCTGTTGATGGAGCAATGCTTGTGGCCTAGAAAACCCCTGCCCCTGTGCCCTAGGGTGAGGGTCCTCATAGCCACAAGTCTGTAAGGAAAGCTCTGAGATGACCCTGAGCTTGGTTATTGAGGTGGGGCTGGGCCCACAGTGTGCGCTCTGAGTTTCTAGGGAGAGCTCCATCTCCCAAGTTGTGGCTGAAAGACATGCATGGTGCCCTGCAGGGGGAACAGGCGGTGCAGTCAGCCAAGACCTTGGGGAGGCAGGGGTGGTTCGAGCAGTGGGCAGGGCCAGTGTGAGTTTTCAGCAGTGTGTGAGCCATTATGCAGGCTGGAGGGTTGGGAGGAAGGAAGACCCATTGTGGTCACATTTGGGTGCCAAGTTTGATCTGGGGTCAAGGTTACAACCTCAAGGGCATGGCTGTGCTGTAAGGTGCAGGCTTCAGGAAGAGGGGCACCCGCCCACCCTTCTTCCGAACACACTGACTGTGGCCATTTTTCTTTATTTGTGTGATACTTGGATCTTTTTTCCTGAGTAAAGTGGGCTGTGTAGGGGCCCAAGAGAATGCAGATTTAAGACTTGAGATGTGTCCTGGGAGAGGCACAGCCAGCAACGTCCTTGGACTGGTGCCACTTGAAGCCCCAGCCTTCCCTCCACACAGTGCTAAGCTGCAGAGGGAAGAAGAGAAGGTGGGTCCCTTTTCCAGCTATGGGAGGTGTCACATTTGTGTTGCAAGATGAGGGGAAGGTTTCCAGGGAGGGTCACTGGAACAGGTGGCACAGGACCACACAGTGCAGCACAGCTGCAGTGTGACTTTAGAGGGAGTAGGATCACTCAGACTGGTTGCGTGGAGCCGGGTGCTGGGATACCCAACCTCACCCTGGGTGCCATGGCATGCTGAGTGCTCCATGGAGTTATTCACTGGCTGTGGATGCAGAGAAGGAAGGGAGCCAGGGAGCTGTGGTGCTGGGCAGAAGTGGTGAGAGTCTCTGCTGTGCTGTGAGGGGGGGTGGAGGTGTACAGAGAGGTGCAGATTGAGGGACTAAACCACAGAACCAGGCAAGGCCCAGAGACAGAACCCCGGCACAGAGCACCTGTGGCTGGAACAAGCACCAGCAGGTGGGCAGTGCCAATGGAGTGTGCTGATGGCTGTCAGTGCTCGCGCCCTAGACCTAGCCCACAAACGAGAGGGACCTGGGGATGACTATGCATTACAGAGAGGTCTGTGCTCCCTGCACGAGTCAGTAGGCTGAGGGAAGATCCCACACAGGTACCCAAAGTTGTGAATGGAATTCAAGGACCAATTCTAAGATTCATAAAGAGAGAGGGTCATGAATAGCCAAGGCTGGGTGTGATGGTGACCCCTGTGATCCCAGAGACTTGGGAGGATAGGGCAGGAGGATACAAATTCAAGGCCAGTGTGGGCAATTTAACGAGATCCTTTCTCAAAACGAAAAGGGCTGGGGGATGTAGCTCAGTGATCAAGCACCCTGGGGTTCAAGCGGTACCACAGACATAATTTTTTTAAAAATGTTTTTAACTGTAGTTGGACACAATACCTCTATTTATTTATTTCTATGTGGTTCTGAGGATCGAACCCAGCATCTTGCACGTGCTAGGTGAGCACTATACTGCTGAGCCACAAGCCCAGCCCCACCACAAACATAATTTTAAAAAGTAAAAATAGAATATTTTCACCAAAAGACCAAAGATGTCATAAAGAGAGTAAAAAGACAAGACATATAGTAGATTATTTTAACATATAACTGAGGGCAGGTGTGTTCAAAAATACAACTCCTGCCAGTCAGTAAGAAGGAAAAGTCTAACAGCAAGTCTTCTATGTCTAGCAAATGAGGAATGTAAGCAGCTGGCGAATGTGAGAGGAATGTCTCACTGCATCAGTAATCAGGAGCAAGTGACAACTATATGTGGCAATGCATTGTACCAGTCTCTGTGTGTTTGAAATTTTCTGTTACAAAGTTTGGGGGAAAAAATTAGATGAGTAAAAAGGGGAAAATTACATCAGATTCTACTGCTCCTAGATGACCCCCACTTTTTAAAAAAATATATATATTTTTAAAGATATTTATATATATAAGAGAGAGAGAGAAAGAATTTAGTTTTCGGCAGACACAAAATCTTTGTTTGTATGTGGTGCTGAGGATCGAACCCGGGCCGCACGCATGCCAGGCAAGCACGCTACCGCTTGAGCCACATCCCCAGCCCCTTAAATAGATTTTTTTAAATTGTAGTTGGACACAATACCTTTATTTTATTTATTTTTATGTGGTGTTGAGGATCAAACCCAGAGCCTCACACGTGCTAGGTGAGTGTTCTACTGCTGAGCCACAGCCCCAGCCCCCTAGATGACCCCTTTTAATCTTTGGCTTTATTTTCCAATGATTTCTATACAAATGTATGTATAGAAGGAGACTCATGGCTTTTGAAAATAAGGCTGTATAGCTTCATTTAATTATGGATTATGACAGTCCTTCCCTGGCAATCAATTTTGCATTCATCTTAAAACACCCCTTCAGGGACACCATGATGGTACCTCCACGCAGGGGTGTGCTGCACAGGCTCATGCAGGTGCAGGTGCTTTGTGGAAGTATGCCTACTGCATCTGTAAAACTTCAAAATTTTGATACTGTGAAAGTTTTATTGCATACCATAGTTGAAATATGCACTCTTTTATACAAGATAATGTGTGTGTGTGTGTGTGTGTGTGTTCTCAATAACAAAAGTAATCTTGTGAACATTGTGGAAAACTTGGAAAACAGAAAAAAAGACAAGATCACCCCACTCCCATCCCCACCCTTGCTGACACAACAAAGTCCCTCTTGATCAGCACTCAAAGCAGGACCCACCAGAAGCTGCAGAGGGAAAAGGGAACAGCCCTGGGCAGCACTGGGGGACTGCTCAGACGCCACTTTGCATCAGACTCAACCCCTGACTTTGAGCTTCCGTGATGACTCCTGCCTGAAACAGGCAGGACATGTCTCCCTGTGAGAAGCTTATCAACCTTAGAGAGAGGTCTGGGTGCCCCCTTGATCAGGTGGCCCAACTGACTGTCCCCAAGAGCATCCACTTGCCCTGATATACTGCCGCTGCCAGGCTACCAGGGCCCACTCAGAGGGAGGGGAGTGACCCAAACCCAGGCATCCATACATATTGGCAGAGGCACTCAGATGCCAATAATGAAACAGATGCCCCTTCAGACTATCCAGGAGTCAGGGATGAAATACCCTAAGGGCAGGTCTCAGCCCAGTGGGATGAAGGGCTCTGAGATGCTTCTGCAGGGTAGCAATGCCCAGCTTCCTGAGTGGACCCCACTGTTTCTGTAATTACAGAGACTAATCATTCTGTGCCCTCTTCCCCCTCCCATCTGCTTTCTGACTTCAAACATACCTGTTTTCAACCCACTCGGGCTCAGAGCTGGTTGCTTCCCTTTCTGGCTGTGTGAGGTCTTCCTCAGAGCCTCCTGACACCCAGAAGGGTGAGCCCCTGCCCAGAACATTCCCCAGCCACAAGCCCCTCTGCCTGTGATACCCACTCACAGGAACAGGGTCCTGTAATTAAGGAAGGGCTGAGGCACTTGACATCAATATCAGCAAGAAGCAGGGGTCTGCCAGGTACAGTGGCTCATGCCTGTAATCCCTTACTTGGGAGGTGGAGGTAAGAAGATCACAAGTTTGAGGCCAGGCTCAACAATTTAGTGAGACCCTGTCTCAATATAAAATAAAAGGCTTGGGGTAGTAGCTCAGCAATAAAGCACCCCTGGGTGCCTTCCTTAGTATCAAAACAAAACAGATTCAGGGCTGCTGCCTGAGGCTTGGGCAGGCAGCAGTGACAGCTATGCACCTTTCTGCCCCCCAGTTAGGTTCTTGACTTTGCTTCTTCCCATGTGGCATCAGGGCTTATAGGTGCAGAATCCACCTGCAGCAGCAGTACTCGCCAGGAAGGCAGATGCAAATGCAGACATTTGTCTGTTTTCTGAGCAGCCCTGTCCCTGGACTGGTTCCACAGTCATTGGAGAAAGACCATGGATGTGATGAAGGTCCCCTTACTCTGGGCCACCATAGGGTCAGTGAGTGAGGGATGATGGAGGAACCAGCCAGGCAGAGGCATTCCAAGGCTGTAGAGGGTTATTCTTTCCATGTAGAAACTTGGAAGCAGCTTAAAAATGCCAGATGTCACCCAAGCACACCCTGACTTCAAACATACCTGTTTTCAAATGGTCTTGTCTGATGCTTTAATTTCCATTATTCACAGGTTATCTTTTTAATTAGAAAAAAACATTATAAGGCTGGAGGCTGAGCTCCCCAGTAGAAAGCCCCCACCCCCACCACCCCACTGTTCAGAAGTGGTGGTGTTCCTGCTCAGCGAAACGTCCCCTGGGACTGGTGGGCTTGGGATGGTAGTGAGAGTGGGGTCCTCACTCTCACCTGTGTCCCCACAGGCTGGAGTGGGTGGAGATCATCGAGCCACGTACCCGGGAGCGCATGTATGCCAACCTGGTTACCGGCGAGTGCGTGTGGGACCCTCCAGCCGGAGTACGCATCAAACGCACCAGCGAGGACCAGTGGTGGGAGCTCTTTGACCCCAACACATCGCGCTTCTACTACTACAGTGCCGCCTCGCAGCGCACTGTGTGGCACCGCCCGCAGAACTGTGACATCATCCCGCTGGCCAAGCTGCAGACGCTGAAGCAGAACACAGAGTCCCCTCGTGCCTCAGCTGATAGCAGTCCTGGCCGTGGCAGCCGAGATGGCAGCACTGGCTCCTCACTGGAGCCCGAGCTTGAAGCCACGGAGAGGGCACAGGAACTGCCCACAAGGGCAGGGAGGCCCGCAGCACTGGGGACCCCAAAGGAGGAGAGTGGCAGGTAAGGAGGGGCAGGGCTGGCTGGCGCTGGGTGGTCCCCCTGGGAGGGGGTGGCGTGGGGCCTGAATGTGGCTGCCTGGCCGCAGCTCCTGCCTCCTGGCTCTCCACTTGTGAACAGTAATGAGGGCTTGTGGTTTCTGGCGGGTGAGGGGGTGGCTGTGACCCAGCTGATGCACATGCTGGCTCCTTCTTCCCCATTTTGCTCAGGACCTGCTCTTTGTTGACACTGCCCTTAGTCACCTGGATTCCTAGATCCAGGAGCTCATTAGAGAAACAGAACCTTCTAGGCCCAGAAAACCTGGGCGGTTTCTCAGTGAGCTGTCAGGAGGGCCCTCCAGTGGGTATTTTCCTGGCTAATAGAGTCATGTCTTTGGTAGTTGACTTCTGTTTGTTGAAGGGTTGCCCTTCCTTGGCATAGCCTAGGGACTGATTCTCCTGAATCCCCCAGGAGGGGGCTGCTGCTGTTATTCTCATTGTACAAGTGAAGAAACAGGTATCTCAGGTGCAGGACTTACTTGCATTGTCAGGCAGATTGATCTGCAGTGGGAGCCTGTGGTCAGGGTTCCCCAGCTACAGGGGTCACCAGGTGTGTGTCTGCTTGGTCACACACATTTTTGTTTTATGCCTCATCGTGAGCAGTTTCTTCTGTTGTGCATCCAGCCACTGGCCTTTTCTTCTTCAGGGCTGACCCTCCGTCAATCCCTTTCAGGTGTGATGTTCATATATAGAGTTTGGATTTGGTTTTGCATGTTCCATGCCTCTGCACGATGTGCTGGGTCTGCTCCTCACTCTGAACATAGGGAGCACATGGAAACAGCTCTTGCTACCCTTCACTGTTGACTCCACTGTCCTTGTCATTTCTGGCTCAGCTTATCCCTGACTGGTTGTTGTGAGCAGGAACAGGGTCCCTGAGGGTAAACACAGCAGATGAGAGGGTGAGCAGCTCCAGCAGGGCATATGGCATCCTAAGGGAACAGCAGGGTGATGAGACTGCTGTTCTTCTTAGACAGAGGTGCTGCCAGATTTGGACCTGGACTGCACATACATGATTTTAATTGAGCATATTTGTCACTTGGCATTTATCAAATCCTGTTAGGTTGTTCTCCTGGAGTGTGTCTTTTATCAGGCAGTGCCTTGCAGGTTAGTCACACCTGACTGAAGGTTAGGCAGAAGCTCCTCAACTGCAGTTAAGTAGGTCTTGAAACAGAAGTTTCCTTTATGCTTGCACATGCATCAGAGTCTGAAAGATT
Source organism: Spermophilus citellus (assembly GCF_964194105.1). Classification (NCBI taxonomy): domain Eukaryota; kingdom Metazoa; phylum Chordata; class Mammalia; order Rodentia; family Sciuridae; genus Spermophilus; species Spermophilus citellus. Next base: position 105,520,860 of record NC_138194.1, on the reverse strand, counting down.
CTGCTAGAACTATAGCTTCAGCTTGGAAAACACCTGCTACAAATATGTGTGGGAATGGGATCATGCCTCTGGTAATGTTCACAGGGTGGTATGTGGATAAAGCAGCTCAATGTTGCTTGACTGAGATATTAGTTGTCTTTGCAGTGACTGCTGTAGTGTGTTTCACAGGCTGTCACCATTTGCCTTGTGATTTTAGGTTGAATTCATTAAGAAACGTTACCAAGTCTGCAACAAAAACTAATCTCCAAAGCCACTTACAGTGTTTAATAGTGATCAAAAGAAGTTTTTCACGTTCAGAAAATTTGACTCAACCCTGAGTTTTTTAAAAAAAAATCATAATAAAATATATGGCTCCCTGGCTGCCGAGTTGCTGTGTGACAGGATGTTCAGCTGCTGTCTTTGACCAAAATATCCATGGTACTTATGATGGCCAAGTCCAGGGGAGTGGCTTATGATGGATTCAAGTGTTTTCTGCAAAGTACCTACGAATGAACAGCAAGTAACCCTAGGCTTATGTTATCACAAGCTTTGTAAATGGCCAGCCAAGCCTTTGCCTGGGCCACATATACTCCCAGCACAATAATTTGTGACTCCACTTAGCAGACTCCACTTAGTCTCCACTTGTGCCAAATTAATGTTTTCTCAGGTGATTTTAAGACAGGACCTCCTGAAGTTGCCCAGGCTGGCCTCAAACTTGTGATCAATCCTCCTGCCTCAACCTCCCATTGTCACTGGGACACCACCACACCTGACATCCCCAGCCCTTTTTATCTTTTTATATTTATTTATTTATTTTGGTGCCAGGGATCGAACTCTAGGGCACTGGACCACTGAGCCACATCCCCAGCCCTATTTTGTATTTTATTTAGAGACAGGGTCTCACTGAGTTGCTTAGCGCCTCACTTTTGCTGAGGCTGGCTTTGAATTTGTGATCCTCCTGCCTCAGCCTCCCAAGCTGCTGGGATTATAGGCATACACCACCACACCTGGCCCTTTTTATTTTTTATTGAGACAGTGTTTTGCTAACTTGCCCAGGCTGGCCTTGAACTTGCGATCCTGCTGCCTCTGCTGCCTGAGTGGTTGGTATTATAGGTGGTACCAAGGGTTATTTGATTATTTAATCATTAATATATATTAGTTTGATCACATGCCTTATGAATATCTGTCAAGATAAATGCCCACTCTGTCACCTGCTTCTTAGATCTCTATTGAGTGTGCCAAGCCTGGCACTCAGGCACACACAGCCCCATGAGGATCTTTCTAGCTTCGCTTCTTCCTCAGGCCATCCTGTCAGTGCTGGTTGAAGCTGTGACTCTCACTGACCCATCTCTGGATCCTGAGAGCAACAGCTCCCATCCCAGTGGTTCAGGTTCCTGAAACACTGGACAAGGCTGGTTTCCTGTCCTGGCATGTGGCCTTTGGATGGGTCACCATGGGCTGACTCTGTGGGAGGAGGCGGGTGCAGGGCAGAAGAAATACCCAACAGCATTATGAGCAGAAGCCAGGCCATGTCCTCCCTGGTCAGTGGAAGGGCAACCCCCACATTCTTACCTACATCGCTGCACTTGGGTTCACATCTCTCCATTCTCCTGTGTTTCAGTTCGTCACCACCAGGCGTCATCCTCGAGAAGGACTATGAGGTTTACCGGGATTATAGCACGGATGGCCAGCTGCTTCACTACAGGTAGACCCTTCTACCTCCCCATGTCCATCCACTATCCCGAGATGGACTCTTAGGTGGGCTGGCATGGGGCACCTGGAACAGAGTCTGACTCAGCAGAAAGCAGGGGCAGTGCCCGCCCTGTGGTGGCTTTGGAGGCTGCCAAAATGGCTTGGTAGCCCCGTCTGGGAAGAATCTTGTCGCTGCCTAGAACAGATAGCTGTGGGTCCTGGGTGCGGCCTTTGTCCCCCATTGGAAAAGTCAAGTATGAAGGTCCCTGGCATGTGGTTGATGCCTGGGCAACACTGGCTACTCGTGTCGGAGTGCTTTTCAACCCTAGTCCGGAAGATCCTGTTAGTCCTGGCAAGGGAGTGGGCCTTGGCTCACTGTGCGGAGCTGGAGGACCCTGAGGGCCAGCCCTCAGCCCACTGGTCTTCCATTGCCTCGTGACTGGTGGGTTGTAGGGTCTCAGGGCCAGGGTCAGTGCTGTCCCTGGAGTGACCTGGCAGTGATGCTGCAGAGGATTGAAGGCCTGAGAGCCCAGGCTCCTCCTCACACAGTGGTCTCTCTCTCAGATTCGTATTTGTGGAACATCAAGAAGGGCCTCGAGCTGCCCTGCCCACCCTGTGACCCATGACTATGGCATGCTCTGTACTCCTCAGGCTTCATTCCCTGTCATAAGATGAGTCTAGCACTGGCCTCCTGGTCACTGTGACCCAGCACATTCCTGGTGGCTGCTCGTCCTCACTGTGGTGAGATTGATTTTGGCTCTGGCACAGGCCTAGGCTTCCCCACGACCCCTGCAGCACTTTCCTGGACTGTATGCGTGCTCTGTATGGCCATGTGCCCACCTGGCCTTTGGCTGAGCATTGTCACAACCCTGCTATCCCTGGGGAGCCATTGTCCCTTAAAAGAGCCTGGCTCAGTGGCAGCATCCCCATTGTCATAGTAGGCACCTGCAGAGCCTTCAGTGAGGTGGGTCCCAAATAGGACAAAGAAGATCCTCTGGGCCTTTCAGGTATCACAGAGATGGGTAGCTGTTCCAATGTTCTCTCACTTGCCAAACCTCTCTGGCAGCTGAGCCACCCTCAGCCCTATGGGACCTTCTCTAGCCACATGAGCTGATGAGTCTGGTCTTTGCAGGGGCTTGAAGTCTCTGGGGCCCCTTGCCCCTAGCCCCTCAGCCCTCTGGTGGCCACTGTTCCCTGTGCCTGTTGCTCGTCTTGGCAGCCCCCAGCCTCTCATCCTGCTAATGATGTTGCCTATCAGAGACACTCACTTTTGCTGAGTGTGGTCCACCTGCTGGCTGGACCATCCAGCACAGGACATTGGAGAAGTAGACCATCCCCAGTGTTGACCTCTGGGTGAGGTACATCTGAGACCCACTGGGCTTAGCTGCACAGAGGCAACCCAGCATGTCTGCATAGGTGGGGCCTGCTCCTGAAACCCTGAGAGTGTTCTGGCCCTCGGCCAGTGTGGTGCTGCAGTCTGGTGTCATCTGTGACCTGCTGGGGGCAGTTCAATGCCAGGCAGCTGAGCCATCTCCTCCTGCCCCTTCTACCACTACTGAGACCTTGGGACAGAGACCTGGTGATATCTAGAAGAAGAAGCAGGTCCACAGGAGGGCTGCCAACGTGTGTGCAAGCAGATGTTGTATTCTGTCAGGGAGGTGGAGGGAGGAGGTCAGACCCCTTGCTGAGACGTCCAGGATCCTTTCTGCTGAGAATCTGTATTCTGTGTATCACCTGAGCATCACCTGAGCAAACCTGGACTGGCACTCACAGATCACAGCCTGCTCAAAAGGGAGATACACATGCCCATGCTGACCCCCCAATTCACTTGTGCCACATAGCACGGGCAGAGCAAGGCTCCTTGGAAATGACAGCATCTCCCAGGTGGAGTGTGCCATGAGGAGACCCACCCACTCACCCACCTGCCCAACACCCCCCAGGAGGAGGCCTCAATGCAGACACACTGGAGGCCGGGTGAGCTGCCTGGCTATGCAGTCAGTCCTGTGGCCACAGCTTGGTGCTGGCACCACCCACCCCAGAGCTGGCACTTCTCTCCCAAGCTGTCCTCGGTGGTGCAGATGGTGTGATGGAAAGTGGGATGGAAGGAATCACAGTCATATGGAACACATTATTGAGAGGAAGCCAGGGTGATCCAAGCTGAGAGAGGTGAAGCTATGCTGCTGCTGAGCCTGGTGGGAGCATTCTGGTATTCCTGCTGCCTAGGACTGCCTCGGACAGCAGGCCTGACCCCAGCACTGAGGCTCAAGGAGAGCCACATCCTGGCTGCCTGAGTCTTTGTGGGGCCAGGTGTTAGTCTTTGGGATCCCCATGCTGGGGCCAGCTGTGGGTTTCTTGGGGAGAACGAAAGTTCCAGAGACAGAGCCCTATCAGAGCCAACTCAGGCCTGGGGTGGGGACAGTTTGGGGAGAAAGGAATAGTAGATCTGAGAAAGATCTAGAAGGTAAAGGAATGTGGGGATCATGTGAGGGAATGAAGATGTGTCCCATGAGAGCCCCCAGGTGGGATGTGGGGGTGGGCATACTTGGAGCTCAGCCTCCAGAGAGACCTTAGAGCAGCCTGCAGTTGCCTTTGAAGTGATGCACTTACCAGAGAGAGTAGGAAGATCAGAAATAGCACCAGCAACTGAGGAGACTGAGGCAGGAGGATCCCAAGTTCAAGGCCAGTCTCAGAAATTTAGCGAGACCCTGTCTCAAAAAAAAAAAAAGGGGGGGGGGCTGGGATGTGGCTCAGTGGTATGCCCTTGCCTTGCATGTGGAGGGCCCTGGGTTCAATCCCCAGTACAGGGGTTGGGGGGACAGGGTCAGCTGGCAGGACTGAGGAGGAGGCACCCCTGAAGCACTAGCGACTCTGTGCAGGGGGGAGGCAGGAAGGGAACTGTCCAGGAGCAGGCTGTGTCACCTCAGAGGTTGTTCAGAGAGCAGGGCCCTCAGTAGGTCAAGGGCCAGGCAGCCCCCAGATTGTGAGTGAAACCCCTGGCCACCAGCCCAGGCAAGAGGAGCCAGAAGTGGTGGGAGCTGCGGAATGGATGACCAAATGGTCACTTTCGGGGGTTGTTTCTTCTTATGTCATACAAGCACAACTCTGTTTGGCAAGGGGCTCTGTCCGTGAGATGTGCCGTCAGTCTGGGGACTCAGGGCTGCAGTTGCTGGCCTCGCCCTTGTCCCCCAGGCCTCTTGCCTCAGCATGGTAGAGAGAAACATTCCATCTTTGGTTCTAGTTCTGGGGTTTGGTTTTGTGCAGGACTCTCAATTCTTCCTTTGAAATAGCCCTTGGGGAAAAGACCCTGCAGGGCCCTGAACAGAATGAGTCCTTTGACCCTGGCTAGCCTCCCTGTTGGCAATTCCAGAGGCAGTGGCTCTGCCAGGGTTTCCTGCTCCCTCGCTGTCGAAACTAACTCATGTGGGGCAGAGATAGGGGTCTTTCTGCCCCTGTCTGCTCTCTGGTGCCTTCACCTGTCAGAGCTGTCATTGGAACCAGGGAGCTGAGGAGAAGGATGTGCCAGAGATGGGGACAGTCTGGGTTTAGGAGGAGGGAATGTGGGGGAAGGCAGACACACCCAAGAGGAAGCCTGACAGGACTGCAGGCAACAGGGCCATCAGAGCAAGTGGCTCCTGGGACAGAGGCAGAATCACAGTTGTCAGGGCCTGCAAACTACCAGTGAGGCTAGGACTGTGGAGAGCAAAGTGGTGGAGTGGGGTGCAGGATATGGGGCTGCAGAGGGGCCCAGCCCTTCTGCTGAGCTTGGAGCTGCCTGTACAGCAGACAGGGAACCAGGAAGTGGGCAGGGTGAGAGAGCCCTCAGAGCAGAAGGTATGCTGGACACCCATGGGGTGGCCTTCACTTGGCTGCTGCTTCATCTTAGGTGCACTTCCAAGAAAGGCTTCACCCTCTGAGCCATGGTACCTGTGACCAGGCTCCCCCACAGGCTTTGGCCTCCTCTGAGAACCAAACGAGACTTTGTGCAGGTGCCCAGGACACACACAGCCTTGGGGGACCACCTGCGGCCACCTGCCTAGTTCTCTCCCACCTCTGCCCTGCCTGGACAGAACCAACTGCAGTGGCTGAAACAGAGGGCATTCCTGACCAGCAGGCGTTTCTGCCTCTCCTAACACTTGCTTCTGCCTCAGCAACCAGGAGCAGAAACTCCAGGAATGGGAGCCTCCTCACCCAGGCCATAAGGAGCATGGCCTGCAGCATGGCTATTCTGAGTGGTCTCACACCTGTCACTCTGGAGGAGTCCCAGCCCCACATCACCATGCATCAAGGCCTTGTCCAGATTTGCCTCATATCAGAGGGACAGAACCTAGAGATCAGACTCACAGCTGGGTCACAGAGATGCTCTGGGCTTTTCTTTGCAGACCTCAGACCCACGTTCGCCCACTGACAGCTGGAGAAGCTAACAAAATACACAGAACCACTCTGAAGCCCTCAGAGATGTACAGGTCTGGAGACTGCTCCTTCTCAAGCAGAAGAGTGGGGATGTTAGCCCAGGTCCTCATCAGGCTTTCCGGCATGTGGGCATCAGTGTCAACTGGCTGAATGTTCATTTGCTCCATTATTTATACTAAATTTTGGGACTCCTTTCGGTCCCTGTCAGCTCTTACCAAGTTTCTTAGTGACGTCTTACATTTTAGAGTCAGGACATATGGTTTGGTGATTTTCCACCCTGATCTTATACTTCTGACTCTTATCAGGGCGAAGGCAAATGACATGTGACTTCACCCTCTTATCAGGGTTGTGGAAAGTGACTTGTCTTTATCAGGCTATGCCTAATTGACATATTGGAGGGCTCTGTAGGCTGTGCCTGGTGGGATTGCAGGTTTATTTTAAAATGGAGTTGCTTAGGCTAAGGCCATACTTACAGTTAGGGTAAGGCCACCCTTACACCACTGCCCCCTCATCCAAATTCCTTTGTTGAATAGCATGAGGAGATGGGGCCTATGGGGGTAAATGAAGGAATTCATACTTGTGACAGAGGAGGGCACTGTCCTTAGGAGGCCCAAGTGGGTCACTGTGGCACCTGCCTATTATCCCAGTACTCAGGAGGCTGAGGCAGGAGGATCAAAAGTCCAAGGCCCGCCTAGGCAATTTATTGAGACTATCCCAAAATAAAAAATGAAAAAGGTCTTGCACACATCCCGCATGAGTGAGGGAAAGGGTTCCCCTCCAGAGGGATGGGCTGGCTGAGAAATAAAAGCTAAGAAAACAGTACTATGAAATAAACACAGGACACAGAAATATAGTTTCAGAGCGGGGGCAGCAATAGGCCAAGCTGAACAGAGGGTTACGGCTTCTAGCAAAGATGGAGCCTGCATTTGCTTTATTTATAGCAGTACAGATCAAAGGGGATTGGGAGGTACAAGGGTTCAGTGTGGGAGGAGTCTTGTCTGGTGCTTGCTTCTTCAGGAAAAACAAGACGTGGTGCGGGTAGGCAGGCTGTGGCTCTTAACCACAGTCATGACCGTCTCCTGGGTTGTGTGCAACCATTTGGCAGAGCTGGGTGGGAGTTCACATATATCAGGCCATCTCACCAGCAGGAGCGCCAGTGCAAGTTCCCAGACACCAGACCTTCCCACTCAGTAGCTTCAGTGCTGATGTAGTCCACGCACATTTCACAGATGGCTTCCTGCAAAAAGGACTGTACCTCAGTGGTAGAGTACCCCTGGATTTAATCCCCAATACCACCACCACAACAACAAAAAGTAAAAGGTCAAAGAGAGCTCAGACCTCCCCTGGGTGAGAACACACAGCCAGGCATCACCTGTGAAACAGGGAGGAGTCCTTATCAGATACTGGATCTGTCGGTGCCATGACTGGGTACTTCCAGCTCCAGAACTAAGTAAATATCTTGTTTTTAAACCACACAGTCCATGGAATTTTGTTATAGCTGTATGAATGGATCAAAACAATGGATTTTAAATTAGATTAAACATAGCTGAGAGGAGAATTAGTAAATTGGAAGACAGATCAGAAGAATATATCAATTCTGAAGTATGGAGAAGCCGGGGATGGGAAATACAGAACACAGCATGAAAACCACAGGATGCATGGTGAAAAGGATTGTAATTGAATTCCCAAACTAGAAGAAATATAATAAACATAATATTTGAAAAGATAATGGTCAGGATTTTACCAAAACTCATAGAAGATGTTGAGCCACAGATTTAAGAAGTGCTACCCCTAAGTATCCTGGGGCAGAGAGTGTGAAGGAGGGACAAGTTCTGCCCCCCATCATCTCTCCCCAGACAGTGTCCTGGGTCTGGCCCCTAGCTACAGCAGGTACCACCGTGGATTCAGGACCTGTGCCAACCTTGGGCTCACAGCAGGCAGAGCATGCAAAGACATCAAGTCCACCAGCAGTATAGCACTGGAGCAGAGAGCAAATGAAGCTAAGAGACCAAATGTCCAGCATGAACCCGCTGGGGGAGGGGCCAGGATTTAAACAGTATAACTCCCAGGAGGCTGTGGGTACCCTTGGCCTAATGCAGACATTGGTGGGTAGGTGGGGTAAAGGGAGGATTCACAGGAGCCTCTGGTTGAGAAATGGGGTCTTGAGTTGCTGGCATAGTGTGCTGGTCTCACCTGGGACACTGGTGAACACCCCTATATGCCCCCCCCACACCAACTGTGTGCTCAGTTGAGTGTTCCCTGGGAAGGCCCCTTTCACTCTCAATGATAGCTGCAAATCTGTGCCTGGTGTTGGGCGGGTGTAGAGCAATATGGGCAGGAGAGCTCCTGGGGAAGAGTGCCAGATGGTTCATAGGGAGCACCCCCTTGAGCAGGGAGGATGCTGTGAGACCACCATGCCAAGTAGTGAGCTGGGGCTAGCCTTCTCCACTGACTGCGGGTCTGCTCCCCTGCAGGACCTCCTCACTTCGGTGGAACTCAGGCACCAAGGAGCGCATGCTCATCAAGGTCGCTGACAGGGAGCCCAGCTTCCTCACCCCTCAGGGCAATGGCTACTCTTCAGATGGCCAGCCTGGGAGCCGCCCCCGCAGACCCTCTGGCAGCCAGCATTCGCCCAACCTGCAGACATTCACCCAGGACTCGGAAGGCGCTGTCTTCTTCCCTGAGAGGCGGCCCTCGCCCTTCCTGAGAAGGGCTGAACTCTCCGGGAGCTGCTCCCCACTGCTCACACAGCCTCGAAAGTCCTCCAGTGACTCACAGCCCTCCTCCCCACGCTATGGCTATGAGCCCCCTCTCTATGAGGAGCCCCCTATGGAGTACCAGGCCCCCATCTATGATGAGCCCCCCATGGACGTACAGTTCGAGGCTGGTGGCCCCTACCAGGCTGGCTCCCCGCAGAGGTCGCCCAGCCGCAAGCCCCGCCCCTTTTTGCCCGGGGCCAAGCAGGCCCCTGCCTCCCCCTGCCAGCAGCTGGTACGCACCAAGCAGAAGTGCCCTGAGCGCTTCCTGAGCCTGGAGTACAGCCCTGCAGGCAAAGAGTATGTGAGGCAGCTGGTGTACGTGGAGCAGACTGGCTCCAGCCCCAAGCTGCATGCAGGCCCCCGGCACAAATATGCTCCCAACCCTGGTGGTGGCTCCTACTCACTGCAGCCCAGCCCTTGCCTGCTGAGGGACCAACGCCTAGGGATCAGGTCTGGAGACTACAGCACCATGGAGGGACCCGAGCCCCGGCTGAGCCAACCACCCACACCACTGCCCCCAGCCCAGGAGGACACCATGTCTTGGTCCAGCCAGCAGGACACCATGTCTTCCACGGGCTACTCCCCAGGCACACGTAAGAGGAAGAGCAGAAAGCCCTCTCTGTGCCAAACTCCTGGCGCCCCCTCCACGGATGGCCCAGGGGACCTACTGGGTGAGCAGCCTCTGGCTGAGGAGCGCTCTCCATGTGGGCCCAGCCTTGCCCAGATGAAACGTGCAGAGGCTGAAGTGGACGTAGCACGGGGTATGGCCGAGCCTTTCCTGGCACAGGCACGGCTGGCCTGGGAGGCACAGCAGGCCCACTTTCACATGAAGCAGAGAGGCAGCTGGGACTCCCAGCAGGATGGCTCTGGCTACGAGAGTGATGGTGCTGTGCCACTACCCATGCCCGGACCTGTGGTACGCGCCTTCAGTGAGGATGAGGCACTGGCGCAGCAGGATAGCAAGCATTGGAAGCGGAATACCTTCGAGAAGCTCGGCTTCCCCCAGATCCTGCTGGAGAAGAGTGTCTCTGTGCAGACCAACTTGGCCTCACCAGAACCTTACCTCCACCCGTCACAGGTGAGGAGTACTTGGTGGGCAGATGGGGACCCTGGGCCCACAAGACCCCAAGTCCCAGCCTAGAGCCTGGGATCAGCTGCAGGCAGAATGGGGCTGGGTGCACCTGGCATCCACAAGGCGTGTGTGGCACTGAGCGTGTTCAGAGCCTGGCCTCTGAACGTCCATCACACCACTGGCGGGGAGGGCACCTTTACGGAACACCCCACTAAGGCCACCCACCACCAGGCATAGGGCTTCCTGGGCCTTGGCCACCAGGGAGTTTCAAGCCTTGCCTATAGGACACAGCAGCTGAGGGCAACTGGCAACCAGCTCTGGGACTATTGTACTCCTGGGGAGCTGGGCAGGTGGGGCATCAGCCTTCTTCGGTAGCTCTGGAACTATCTCCAAGCACGTCTCCCTCAGGCAGGAAGAGCTGCTGGTGAGGTAGTGACTGGGTGGTTGCCAGACATCACAGCCAGAGCTGGAGCCCAAGCCCAAGCCCAGCCTGCTGTGTCCTCCCCATACAGTGCCAGAGCACACATCAGTCAGTGCCCTGCAGAGCCCACGAGTACCTCTGTTCAGCAGCAGGTACCTGAGTGTCCACCTGCAGGTCTTCCCTTCTGGAGATCACCAGGCAATTCAGGTTTGATGACTCTAATGTCCTCATTCCCACTTCTAGCTTCTACCTTTCACACTGGTTGACTATAGACACAGGCCAAGCCTGAGGGTGACCTGGCATCTGGTTGAAACCAACCACTAAGCAAACCTTAGTGGGCCCAGGTTCCAAGGAAGTTAAAGTGAAAATCTTAAGGCCTCCTGGACATGTATGGCAGGCCCACCTTTGCCCTGCTGGGGAAGGCCTCTGTGACCCATGGGTAGCCAGCTACCCGGGCCCTCCAGGCTAGTGAGCTCAGAGCCACATCCAGCCAGACTTTCCATCCACTGCTCATAAACTGGTAGGATGACAGGACAGATGGGAGAGGCAACCTTGGGAAATAGTGAGCAGACAGAAAGCTACCTCTAATGGAATGGGCAGGTCAAGAGCAGAGCAGAGGGAGAGACCTGCAGGGGCCAAGCCCACTGGGGTCCTGCAGAGATGGGAGCAGGTCTTGAGAGCCACCCCTGCCTGTCCCTGCCCTCTCTCCCTGGGTACCTGACAGTGCAGCTGTCCTGCTGCCACCCCACCTGGGGTTTTGAAGCTCAGCTTCTTGGCTATGCTAGACTGGCCACGCCACACCTGGCTGGCTCACACCTCTTGGGACTGTGATCCAAGTGGGCCCAGCTGCCCACCCCATCCCTACCCCCGATGGCCCAGCCCATTTGTCCTTCCCAGTCTGAGGACTTAGGAGCCTGTGCCCAGTTTGAGAGCAGCCGGCAGAACCGTAGCGCGATCCCCAGCTCCAGCTGTGTCTTCCCCACCTTCACGCTGCGCAAGCCCTCCTCAGAGACGGACATCGAGAACTGGGCCTCCAAGCACTTCAACAAGCACACCCAGGGCCTCTTTCGACGGAAGGTGTCCATCGCCAACATGCTAGCCTGGAGCAGTGAGTCCATCAAGAAGCCCATGATTGTGACCAACGACCGGCATGTGAAGAAAGAGGCCTGTGAGATCTTCAAGCTGATCCAGATGTACATGGGCGACCGGCGGGCCAAGGCAGACCCACTGCATGTGGCCCTCGAGATTGCCACCAAAGGCTGGAGCATGCAGGGCCTCCGGGATGAGCTCTACATCCAGCTGTGCAGGCAGACCACCGAGAACTTCCGCCTTGAGAGCCTGGCCCGTGGCTGGGAGCTCATGGCCATCTGCCTGGCCTTCTTCCCGCCTACACCCAAGTTCCACTCCTACCTAGAGGGATACATCTACCGGCACATGGACCCTGTCAATGACACCAAAGGTAAGACCCAGCGTGCAGGACCCTTGGCACCCCTAGGGTCTGCTGCAACTGAGGTAAGAGCTGTGGAGAGGGCTCCCAGCCATTCTGGGTGACACCCGCCCAGTCCCCTATCCTCACACCCCACCAGACCTGGCACCACACAGAAGTGGTACTTCTAAGAAGATGCATGTCCCCTAGGAGACCCCAAACCCAGCTTTCGGTGGTTTGTGGGCATCCTCAGGGCACCCTACCTTGGCTCTGAGAAGAGCCCAAGGCAGCCCTGACAGATGAGGGCATATGGCCTGCCCTTTGATGCCTGCCCAGTTTGGCTTCTGTCACCCTGCAGTACGAGGGCAGCTGCGCCGTGAGGCTTAAGCTGTGTGTTCTAGGCAGGGAGGGACATGGTGGCCACAGTGCATCTGCCACAACTCAATCACAGGCTTCCCACACACAAGTCTGTGGAGATCAGCCGGTCTCCAGAGCACTATGAGCTGAGCTGCCCTGCCCTGAGGGCCAGAGGTTCAGGCCAGCACAGGTGTCCACTTGCTGATGGCTGCCAGGTGTCAAATAGAAGGCCCCCAGATGGGATGCACTAGATCTGTGGGGCCCAGGCCATGGTCTTTCAGCTGGGCAGTCCCCATGTGATAAACTAGTGGCTGGCCTAAGCCCTGGGATGTACAGAGTGGGCATGGGGCAAGGATACAGGCAGTCTCAGCTGTAACAGGCTGTGTCCCACATGATGCTCGTGAGCATCTGTAGGACACAGCCATAGCATTGACGGCCAGACATGCATACTTGTGTTCAGGAACACGTACATGTGCACATGCACCCCTGCCAGGGCGGACATGTTAGATCTTCTGGGTTGTCCAGCCTCTGCCTAGGTGGAAACTGTGCTCCCTTCTAGGCCTTGCCCCCAGCTCAGGCATGGGAAAGGCAGCTCTCAGGCTGCCGTTGGGGCCCTCAGTGTGCATGCAAACTTGGGGGGGGGAGTGGTTCTGGAGAAGGCATGTCAGGCACAGGAACCACCAGCTCCTCAGACACTTGCAAACAGTTTTGGAAAACATGCAATTCCTGCCCATGTGTGTACCTGCAACACGCATTGCAGCAGATACAGACTGACCTGGGGCCTGGACTGCACTGGCGCCTCAGGGACCCCATTCCTTGATCTTCTTGGACCTCTCTAGGCACTGGTACAGTCCTGGGGCTTCCTGGGTCACCACCTTGCCTTCTTGTGAAAGGGCCTTGACATGCACCTTGACATGGGAGCTGCAGGAATGTGTCTGCACTGCTCAGGACAGCACTGGGCCCACAGACCCAAGAGCCTGCTGAGTGAAAACCATATGAGTGGGCAGTAGTTGGCAAGCAGTCAGAGGCCTGGGCCTCCTTGCTCTGCCTGGGCCGGCTGACCAGCAAGTATGTGGCTGGGCCATCCCGCCATCCAGGGCTTCCCAGAAGAGTTTGTGCTTTAGGCCCCATGGAGGAGCCCCCAGGATCTCCCTCATACAAAGGTATGCATACTTTTCTCCTAGAGTCGCACACCCACAGGGCCCTGTCTTGCACGTCAGAGGGAAGCAGGCTCAACTTTGAGGCTCCTATGTAAGGCCCATAAGGTCTCAGAGGACCATGTGGGCTACAGGGGGATGGGCTCTGTGTGGTTCTGCTAGCATTCAAACTGCCCTCACAGCCAAAACCCCATCTCTAGTACTGGGGACCCCAACCTAGATTTGCCTGTCCAAGGTTGTACTCCACCCTGAGCCCAGAGAAGAGACCTCTACACACGAGGTGGCCGCCCCTTCTTCAATAAGCCTCATGTTCACTCCAGACAGCTCACGCTCCCTGGGAGATGCCAGTTTTCATGTGTAAGAAATATTGGTCAAAAATGTGGTACTGCTGGGTGTGGTGGTGACACCTATAATTCCAGCTACTTAGGTGGCTGAGGCAGGAGAATCACAAGTTCAAAGCCAGACTCAATAACTTACTGAGACCCTGTCCCAAAATAAAATATAAAAAGGTTGAAATTGTAGCTCAGTGTAGTAGTGTGTCCCTGGGTTCTATCGTAGTACTGAGAATAAAAATAAAGAAAGAACATGGGTCCTGGCTGCCTTATCAGCCCAGAAAGATGTAGACCATGCTCTGGAAGACCAACCAGTTGACCACATAGCACCTAGAAGAATGAGACCACAGCAGGTGACCCATGATGAGGGAAGAGTTCGGCTTGGCTCCTGGACCTGGCACTGGTCCTGGCCCTGGCCCCGAACCACTTGCCTTGGCCTCAGGAACCTTGATCAACTTGTTTATCAGCATTTGTGTGACCTCCACTCTGTGATCACCACCCCAGGACCAAGGAACTATGAGGTAACCCGCAGTAAACCTGTGTCGGGCACTAGGAGGTTCTCCTGGCTGTCCTCAGGAGCCCCTCAGTTAGACTAACCCAAATGGGGAGGGTGCTTGGCCCTGGATCAGGAAGCTGCAGGAGCCAGGTGTGTGGAACACACCTGTGTCCCAGCAACCTGGGAAGCTGAGGCAGGAGGAAGGGCTAGGCATGTAGCTCAGTGGTAAAACACCCCTGATTCAATTTCCAGTACCCCGCCCCTCATAAAAAAAAATAAATAAGAAAAAGAAATTGTGGGAGAAGTCCTGCAAATGCTATGGGAGACTGAAGCCCGGAGGGATTCTACCACTGCTGAAGCTTGTGCTCTCAGTGAGACTTCTGGCAAAGCACAACAGGGAGTTAGCAAAAGGGCGGAGATGATAAAGATGGTAGTAGAAACCAACACAAGGGAACACAGAACAGTGGCTGATGAAACAAAAAACTGATTCTTGGGTAAATCTACAGCCAAACTGACAAGGACAAAATGAGAGAAGAAATGAATCACCAAAACCAAGAGAGAGAGGTCCTGCCACTGCAGGCCCTGCAGGTGCTGAAGGGATAGCAATCAGGTATAGTGAACCTTTTGCTAAGGAATTCAAAATGGACAGACTCCTCAGGTGACCCAGGCTGCTAGAGGTCACTCAAAAAGAAACAGGAAAGTTATATGTCCAGTAAGGAGATTGCATTTGTACCTAAATATCCAGGCCTAAATGGCTTCACTGGTGAATTCTACTAAACACTTTATTGTTTGTGCAGCAATTCTGTGGAATGTCTCCCAGAAAAATGAAGTGGAGGGCTGGGGTTGTGGCTCAGAGGTACAGCACTCACCTAGCATGTGTGAGGCACTGGGTTCCATCTTCAGCACCACATAAAAAAGATATCGTGTCCACCTATAACTAAAACATAAATATTTTTTAAAAAAATGAAGTAGAGAGAATGTTTCCTGATTCACTCATGCTAAAATTAGAGAAGAACATTATAAGAAAGAATCCCTCATGAACAAGGAAACAAAAATTCTTAGCAATATTTTAGCAGGTTGAGTACAACAGTATATAAAGGAGGTAATATATCTTGACCAAGTGAAGTTTATCCTAGGAATCGAGGAACGAAAGATAGATTTAGCCAGGGGTAGTGGCATACACTGTCATCTCAGTGACTCAGGAGAATCTCACATTCAAGGTCAGTCTCAGCAATTTAGCAAGGCTCTGTCTCAAAATAAAAAAGAACTGGGAATATATAGAGATCAGTGGTAGAGCACCTCTGGGTTCAAGGTTCAAGCCCCAGTATGGGGGGAGGGGAGCAATCAATGGAAAATGGAAACCATTTTAACAAAGTAAAAAAGAGTATACCATCTCTTAAAATCCAACATTCCATTCTTGATAAAAACTGAACAAACTAAGAATAGAAGATAATCTCTTCACCCTGATTAAAGGCGTCTATTAAAAACCTACATGGGCCAGGGTGTGTGGCTCAGTGACGGAGTTCTTGCCTAGCATGAGAGAGGCCCTGGCTCCATCCTCAGCAACTCAAAACCAAAAAACAACTATAGTACCCAAAGGGATTTAAAGAAGGTTTCAGACACACTTGCAGGTGTTCACAGCAGCACTGTTCACGGCAGCCAGTAGGTGGAAGTGGTCCAGGGTCCACCCACTGAGGAATGGTGAGCACATGTGGCAGAGCCATGCAGAGGACATCATTCACCCAAAGAAGAATGACACTCGATAGGTGCTGCAGCATGAGTGGATAAGAGCCAGACCCACAGCGGCAAACCTGGTATGCTACCACTTACCTATAACTAGAACAGGCAAACTGATACAGAAAGCAAGGTCAGGCAGAGTGAGAGGAGAGAAAGATTGCTTAATAGGTATTGAGATTTAGCTTTGGAAGATGAAAGGGTTTTGGAGATTTGATGACAGTTGCATAGCATTGTGAAAGTAGTTAATGCCACTGAATGGTACTTAAAAAATGGTTCAGTGGCCAAACTTATGTTTATATTTTATCACAGTTTAAAAACACACACATACACACACACACACACACACACACACACACCTCATACTTACTAGCCAAAGACTGAATGCTTTCCCCTAACAAGAGGAGCAGGGCTCAGACCTTCAGTTATACCCGCTGTGCACAGCATCACACTGGAAGTCGAAGCTGGATCTCAATCATGATAAGAGATAAAAGTCACACACGTTGGAGAGGAGGTTTTATGCAGTGTTTTTTATTCACAGACAGTATGATCTGCAGAATACTACTGGAATAGTATTCTATATACTGAATTTATTACAAGATACAGGACCAATACATTAAGAATTTATCAATTTGTATATACTAGCAACAAGCTATAGGAAACTGATATTTTAAAAATACCATTTACAGTAGCATTGACAAGTATGATATACTGAGAGAACTCTAACAAAAGATGTATAAGACCTCTATGCTGAAAAGTATAAAACATTACTGAAAGAACTAAATGTGAAGCATACCATGTTTATGGATCTGAAACTCAGTGTTGTTAAGATGTCATTTCCATCCAAATTGATCTATAGATTCAATCCTAATCAAAGTTTAATTTTTGATTTTTTTAATTTTAGAAAGTGACATGCTGAACTGGGTGCAGTGGTTCATAACTATCACCCCAGCTGCTTGAGAGGCTGAGGCAGGAGGATTGAAAGTTTGAGCCCAGCTTGAGCAACTTAGCAAGACCCTGTGGGGATGTAGCTTAGTGATAAAGCAACCCTGGATTCAATCCTTGGTGCAACAATAACAACAAAAAGACTGATTCTAAAGTTCATGGGAAATGTAAAGGGCCTAAAATAGCCAAAGCCCCTTTGATGAAGAACAGCCAGCCTATGAGAGCCACACTTGCTGGCTTGGTACAGCTGCAGTGGTCAGGAGAGGGCAGCATTGGCATCAAGGTGGGCAAGGGTCTTAGAGCAGAACAGAGGTCCCCAAAGTACACCTATGTGAGAACCGGGCAGTTTCCTCAGGTGCAGGACAACTAACTCAGTGAAGAAAGGGCAGGCTTTCCCTAGTGGTGCTGGGATACCTGCACATCTAAATGCAACCAAGACAGAGTTCAACTATGCTTTATACTGTCTGCAAAAAATAACTCAATGAATCATAAACCAAAATATAAAACCTAAAAGTAAGCTGAGCATGGTGTCACACACCCATGACCCCAACAACTCAGGAGGCTGAGACCTGAGAACTGCATGTTTAAAGCCAGCTTTAACAATTTAGTGAGACTCTAACTCAAAATAAAGTAAAAAGGGCCAGGAATGTAGCTCAGTGGCAGAGCGCTTGCTTAGCATGAGTGAGACCCTGGGTTCAATCCCCAATACTGCAAAAAAATTGTTAAAATTTTTTAAATAAATAAAACCTAAAATAAAAAAAACTTCTAACATAGGAGAAAAATCTGTGGTTTTCTGCATTAAGCAAATATTTTAATACCAAAAGCACTATCTATAAAAGAAAAACAATGATAAAATTGAACTTTCTTAAGATTAAATCCACCAGGTGCGATGGCACATACCTGTAGTCTCAATAGCTCAGGAGGTTAAGCCAGGAGGATCATTGGTTCAAGGCCAGCCTCAGCAATTTAGTCAGACCTTGTCTCAAAATTTAAAAAAAATATATATATATATACACACACACACACACACACATATACATACATACAAGGGCTAGGGGTGTAGCTCAGTGGTAGAGCACCCTTGGGTCCAATCTGCAGGGGAGGAGGAATCCTCCAAGACACAATTAAGACAATGAGGGGTTGGAAGTATAGCTCAGTGACGGACTGTGTGAGGCTCTGGGTGGTGGTCTGAGGTATTAGTATGAACTCAGGTTTACCTTAATATAGACACAGATGGATACATCTGTGGATGGATACAAAGATGGATACAAAAATTCTTACAGGGCTGTATACACACAGGATTAGAAGACACCTGTGTGTCCTTGCTGTCAGTAGAGGGGACCTAGCATCCGGACACCCTCACCTAATACCTAGATGATGGTTTTTCTAAATGCCAGTTTCCATGAAGAGGAACTGTAGTTCCTTGGGTGACTGATTTTAGGCTGGTGCAGGGAATCTACAAGATGTAGTATTGCTGGTAAAAAAAAAAAAAAAAAAAAAAGTTGAGCAGAGCAATAATGGGGGCTGTCAAAGGGACACAGAAACCAACTGAAAGAGCTGCAGTGGCAAAGCTGGAACAGGTGAGCAGCAAAATTGTCACGAGGATTATAATTCAAAGTTGAGAATAAATGTCCAGTCCCTGTGAGAGACTTCCCTCCAGAGAGCACGTCGTGAAAGGGCAAGAGTATCTTCACAGTGCAGAAACCTGACAGAAGTGACCTTGGCTGATGACTAGGATCCCTCGGGACAGCATAAACTGTTGTGCAGCTCCCCTGGGACAACCCCAGCCCCTCCTCCCCTAGCAGCAGCACCCGAGTGGCCACTTGCCTATTTCTGTTGGTTTCTTGGCTGGTGGGCAGGATGGGCTGAGCATCTCCTCCAGCTCAGGAGCCAGAGCAGCCCCAGGCTTGCTGTCAGCAGAAGGCCGAGTGGTTGGGCCACCTCATTGCTGCCCACTCCCTTCCCTCCACTTCCTGCCTACCTCTGGTATGGAGAGAGCCAGTCTTCTGATCCCACAATGCCAAAAGGGCCCTGCACCTCATGCATCCCCGTGTGTGCATATGCCTGCACATGGCACCCACCCGCAGACACACTCGGTCCCCAGCTAGACGGGGACAGCCCCCAACAGGCCCAGGGGCCTCCTTGCCACCAAGTGCGGGAACCACATGGGCATTGGTTCCTGGCTTGAATCTGTGGTCCTCATGGTTCTGTTTGCTCCCCAGTGACACAGCACATAAGAGAGCTCCTGGAAAGGAACACTAAGAAGAAGTCCAAATTGAGAAAGAAACCCAAGCCTTATGTTGAAGAGCCGGATGGTAGGGCTCCTGCAGCCCCGGGCACTGCCTCTGCACAGCTCTGCTCTCCAGCCTCGGCCGCCTGGCCTTCTCTTCTCTAACCGCTTCTGGGCTCGGGGAGGGACACTAACCTCAGGCTTGGACCTCCTCAGTGTTCTGGAGGCCCAGGGTGGCTGACAGGATCCTGGAGAGGCCAGGCCTGCCCTGTACCTCCCTTGGTGGTACCCAGAACAATTCCAAATTTGTTTGCTGGGTTATTGGTGGGCAGGGGGCATGAGGAATAGCCAGCAAGGCCTGGAGGCGCCCCCAGGTGAGTGAGTGTGCCTGAGCCAGGTAAGGCTCACAGGAAGGAGAACAGGGGAACTCTGTGGCAATGCTTTCCCAGCCCTGTCCTCCAGCCCAGGATCCCCCTGGGGCCAGAGAGTAGAGCCTGGTGTCCAGAAGTCATCAGGGAATCTCCCCTCTTCCGTGATGAGCCCTAGCACAGTCCCCCAAGCTCTGGAGTCTCCCTGCCCTCTCCCTGGGCCCTGGCTCAGGACCCAGGCTGCCCAGTCTGTCCAGAAATAAGAATAGTTCCTGCTAACATGGCAGGTCAGCCACTTCAGGGCCTCCAAGACCCACCACCCCCACCACAAGTTGTGCAGAACTGCCTTCACCAAGTGTGGCTCACACTTGTCTGTCTGGAACCCTGCCTCCTGCACTTTGCTTCTCTCCCCTTCTGAAAAGCCCGCTCTGACTGCACACTGCTTCAGGGACACATGTGGTCGGGAGCTTTCTGCAGGTGAGGCCTATATAGAGTGAACCCTAGGGCAAGCAGGAAGCTTCAGGGGCTTGAAGGGGCCCTTGTGGGCAAGGCCAGGATGGCATCTGCAGAGCAGGGGACTTGTTCCAGGACAGCTACAGTTCAGGGTTAGATTCCAGGCCATGGGCATCCAGCTACTCATCTGGGACAGCAGTGGAAGGATCTCTGAGCTCCTGCCTGAGCCAGCCACTGGTGGCCTGGGAACTGGACAGATGTCAGTTGACCAAGAGTTGACCAAGAGAATCTTGTTGCTGCAGGTGGCAGGGCAGGAAGCAGGTGCCTCAGGACCAGGGTGCAGATCTGATGAGGACACTGCAGCCTGAGCTGTGTCAGGTACAGAGAAGGGAGCAAGCCCACCCCTGGCCACAGCTATGGCCTTTGAGAGTTTATGATCTGGACCCCTGGTGTAGCAGCACGGACACTGCTTCTGTCTACTCTCTGTGGGCAGCTGTGTCTCCACCTACTAAATTGGGCTAACCTGCATCCAGATAGATGGAGGTGCTGGCTGAGGTCCGAGTAGGGCTAGTGGGTCAAGCAAGGCCAGATCAGGGGCCTAGAAGCAGAGCATCTTACACAAGTGAGGATCTTCCTAGGCTGGCCGTGGGCACTGCCCATTATATCCTGGTGCTTCAGAGAGAGTGGAAGTCACTCCAGGACCTGGTCCAGGAACCACAGCTGTGGTGCATGCAGCTCTCTTCTAAGCCCTGGTACCACCACCTCCGCTTAGCCCTTCACAGGCACCTGTGAGTTTGTGCTGCCCCAGTCCTTCCTCCAAGAAAAGGGCAGGAGCAGCAGTGCACGCCTGTAATCCCAGCAACTCGGGAGCCTGAGGCAGGAGGATCCCAAGTTCAAAGCCAGCCTCAGCAACTTAGGAAGGCCTTGAGCAACTTAGTGAGACCCTATGTCAAAAAATTAAGGCTGGGGGTGAGGGGTTGGGGATGTGGCTCTGTGGTTAAGTGCCCCCTGGGTTTAACCCCTGACACCAAGAAACTGAGGCTCAGAGATCATCAGCTGAGAGGTAGTGGCCCCAGGACGCCATCCTGGTTCAAGCAATCACAGGCTCTAAGGTCTGGGTGTTTGCTTTAGGGACAGGAAGCAGCCCTGCCACTACCCTCAGACCTCTCCTGCCCAGTGAGCAGGTATCCTCATGCTGGGCTGAACCAGGGCCTGGAAGCTTCTCTACCTGCTGCTTTCTGCAAAGCTTCTAGGCTCTGAACATTGTGGGTAAGGCCTGAGTCCCATCTGCTTAAGCACTGTCTGTTCATTCCCACAAAATGAGGGGCCCTCAGAATGGCCTGTGGTAGAAGGATCCAGGCACTGGATCAATACCTGCTGGGGGGCCTGGAGAAGGTTGTCCAGGTTGTCTGTGAGAAACCTTTTGTCTTCTTGATTTAAAAGGAATTTCCTTTCACAGACACACACCAGGAGAGAGCCATTTTAGGATAACTAGAAACAAAATGATGTTCTCATGAATTAAGACATTTGTGTTAAAATGTTTTCTGAACTGAGTCTCTAAGGACCCCTGTGTTTAAAAGAAAGCAAAGGTTGTGAAGGCCTGGGTCTAGAGGCCTCCCTTACACCCTGAGAGGCAACAGGTGTCGGGAGGGGCAGCACCTTCGAGAGCAGGGTCCCATGCCCAGAAGCACATGGTTCAGGCTGCCTGCCTGTCCCCCGCTGCAGGCATCTTCTCTCCCTGCCTCCCCACCCCTTTCCTGCTTAGGCCAGGAGGGGTAGCACACATCCTAGGTCCCAGGGGAGGCATTACTGTCTCCTTTCCTTTCTCTCACTTGCACTGTCTTGGTCTTTCTGCCTGCCATCTCCTGACCCTACAGGACTCGCAGCTAGAACCTCTGCTTCAGGGAGGCTGAGTTACAGAAGGCCCTTCCCTGGAGGCCTGGTCCTGCCACTGCCCTGCCCTCTCATGGGGTAGAGCATGCTGACACCTGCTCCACATTCCCCCTCACACTGTGGCCTAGGACCAGGGCCTGGCTTCCCTTTACCCTCACTCCTACCCCATCTCCAGGCAGCCTCAGACCGGTGAGGGCTCCTGGCTAAAGACCAGGGCTGCAGGAGAGCTCTACCTGCTCTCCGCACAGCGTGGCGTCTTATCCAGGCACTCCTTCCCAGGGCCAGGGAGGGTAGGGGAGGTCTGGAGGCCTTGGGGCTCAGATTTTGCTCTATCCTGCCTGTGTTTTCATACAGGGAAGCAGCTTGATCCCCAACCTGGCCTTCCTGTTCTGGGTGGGCTGGCAGAGGGGATCCCTCAGCCTGGCACATGGACGTGGGGAAAGCCTCTCCACTTGGGGCTCCACTCTAAAGGACATTACCTAAGAGTGGGGGCTGCTGTACTAGTCCAGGGTGGGTGGGAGCATAGCCAAGCCATCTGTCCTCCAGGGCCCCCACAGGCGCTGCTCTCTCTCAGTCCCTGCACATCCACCCCAGGCTGACCAGAACCCATTCTTTTCCAGGGGTGGCGATAAGCACCTACGCCAAGTATTGCTACCACAAGCTGCAGAAGGCAGCCCTGACAGGGGCCAAGAAGGTACAAGCATGCTGGGAGGAGTATCCCAGCCAAAGTTTGGTGGGGAGGTGTGAGGCTCAGGGGAGCACTGAGTGGCAGAGAGGGTGCTGCCAGGGTGCACCTACGCACCTGGCTGAAAAGGCTTCAGGGCCCTCCTCCTGGATCATGCCCCCTTTCCCCTCGGGGGGCTCCTCTCCATGCCTGGACCCCCAATTCAGAAGTGGTGCAGGCAAACTGGTGTGTCCTGCACAGGGCCGCATTAAGGGGCCTTTTCGCATGAGTGAGCCAGCTGCCTGGCTGTGCCCAGCCTGCCCTCGTGCATGGGAGGGACAGCAAGGGAACAGTATCCTGGGTGCACCAACCCAAGAAACCAGCTGGTGTGGTGAGATACAGGAGTCAGGTACAGCCATGGCAGGCCACGAGACCACCCTCTGGAGGGGTCCCTCCCTCAGCCTGGCAGGTTCAGGCTGCAGTGTGGGCCTGGAAGAGACCCTTTGCATCCTCTGGGAGCCTAAGCCCCTCCCTGCAAAGCCTCTCTGACTCCAAAGAACATTGAGGCCCCAGTTACAGCACACAGCTGGACTTTGTTTTCTGGCTCTGTCCCTCCTCCCACCCTTGTCCAGGAAGTCTCTTGAGCCCCCTGTGCCTGTCCCAGACCCTGGCCCCTTCCCTACTTCCTATTCCTCATATATGTTGCTCCAGCCATTCTGGCCTATCTCACCAGAGGACTCACCCTGCCAGTTGGGCTTCCAGAACCATCACAGATCAATAGACCTGGCCCCCACTCTGGTCCACCCTGATAGCTCAAACTGGCCCATCCACCTTCCTGCATGGCCAGGGGGCCCATTGAAGCTTTGGGTGCTGTGGGTGGCCCAGCAAGAGGCCCCCTTGGTGAATTGGTGGCTAGGGTTCTGTGACTGTCCCTGGCTTTGGTTAGGGAAGAGAAGATCCTTGGGGCGGGGGAGGGGGGTTAGCAGGAGAAAGGCTGGGCCAGACCAGGACAGAAGAGCCTGGCTGTCTTCACAGGGGCTAAAGAAGCCCAACGTGGAGGAGATCCGGCACGCCAAGAATGCTGTGTTCAGCCCATCCATGTTTGGCAGTGCACTGCAGGAGGTCATGAGCATGCAGAAGGAACGTTACCCAGACCGGCAGCTGCCCTGGGTACAGACGAGGCTCTCCGAGGAGGTGCTGGCACTCAACGGTGACCAGACGGAGGGCATCTTCAGGTGCCTTGTCAACCCTGGTCCCTGGATGTGGGAGACACAGGCTTGTGTCCACAGTGCATCTCTGGAGGCCCATCAGGCCTGCATCCATGCCCCTGCCTCAGAGCAGATGGAAGGGTGGGCCACCTTGCGGAAGCTGATCCCAAGGGACATGTGGCCAAGAGAGGAAGGTCAGGGCCCATCCTTAGGAGGCAGGTCTGCTGGTTCATCCTCAGTCTGGCAGCACAATGACCAGAGATTTTTGCTTCTGCAGAAATGGCCACCAGGGGTCCAGAGGGTGCTTGGCCTAAGCTGTGAGCCCCAGAGGGGAGATCAGTTAGGCATCAGAGTATTGCAGCAGCTCGGCTTATCATCCCCACCTGTGAACAGGGATGCATAGCCCCTGTCCTGACTCACCTCTCAAGAGCAGGGCTGCCCAAGCCCCAGAAGGAAAAGTCTCCCCAATCTGGGACACAGGTGTGCAAGCTTGGGCCTTAACAGCCTGCAGAGGGTCCAGGAAGGGACAGTCTGGGAGACCCCACACCCCCGACCCAAGCATAAGGGGCAGAAGCCCAAAAGAGAGCCATGAGGCTTTGTCACAGCACCCTCCCCCTTGAGAAAAGGCCTTGAGGACTGTTCCAATCTGGCCCTCCAGCCTGAGACCTGCCCTGTGCTCTGCAGGGTGCCTGGAGACATTGATGAGGTAAACGCCCTGAAGCTCCAGGTGGATCAATGGAAGGTGCCCACAGGCCTGGAGGACCCCCATGTCCCAGGTAAGTCCCTGAACCACTCAACACCAGAGCATGCACTGCCTAGAGGATCGATGGCCATTCAGACCAAAGCCTCTGTCTACTCACTCCTCCTGTCACCCACAGCTTCTTTCCCTGCTGTATCTCATGAACTTCCTTCCGCACCTCTGGGGCCGGCCCGTCATAGTCCGGTATATCCCGCACTGGGGGAGAGGCTGGACTGTGCCACTCCTCCATCCACAGATACTGAGTCAGATTGGCAGGACCATAGGTTTTATTCAAAGCCAGCTTTGAAGGAAGATCTAAGAAACTTTTGTTTCAAATTTCCATCTTGGGAAAACTGAACGGCCAGAATACCTTTTATAAGGGGATATATACATGGAGATTGATTTAGCCTGTGATGCAGCAGCGCCAGTGGCCGCAGATCTGGGCAGGGAACCTTTTCCAGAAAGCCCTTTACCTACGTTCCCTGATGCGGTCGGAGCCGGCTGCTAGGCCCATGCATTCCCAGAGCAGGCCCACCTGATCCGCCCTCGCCCACAGCGTCGCTGCTGAAGCTGTGGTACCGGGAACTGGAGGAGCCCCTGATCCCGCACGAGTTCTACGAGCAGTGCATCGCTCACTATGAGAGCCCCGAGGCCGCCGTGGCCGTGGTGCACGCGCTGCCCCGCATCAATCGCATGGTGCTGTGCTACCTCATCCGCTTCCTTCAGGTACCCGCGTCCTGCCCCGCCCACGTCCCCGCGCCCCCTGCCTGCGCCCCGGCCCTCTGGTCCACCCACCACGCCCCCCGCCCCCTGCCTGCGCCCCGGGCCTCTGGTCCACCCGCCACGCCCTCCGCTCCGCCCCTCCCGCAGGTGTTCGTGCAGCCTGCCAACGTGGCCATCACCAAGATGGACGTCAGCAACCTGGCCATGGTGATGGCGCCCAACTGCCTGCGCTGCCAGTCGGATGACCCGCGCGTCATCTTCGAGAACACACGCAAGGAGATGTCCTTCCTGCGCGTGCTCATCCAGCACCTGGACACCAGCTTCATGGAAGGCGTGCTATAGCACGCGGGCACCTCGGACAGCGGGCTGCGCGGCGCACGCGGGAGCGGCCCCCCCCCCCCCCCGGGGCAGCATGCCAGGCCCCGCCGGCCCCGAGAAGTGCCTTCTGTTCCCCGGAGCCGAGCGACACTGCCCTCCCGGCCGGCCGCAGCACACGCCGCGCGGCCTCTCCGCTCCAGAGCCCCGGCTGCCCACCGGCAGGCCGCGGTTCTCCTGCGCGGGGAGGGCCCCGAACCAAAGTCCTCGCGGCGGGCAGGGCCGGGCAGGCACTCTTGGGGCGGGGGGGAGAGTATTTTTTTCGTGGTGTACCTACGAGTCCAGATTCCATCCCGCACCCCGCCCTCTTGTGCATAGAGATATAAATAGAGCGACAGACGTCGGGACTAAATTTGCTAAGGACATAGTTCTAACCAGATGCTATTTATCTCTGAGCCGTCCTCACCGCCCTCGTGCAGAGCACTCGCACCCTCCTTCCTTACCCGCAGCTCCGGACCCAACCCCGCGCCGCGCGGCGGCTGGGCCGGACTCGCCTGCGATCCCGTTATGGAATCGGTTCCAACTGTTGTCAAACTTAATTTCTCCCGGTTTTTATATATATATTTTTTAGAGTTGAGTTTTTATTTATTATTAAAACAAAACAGCCAGCCCTGCCGAGCCGGCCCCTGAGCGGGCCACAGACGTACTCTGACACGTGGACCGAGGGACAGCTTTTCGTGTGAATAAAGTTCGTGTGGACACTCGCGCGCCGCTTCGGGTTCCTTCCGTCGCTGCGGGTCGCGGGGCGGGGCCGGAACCCGAGGCGCGAGGCCACGGCGCCGGCGGACGCCTGTTCGCGTGGCACCGTCCCCCGCCTGACCTGCCGGCCGCTGCAAGAGCGGTAGGATGTGGCGGACTCGCGGGGCGCTAAGCGCTTCGGCCCTAGCCTTGGCGCGGTCGCGGGGAGCCCGGGCCTGCAGCGGAGACGGGGGCGTCTCCTACACGCAGGGCCAGAGCCCGGAGCCCCGGACGCGCGAGTATTTCTACTACGTGGATCATCAGGGTCAGGTGTGTGGGGAGCGAGGCCGAGCACCAGGAAGGGGAAGGGCCTCTGTGGGGGCGGGACAGCAGCTGGCGTCCCGGTGCGTACTGACGAGGAGTCCCCGTAGGCCAAGGGAAAGGGGGGAACCTGGAGGGTGCGTGAGCCCCACTCTGCAGAGCCCAGACAATCAGCGGGAAAAACCCGGAGCGCGCGGGCGGCGTGGGCCTGGTGCACTCTGCCCCGGCCTTCGAGCTCAGCGCCTGCTTCGAGTACAGGCCTGGTGCTCCCGCGCTGCCCTCGCACGTGCGCTGGGAAGGCCGTCGCCTCGCCCTCACAGTGGAGCTGGCCCCGCTGCTGCTGGCGACTCCACCGTCCTGAGCCCGCGGGCGGTTCGGGAGGTCGAGTGCCCGCGTGGGGAGGCTCGGCCTGCTTTGTAATCAAGGAAAAGCCACGGAAAGTGCAAGGAAGCATTACTTGGGTTGCGGGTAGATGTCGGAAAGGCAGCAGGCCCGGGGTTTACCTTCAACGCGCCGCCCTGCACCGCGTGTGCACAGGGAACAGCCAGACAGTGAACACAGGCCTGGGGTCGACCTCCCCGCACACACTCACGGGGTCTCATTCACTGGCCTCGGCCTGTCCTCTGCAGCTCTTCCTGGATGATTCCAAAATGAAGAACTTCATCACCTGCTTCAAAGGTACTGCTGCACCCCTTCCTTCGCCCTTCCGGACAGCCGAGGACAGGCCCTGCCCCCGGCCCCGACCCAGGGCTGACCCGCACCAGGTGCCCTGCTGTCGCAGTGAGGCCAGCGCCGGCCTTGGGTGTGGTCCGGGGTGAGGCGCCTGCCGAGGTGAGCAGCCGCACTCTCTGCTCCCCCCAGACCTGCAGTTCCTGGTCACCTTCTTCTCTCGCCTGAAACCCAACCGCAGCGGGCGCTACGAGGCCGCCTTCCCCTTCCTCTCACTGTGCGGCAGAGAGCGCAACTTCCTGCGCTGTGAGGACCGGCCCGTGGTCTTCACGCACCTGCTGGCCACGGGCCGCGGGCCCTCGCGCCTCTCCTACTGCGGAGGGGGTGAGGCCCTGGCAGTGCCCTTCGAGCCGGCGCGCTTGCTGCCCCTGGCGGCCAACGGGCGCCTCTACCACCCGGCGCCAGAGCGTGCGGGCGGCGTGGGCCTGGTGCGCTCTGCCCTGGCCTTCGAGCTCAGCGCCTGCTTCGAGTACGGGCCAGGCGCGCCCGCGCTGCCCACGCATGTGCGCTGGGAGGGCCGTCGCCTCGCCCTCACAATGGAGCTGGCCCCGCTGCTGCTGGCGACTCCGCTGTCCTGAGCCGCGGACAGTTCGGGAGTTCCCGCCGATCCTGCGCTCCGCCGGCCGCGTGCGCGTGCGCGTGCGTGCAGTGCGCCGGGGCTCCGCCTGCTGGCGCTGTCCGAGGTGCTGCTGCCCGTCCTAGGGCTCGGCGCCGCCCCTTGCTCCGCTCCTCGCTCCCCTTCCGGGCATCTTCTGGATTGGCCCGCGTTCCCGACGTCAGGCCCGGGCGGCGGGCGCAGGAGGCGTGGGGCTCCGGTGCGCGTGCGCGCCCCTCCTCTACTGGAGCCAGGCCGCCGCAGGCTCGGCGGGGAGCCGCTAGCCGCCGGAGCGTCAGGTGAGGGGGGGCCCCGACCCAAGGTCACCGGGCTTAGGGGCGGGATCGGGGACCTCCCGGCACGCACCTAGAAGGGTGTGTAACCCGGCACGGGGGAGGGCACGCGGATACCACGCCCTCCACGATCGCAGGCCTGCACCTACCTGCGCGAGAGGGCGAAAGGGGACTTCGTGCAGGATCCCAGCGCCGGTCGCAAGGACCACCCGGAGATCCTGGCTCGAGTATGCCTGAGAGGACACCGGGTGCCCCCAGCCCCCTGCTAAACCGGATTAGGGTTTGTCCGCTGGTAAAAGGACTTCTGGGCTCTCATCCGGGTCCCTCATCCCTGTCCGGGCAGTCTTTCCACACCAATGTGCATTTAGCGGGTCCTCCAGAGCTGCAGCGCCGAGCCAAGGAAGAAACCAAGGCTTTATTGCTGGAGGCTGGGTGGGTGGGTGGGTGAGTCCTGGAGTTGGAGGGTGCCCCTTGGTGCTCAGGGAGACTAATGCCATGGGCCCAAAGAATACGCGCCCCCCCCCCAGTCCCATTTCTTGGGGGCTCACACACACCCTGAGACCCCTGGCAACCGCCTCTGCCTTTTCCATTAAAACTTTATTGCTGTGCTTACTCATATGTCCTGATTATAAATAATCGTGTGAGTTACAGTTTAGGGCAGAATTTAAACAAACACTGAAGCCATTTGGCACCTTTCATCATGACTCACAGAGACAGGGACACCTGGGTAACAGTATACCCTGGGTTTTGCCTTCCTTAGCTCCAGAGGAGCTGGTTTCTCAGTCACGCCCATACCTTTAAAACTGGGTTCTTGTGTTTGGAACTAGACCCCAGCTTTCCCATCCCTGAGGCCACAGGTAAATGCACATAAACCCCTGCAAACCGCATGCTTCTTCCTATTCTCTCTGGCCCACTTAGAAAACCACACCTGAAACCCAGTTGGTGTGGTTGGAGTAGCTCAGTGGTGGAGTATGTGCTTAGCATGTGAGACCCTGGGGTCAATCCCCCACACACACACACAAAGAAGAAACACAAAAGCTTTATTGGTGACCTAAGGCCCCTCTCTCACACCCAATCTTTCCCAGGACTCCACCTACCCCAAAGATAGGGGCTTTCTTTCTGGAGCCAGCCTAGGGAGCCCCAGCCCATAGCTCCTGAATTAACTTTCCTACTGTTTGCCTCATCCTCAATTCTCTACAAGTTACTTGAGGAAAAGCCCCAGCTCTGTCATCTGGCTCCCCCTCTGTCCAGGTCTCCTTTCAAGTCATGATGTATGAACCACCAGGTGGAGCCAGAGCATACCTGCTTCCAGTGTTAATTCTGGAGTTTGAAGTCTTGTCCTAGGGGCACCTAAGGAACTCGGCTTTGGATTGAGCCTTAGGTTTGTGCCAATCCTGAGAGTGAAGACAAGAGGACATGCCTGCCCAGGGCCCATTCCCCACTTCTGGTCTATGCTTGGGTAATTAGGTTCCGGATTTTGCTGCCGAGTAGTCCTGGGTCCCAGCTCAGGAGCCACGGGGCTGAGTCAACAGGGTCAGAGGGAGCTTGAACCAGCTGTGCTATGCATGAGCAGAGGGCCCTCAGGACAGGCAAGGGAAGGGGTCTGAGAATGGGTTGCCCTCCCCATATGGCCACATCCTGGGGACACAGGACACCAAGAATTCTCAACTTGAACCTCCTGCCCTCAGTCTCGGTGTTTTTGTCAAGGAAGGAAACTAGAAATTTTATTCATCAGTTTCTTTATTGGGAGGGGGGTTGCAGACAGGGTAGCTAGGCAGGTGCTCTGCCACTGACTTACAATCCCCAGCACACGAACTGACTTAAAACTTTGTGAAAGTTAGACACAGGTTGTGTGGGCCTCCACTCGTGCTCTTGGGCTGGCTCTATAATGTTAGCAGTGGCCTGCCAACCTGTGTTTCAGGAGGTGCATCCATCCCATCTGGGGCCAACCCTGGGGAGGCTCACAGTCCCAGGCCATTTCTCTAGGGAAATGGCCCCGGGGGCTCCTGTGCTGCTGCTGCTGCTGCTGCTGCTGGGGCTGCTGCTGCTGCCGCCACTGCCAGGGCTCCCGCCTCGCGCCGCGGGCTGCCCCGCCGCCTGCCGCTGCTACAGCGCCACGGTTGAGTGCGGCGCCCTGCGGCTGCGCGTCGTCCCACTGGGAATCCCCCCAGGGACGCAGGTGGGCACCATGTGGGGCCACCGGGCCTCGGGTTGGAGCAGGCTGCGAGTGCCCATGGGATGGAGGGAGCCTTGTGTGAGCATCCGGGTGGGGTCGGTGGGGCGCCCCAATGGAGCGAGAGACTCCTGCAGTGGGGTAAGATTCGCCCTCCCCCGGCCCGCAGACGCTGTTCCTGCAGGACAACAACATCGCGCGCTTGGAGCCAGGCGCCCTGGCGCCACTTGCCGCCCTTCGCCATCTCTACCTGCACAACAACAGCCTGCATGCTCTGGAGTCTGGCGCTTTCCGCGCGCAACCGCGCCTGCTGGAGCTGGCCCTCACAGGCAACAAGCTACGTGGCTTGCGGGGAGGGGCTTTTGCGGGCCTAGCCCAGCTGCGTGTACTCTACCTGGCTGGCAACCAGCTGGCGCGGCTGCTGGATTTCACCTTCTTGCACCTGCCGGTGAGAGGCCAAAAGCGCGGGATCTTCTTGTCCTGGCAGTCATCCAGCGCGCTGTACTAGTTGTTAGGGGAGAAAAGTCAACCTAGTCTATAGCTCCCCTGGGCCCTTTTTCCTGATGATCTGCTGTCCCTACTCCAGCGACTGCAGGAGCTGCACCTGCAAGAAAACAGCATTGAGCTGCTGGAGGACCAGGCCCTGGCAGGGCTCTCCTCCCTGGCCCTGCTTGACCTCAGCAGGAATCAACTGGGCACCATCAGCCGTGAGGCCCTGCAGCCCTTGGCCAGCCTGCAAGTCCTGCGCCTCACAGGTAACTCCTCAGGCAAGCGTCTCTAACTGGGCTCAGTGGCATCAGTAGGGACCAGTAGGTGTGGAGGGGGTCCCTATGATAAACCATTGGGCAGCATTTTGGAGGGCCACACCACCACCCTGCAGTTCTGGTAAAGGGCAGCTGGGAACTGAAGTTCTGATAGATACATAACTTAGGCACCTGCCTAAGACAGAAAAGGTAGCCAATCCAGAATGACTTAACAGAATTGAGGTTCTTTCACATTTTGAGGCCAGGAAAGGGCAGGTACGTGAAAGAGCTGACCAGGATTGGGGGTGTTTCCAGGAGAGGGCATCTGTTTTAAAGTTTCGGTGTTGCTGGAATATCTGTGTGGGCATCATTGAACTAAAGTGGAGTGAAAGGCCTTCCTCATTCCCAGCAACCGGGATTCAGAGAAGAAACTCCACTAGGGTGGCTATAGGAGGTGGGGTGTGGGCTTCTGCCGGGGCCAGCAGAACCTCAACTGTGTTCTGCCTACAGAGAACCCATGGCGCTGTGATTGCGCCCTCCACTGGTTGGGCGCTTGGATCAAGGAGGGGGGTCAGCGACTGTTCAGCACCAGAGACAAGAAGATCACGTGTGCAGAGCCACCGCGTCTGGCACTGCAGAGTCTGCTGGAGGTGTCGGGCAGTAGCCTCATCTGCATTCCTCCCTCTGTGCACGTGGAGCCGCTGGAACTCACAGCCAACCTAGGGGAGGACCTGCGGGTGGCCTGCCAAGCCTCTGGCTACCCGCAGCCCCTGGTGACCTGGAGGAAGGTGCCTCAGCCTCGTGAGGGCCGTCCGCAGGCGCAGGCCCAGCTGGAAGGCGGAGCGCCAGGCCTGGGTGGCCAGGCCGCCCCGGACACCGGCAGCGGGATGCTCTTCCTCACCAACATCACCCTGGCGCACGCGGGAAAGTACGAGTGCGAGGCCGCCAACGCCGGAGGCGCCGCGAGCGTGCCCTTCCGCCTCCTGGTTAATGCGTCCCGGCAGCCGCCACCGGCCCCGCCGCCACGCCCCCCAGGCCGCGCCCCGAGGCACGAGGCGGGCAGTATGGCGTTTCGAGCGTTAGGCCTGGCCACGCAGACCGCCATCGCGGCGGCCATCGCGCTACTAGCGCTCACGGCGCTGCTGCTGGCCGCCATGATCTGCCGGCGGCGGCGGCGGCGGCGGAGGAAAAAGGCGAGCGCGCAGCCAGGAGAGGGCGCGCTGTTCGTCAACGACTACTCGGACGGACCCTGCACCTTCGCGCAGCTGGAGGAGCTGCGCGACGAGCGCGGCCACGAGATGTTTGTCCTCGACCGCTCTAAGCCCCTATTCGCCGAGGGACCGCCAGAAGCGCCTACCGAGGGCAGACCGCCAGAAGGGCCGCCCCCCTCACTCCGCCACCCGCCGCGCGTCGCTTACGAAATCCACTGCTGAGCCGGCGGCGCGCGCCGATGACGCGAGCGCCGTTCATTGGCCCGCGTGGCGCAGCGCATGCTCATCAGTAAAGCTGGAAGCTGCATTGGAGCACCCAGCTGTGGGGCGCCTGGAGACAGAGCCGTGAAGGGCCATGACCTGGAAGGTCCACGATGCCCGGGGATGGCCCTGGCCTGCAGTACTGGTGGGGTTACGTGGCCAGAGGGAGGGGCAGCAGGCCAGATGCTAGTTGATTCCCAGTAGCCATGCTGGGGATATAACAGAGGTGGGGAAGACACACTGGCCAGTTGGAATAGAATAAACAGGCAAAGATTCAAACTCCAGACACACTGCACGTTTGTACCTTGACACCACTCTCCAGCCCCATAGCTGGCTGGCGGGGTGGCTCTGGCGCCAGGGCAGGGAACACCGTACAGGCCAAAGACTGCATCAGGGCCTAGGCCTCGCCCCACCTTCAGCCCCACAATGCTGCACTCTTGGTAAGAAGATGCAAAGGGCCCGGAAGTGTCCCTTGGATAACAGCCGGGATCCCAGGTACAGCCACAGAGAACCAAGTGCAGCTATACTGAGCAGGGTAGTGCAGGCCTGAAATCCAGCATGGGGCCCACAGTCAGCCAGCCATTAGGGAGCAGGTGCAGGGCACTGCAGAAAGCATGGGATGCTTAAAGTATGCCCAGGAGCAAGGCAGACTCTGCAGGAAACCTGAGACCGGTCTTTGTTGTCAGGCCTCCAGCAGAGTCCCAGCAAAAGCTCTTCGCCGTCTCATCCAAAGCCAGGAGGTCACAGGCTGAAATAGTCTGCAGCTAGTCGCCCATAGATATCTGTGGTCCAGAGCACATGGGCACGGCCTGAGGCCAGCAACAGCTGGTGCAACTCAGCTTCTACACGGGCAAACTTCTCCTCATTGATGGAGGCTTCCAGAAGGACAGATGCAGGTGGAGGCCAGGGCAGGCCCTCATAGCAATCCACGGGGAAGGGGTGCACCACGGTGCGCAGCTCAGCCTGCACCGCTGAGTCCCGCAGCAGCTCCTTGAGGCCAGCCATGGATAGCGGGTTGCCATAGAGGCCAAGGTAGCGGAGACTGGCACAGCGGGTCAAGGTGGGCAGTGTAGCTACTAGCTGGGCATCAGCAAGCTGGCACTCAGTCAGCTCAAGATGCAGCAGTGTGGCTGCTGCTGCCTGCAACAAACCCTGGAAGGGCACTAGCTGACTTCCTGACAGATCATTACCACTCAGGTCCAGCTTCTTTAGGTGAGCAGCATGGGAACTCCTTGCCAGGAAGCGCAGGTCCTCAGGCAGCAGAGCACAGAAGGCCAGCTCCAAGCTCTCCAAGGGGCTCTGCAGGGTACTGTGGGGACACAGGGGTCACAGACAAGTAGGCCCAGGGAGTGTCCCCATGGAGGGAAAGGGTAGAGCATTGATGGGGCCCACTCACCTGAGCAGCTGGTCCAGCCTGCCTGAAAGGAGAGAAGAGCCCATGCTGAGCTCCCGAAGACAGGTGAAGCGGCCCATCTGGGCCAGGAAGTAGCGGAAGTTGTCCTCACCATCTACAGAGGGCTGCCTTGAGTCCCCATGCACATAGTGTAGTCGCAGGCTGGCCAGGTGCTGGAAGCGAGCCACATGAGGGATGATGACAGACAGGCCACGCAGGCCCAGATTGTTGAAGCGGAGGTCCACTCGGCGCAGGCAGCCTGCGTCCAGAAGCTGCAACAGGGCCACAGTGTTGCGCATGGGCAGGTCCTCAGCCCGGAGGTCCCGGCAGCACAGCCGCAGAGGGCTGCCCACGCTGCTTCGGAGAGCCTCACGCAGGAATGAATAGGAGGCCCGGTTCACCCGAAGGTCCACACGAACCTCCACAGGGATAGGGGCTGGTCCAGGTTCAGCAGTCCTGCTCTGTTGCTGGGCAATGCATGTGCGGGCCACAGCTGCTGTGCAGTCCCACATGCTCATAGTACCAGGGTCCTGCTCCACACCATCATCCAAGAGACCAGTCATGTCCAGCACCCGCAGTGTGTGCTTCCTAGAAGTAGGGATGGCCTGAGATGGGATGAGAGAGCAGGGCCTACAACCCCTCCCAGCCACTTTGGGACAAGAACAACAGTCTGCTGCCACACAGAGCTCTTGGAACTTTGCACCCCAACCCATGCTCTCCTCAGGGAACCCTCTTTGTAACTCCAGGCCTGAAGTCCCCACAGGTAAGTCCATACCTACAGAGGGAATGTGTGCCAGCTTCAGCTTCTGGGGTGTGGAACCGAGCAGTCAGCCCCAGGATTACAGCTTGCACGCTCTCAGAGCTGGGTCGCTCCTGCAGCAATGCCCGGCTACAGTGAGCACATTCCTGCAACAACTGCTGGAAGCTGAGCAGTGGGAAAGGCCATGTGTGCACCAGCTCACGCAGTACCACAGTCTTCTTGTCCATGAAGGCCACCTTGAATAGCAGGGGAAAGAGCTCTCGGGGCAGCAGAGGCAGGGCCTGGCAGGCAGCTGGCTGGCACTGGAGCACCTGCCGAGTGCTCAGGAACACAAGTGTGTGCATGGCGCTGGGCCGTGCAGGCAGCCACCTGCAGGAGAGGAGCTTCAGTGAAGAAAACCCTAGAATACCGCTAGGTCATATCCACTCTATACACCAGTGGTGAGAAAGCCCAGTATGGTGCACAACTGGAGCAGACAGTGGAGAACAGTGACACAGAGAAGTACCCACTTAGGTACCTGGCACTGGCTGGGCAGAGTGGACCAGGAACAAGGCCACACCCCAGGCCCCAACCTCCAGAAGCAAAAGGCTTTGTTAGGAAAACAAAGCATCGTAGTACATGAATGGTGTGTCACCACTGAGTTTACTTGTGCTTCTACAGATGGTTACTGCTCTGCAGAGGCCCCATTGGCTCCAAATCACAAAGCTGTTTCAGAAATCCTTCCTCAAAAGTAAAATAGAACCCAGGCCCCTCCCTGTAGCCCGTTGTCAGCCTGCAGCAGATGGAGTTCTCCCAGGGGGGCCTGCAGCCCCCTCACAGCTCCCTCCCTCATCTTCCTCACAGATGTATTTGAGGGCTGCTCTCAGATTCCACAAAACACAGACACAGCTTAATAACATCAGGGCTTAAAAGATTAAAACCTGGGAAACAGGAGTTAAAATGACATGGCCTGGGACCAAGGCCCTCAACGTTAGCCCAAGGGATAATTACTGTTTTCTGGGATGTCACCAGGGATGGAAACCCCCGAGAAAAAGCAAGTCTCACCTTCTGTGACCCTTGCCACCTGTCTAAGCATCTCTCTTCTTCCCTGAGGAATCAACGTGGAGAGAAACCAAGGATTCAAAAAGGCCCAAGCCTGAGCTTGCTCAAATGAGGCACAAACAGCACACAAGCTGAGAAGATGCATGCAAAAGACCCGAGGTTGCAGAATATCTGCGACACAAGGGCTCGGCCCTGCTTCCTGTGGGCCAGCCACCTTACCCTGAACCCCCTCCTACAGTTAGGAAAGCTAAGGCCTAGGCCTTGACCAAGGTCACAGCCCAGGAAAGGGACAGAGAGGATTCCAGCCACAGGGCCTTGAGCTTACTGACCTCTCGAGGCCAAGCCCTTCAGGAGCCACTTCTGGGAAACCCCGTTTGCCCACCCTCGGCTTGGCGCTCCCGTGCACAAATCTCGCGAGGACGATGCATACCTCGGTGACAAGACAGACGGAATGAGCACCTGTCGCAAAAGGAAACGAAGGCAGCCGACCTGGCTGCCTGGAGAAGAGTCTCTACGCGATGCCCCCGTTCGTCCGGCGCTGGAACAAGCGCAAAAGGCCCCTGTCGGGCTCCTACAGAACCTCAACCTGACGACCCTCCGCCGCCCGAGCAGGTCTGTTCCCCCAGGCCTGGCGAGTCCCAGGCGACCCCAAGGCCGTTCTCACGGCGTGGGGGTCTCCCAGGCTGTTCCCGCCCCCAGCGGCACCGCCCAGGCTCACAAGCGCCAGCCCTCGCCTCCCCGGCACGAGCGCCCGGCGCTACGTCCCTTTGTCCAGTCAGTCCTGTCGACGCGCCGCATCACTTCGGCCCAAGCCCGGCGGCCCGCGCTCACCGGCCCCAGAGCCACCACCACAGTCTCCAACCCCACCTCGGCCGTCCACCGGCCCCGCCCAGCTCCGCGGCGCGCGGCGATGACGTAGACACAACCCATTGGTCGACCCTACAGGGCCCGGCGGATTGGTCATCCGTCCCAGCGGCCCCGCCCCAGCCCTGCCGCGCAGCCCCATTGGCTGGTAGACCGACGTCGCTGTTGTGGCGGGAAGATTCACAGGACGCGGTACCGGATCCCTATGGAGCGGCTGCGGGACGTGCGGACGCGACTACAGGAGTGGGAGCGCGGGTTCAGGCGGCAGCACCGGCGGCGGCCCGGCCAGGTACGAGCTGTAGTGGGAGGGGAGAGCTGTAGAGGGCGCAGCTCCGTTTGACACGTTCCCTTCACAGGAAGACGTGGAGGCGGCGCCCGAGGACGTCCGCGGTGAGCAATGCGATACCGGGGACCGCGGAGCGCGGGACGGCCTGCCGGGGAACGGGGGAGCGAGGTGATGCGGACCCCACCCTGACCCCGACTCCCGTCCTCCCACCCACCCAGCTCTCTACCGGGAGTACCGCGCCCTAAAGCAGTCGGTGGTCCATGCCGGCGGCGGGCTCCGCAGCTCCGAGCCGTCGCTCCCAGCGGAGGAGGTACCTGAGCCCGTGACCCCAACCTGCCGGTCAGCTTCCTGTATGGCCGGGTGTTGGGAGCCAAGAGCTATCTCAGCCAAGCCTCCGGAGCATAGAACTTGGGAGGAGGATAGAGCCACGCCTTCCTGCTGGGGGTGGGTGTTGCAGACACCTCACCAGCCTTTTTCTGGTCTGGACCCCTACTTCCTCCTCCTGAAGGTTCTGGAGGCCAGCTGCTGGGGACCCCACCTGAATCGGGCAGCAACCCAGAGTCCACAACCTACTCCACAGATGAGCTCGCGGGGATCTGTACAGGACTATGGAAAGAGGCTCAAGGCCAATCTCAAGGTCATACTACAGGTGAAAAGTGGAAGTGGGCTGCAATACATTCGAGCTGGGCCCAGAGGTGCCCTAGACCCAGAGGCAGGCCTTTGTGTCCACCTTTCCACACTATGTGCAGGCACAGGCAGGGCCCCTGTGTTGGTTAGGGCTTGACTACCAAGAGGTACTCGAAGATAGCATTTGCCCTCAGTCTTGTTCCACAGTCAGGTTTGTGCATCTTACCTTGCGCTGTCATGGAGACTGGGGTCTTTTTTATCCTCCCTGTCCCAGGCTGAGCCAACACTGGGCAGCAGACTCCAGCCTCCACGAAGACCCTTGTCCAAGATGCCCACCACAGGTCCACCCAGCCCAAGGACTGCCCCCACTTCTCCAGAAGAAGTCAGTGGTGGCACACTTCCCCAGCCATCTGAGCCCAAGGGAAGTCCAGGCCGGCTCCAGCAGCTCCGGGCATCTCTGAGACTGCGGCTGGGCTCCCTAGACCCTGGCTGGCTTCAGCGGTGCCACAGTGGACCCTTAGATTTTCTGAAGCCCCCCAGTGCCTGCAGTCCTGGCCTGGGTAGAAAGGAGTCACAACACCTGACGTCGGGAGAGTTTCTTGTCTTTGGTCCCAATACTTGCTCTGAGGAATTCTCACAAGGTCCAGAGACTCCAGCCCCACAGGCAGCCCAAAATGGTATGGGGAGCCCTCAGCCCAGCAACCCTCAAGGCAAGAAGCCAAAGTGGAGTGAGAATGGAGGGAGCCCTGTGCAATCCCAGCAGGACATCAGCCAAACAGGACCCTTGTCTGAGGGGACAGGGGCTGTAGCACTTGAAGAAGACCTTCCAGGGCAACCTGTACAGGCCCAGCCATCTCAGCCCTGTAGCAGTTCCTCAAGTTCATCTAGGACAAAGAAGCCTAAGGGGATGGCCCATACGTTGTCCCGTAGACCAGCTGTCCAGGACAGAAGTAACTATGTCCGGCTCAACATGAAGCACAAACGTTATGTGTGGGGTGGGGCCCTTCGAGGTAGGCTCCTCCGCAGGCAGGTGAGATGGGCATAGCAGAACAAGGGTGGGCCTTCCCCATACCTCTCCCATCTCCCTTTTACGTGATTCTCTCTTCTGCGCCCTCCTCAGGCATGGAAACAGAAGTGGCAGAAGAAAGGGGAGTGTTTTGGGGGTGGTGGGGCCAGACCCCCAGCCAAGGATTCTTGTTTCCAGTCTGGGCCGTTTGGCCGCTGGGTTCCCCAGTGCTCCAAGCCAGGTGAGGCCTCCACCCTGATAAATGGGAGGGACCAGTGCTGAGCAGGGAGTACTGAGCCCCTTTGGGAGGCACTTCTACTCAAATAATGCCCTGTCATCTCCTCACCCTTGGCCCAGGCCCCACTTTGACCCTTCAGAAGGAGATTGGCAAGAACAGGGACAACATGCAGTCCTTTCCTACTTTGGAAGAAGCAGCCTGGAGAACAGACACTGCTTGCTGCCACCTCCCCAGTGAGTCAGGGGAGGAGGGTGGTTATACCCAGTGGTCTCTGTGCCAGGCTGTTTCAGTGCAGCCTGGAGCCCCCAAAATACCTTCTCTCGTCTGCCCAGTTGGTGAGAACACAGGACTTACTGGGCCTGAGCTACAGGTGTGTCCCCCATCACAGCACCCCCCAGTGCTACCACTCTACCCACCAGGGCCCTCGGGACAGGTAGCAGGTGAGCAGAAACTTACTGTACCAGAGCCTTTACCTCTGGGTGGGGAGACTTTGGAGGCCTTACTGACCAACACCTGTGTCCACAGAGACACCAGCTGAGGTGTTCCAGGCCCTGGAGCAACTAGGGTACCGAGCCTTCCGCCCAGGGCAGGAGCATGCAGTCATGCGGATCCTGTCCGGTGAGTGTGGCCACTGGGGACTGGCTCTAGCCTTTGGACACAGCCTTGCAACTGCCTCTTGTCTGGCCTAGGCATCTCCACACTGCTGGAGCTACCTACAGGTGCTGGTAAGTCCCTGTGCTACCAGCTTCCTGCCCTGCTGTGCGCCCGCCGCAGCTCCTGCCTCACACTGGTGGTCTCCCCGCTCCTGTCGCTCATGGATGACCAGGTGTGTGGGTCAAGTGTTAGGAACCAAAGCCTCTGGTGCCCTGGGGTTGCTTTCTGTTCCCTGAACACCAGGAGCTACAAGGTGTTCTGCTCACCTGTGCCCAAGGGTAACAGGGCCTGACCCCCAACACCCACCATCAGGCCCCTGAGCTTCAGGGCCCTAGGCCCAGTGCTCTCTTACAGACCCTCCCAAAGCTTGGAAGTAAAAGTGGTCCAAAAGAGGGGTGCATTTTGGGGTGGTGGGCCACAGCCTCAGCTGAGGATTCTTGGTTTTGGTGTGGGGTAATTTGGCTGGGCATCACAGTGCCCCCAGCCAAGTGAGACCGCTGCCCTAGGGAATGGGCAGGGCCAATGCCTTTATCCCAGAACCCAGGATCTGGTGCTTCTCCCAGGGAGCCTGTTGAGTTGAGTACCTGCAGAATTCAGGGGAGAGCCAGGATTGGACTCACCTGTAACAGCACTGCCTCTATCTGCAGATGTCCAGCCTGCCCCCATGTCTCAAGGCAGCCTGCCTCCACTCAGGCATGACCAAGAAGCAGCGGGAGTCTGTTCTGCAGAAGGTCAGGGTATCCCATGGATGGGGGTCTGTGGGTAGTCATCTGGGTAGTGCCCCTAACCCTGATGCCTTCAGGTGCAGGCAGCCCAGGTGAATGTGCTGATGCTGTCCCCAGAGGCACTGGTTGGGGCTGGGACTGGCGGCCCTGCCAGCTTCCTCCAGGCCTCCCAGCTACCCCCCATGGCCTTTGCTTGCATTGATGAGGCCCACTGCCTCTCTCAGTGGTCACACAATTTCCGGCCTTGCTACCTGCGCATCTGCAAAGTGAGTCAAGGGGGGGTCAGGGTGGGTGGTGGACGGATAAGGGCCCCGTGGGCTGGGTGGCCTCACCATCACCCTTCCCTTCTGATGCAGGTACTTCGGGAACACATGGGTGTACGCTGTTTCCTGGGTCTCACAGCCACAGCCACACGCAGCACTGCTCGTGATGTAGCCCAGCACCTGGGTGTAGCCGAGGAGCTTGGCCGGGGTGGGCCAGCCCCCATCCCTGCCAACTTGCACCTGTCTGTGTCTGTAGACAGGAACCCACACCAGGTAGGTGTGCACATAGCAGGGTCCTGGGCAGAGAGCCCACATCCTGCCTGCCCAGTGACCACTGCTCCCTGCCAGGCTCTGGTGACGCTGCTGCAGGGTGACCGCTTTCGTGCCCTGGATTCAATCATCATTTACTGCAACCGACGGGAGGACACAGAGCGAGTTGCTGCACTTCTCCGAACCTGCCTGTGTGCAGGGCAGGACCCAGGCTCTAGAGGTAGGGCACCACAGGGTAGGCCCCAGGGCCACCCCGTGTGCCATCCCTGATGCCACCAGCCATCTCTCCATCTTCCCCAAGGTCAGGCCCCAGAGACTGTAGCTGCAGCTTATCATGCTGGCATGTGCACCCGGGAGCGGCAGCGAGTGCAGCGGGCCTTCATGCAAGGCCATCTGCGGGTGGTGGTGGCCACCGTGGCCTTTGGCATGGGACTAGACAGGACAGATGTGCGGGCCGTGCTGCACCTGGGGATGCCCCCAAGCTTTGAGAGCTATGTGCAGGCTGTGGGCCGTGCTGGACGTGATGGGCAGCCTGCCCATTGCCACCTCTTTCTGCAGCCCCAGGTTGGCACCCTGCCATCCCTCACACTAGGCCAGCCCCTGGTGCCCTGGCCACACACAGACTCATAGCTCTGCTTCTACAGGGCAAGGACCTGCAGGAGCTGCGTAGGCACGTGCACGCCAATGGTGCCGATTTCTTGGCCCTGAAAAGGCTGGTACAGCGCCTGTTTCCACCCTGCTCCTGTACCCCACAGCCTCCAGAGCAGGAAGGGATGAGGCCCACAGCTGGGGCCCCCCTGCAGGGGGCCAAGCAGCACAGTGGCCACTCAGCAGCCCCAGTGCGGGGACAGGTCTGCCCTGGCCATGCACGGGCACTCCCAATACAGCAAACAGTGCAGGCCCTGGACATGCCAGAAGAGGGTAAGGGCCGGGAAGATGGGGGAGGGGGGCTGTCCCCACACCACCTGAGCCCACTCCCCCCTACAGCCATCGAGACCCTGCTGTGCTACCTGGAGCTGCATCCCCGGCACTGGCTGGAGCTGCTGCCAACCACCTATTCCCGTTGTCACCTGCGCTGCCCTGGGGGCCCCACCCAGCTCCAGGCACTGGCCCACAAGTGAGTACACAGCACCCCAGGTCAGGGATACGGACAGAGGGCCAGGGATGCTAGTCACATGCCCCTTTCCTCTGGAGCACAGGTGTCCTCTTGCAGCTGCATGCTGGGCTAGGTGGCCACCTGAGGACATGGGGCCAGGCAGCTCCATGGAATTTGATGTGGTAGAGCTGGTGAACTCGATGGGCTGGGAGCTGGCATCGGTGCAGCAGGCTCTCCGTCAGCTGCAGTGGGACCCAGAGCCCAGGACAGGTATGCTTGCCCCTA
Source organism: Spermophilus citellus (assembly GCF_964194105.1). Classification (NCBI taxonomy): domain Eukaryota; kingdom Metazoa; phylum Chordata; class Mammalia; order Rodentia; family Sciuridae; genus Spermophilus; species Spermophilus citellus. The sequence goes on along the minus strand of NC_138194.1, from coordinate 105,478,915 downwards.
GTCCCCCACCTGACTGCCTGCCACCCATCCACCCTCCCACCCATCCACCCTACATCTGATACACTCTGGCAGGTGTGCTGCGGGGAACAGGGGTGATTGTGGAGTTCAGGGAGCTGGCGTTCCACCTGCGCAGCCCTGGAGATCTGACTGCTGAGGAGAGGGACGAGGTATGCGACTTTCTATTCAACCGTGTGCAGGCCCAAGAGCGCAAGGCCCTGGCACATCTGCGCCGAATGTCTGAGGCCTTTCACAGGTAGGAAGTGGGTGAGCAGGTGCTGGGACCATCCACTCTGTCCCCATGGGCAGTCTCGATAGGCTCCTCTCACTCCTGCACCCCAGTGTGGCCTTCCCCAGCTGTGGGCCCTGCCTTGAGCAGCCTGACATGGATCGCAGTGCCCAGCTGAAGGCCCTACTCAGCTGCTACTTTGAGGAAGAGGAAGAGGAAAGGGAAGAGGGAGGGACAGAGGAGCAGGGCCCAGAGCCTGGGCAGGTCCAGGTGAGTGTAGCCCCTCTGGGGTGATCTCCAAAGCCAAGGATGGTGTCACACCCATATCCCTGATTTGGACAGTTCACACCCCAACCTAGCCTGTCCACAGGCTTGGCTATGTTGGATGTGGTTCTCTGGAAGCTCAGGGAAGTCTGATGTGCTTGTCCACCCACAGCTTCAGGACTGGGAGGACCAGGTCCGCCATGACATCCACCAGCTCCTGTCCCTGAGGCCAGAAGAGAGGTTTTCCAGCAGGGCCGTGGCTCGTATCTTTCATGGCATTGGTGAGGGCTCCAGGGGCTGCCTGATGCACACAGGGCTAGGGACAGGAACCAGCCCACCTTAGGTCTGTCTTTCTGCTCCACCACAGGAAGCCCTCGATACCCAGCCCAGGTATATGGGCAGGACCAGCGCTTCTGGAGAAAGTACCTACATCTGAGTTTCCATGCCCTGATGCGCCTGGCCACAGAAGAGCTCCTACTGGTTGGCCGATGACTGCCCTGCTCACAAGGCTGCTGCCCCCATGTAGGACAGGTAGACACGTGGCCACTCCTCAAGGCAGCAGTGCAGCTGCACAGTACTGAAATCTGCCAGCAAGTGAATTGTGACAAAAAGGTTCCAAAATGCAGAATAAAAGGGGTTTGAGTTGTTTTCATGGGCCCTCCTTTCCAGCAAGGCAGCCCTTAGTCTGAGGACAACTGTGCCTCACATACTGCAGACACATTCAGGCTAAAGGCACACTTCGGCTTTATTGACAGTCCTACCGCCCAGTTCAGGCCAGGGTGCTGGGTGCCAGGCTGAGGTCCAAAAGGGGCAGTGCTGAGAGCACAAGAAAGACGGTGAAGCAGGGATGTGGGCCCAAACCATCAGCCAGCATTCCAGCCAGGGCACCCATCAGCAACTTGCCCAGCAGCTCCAGAGTGGCCAGGAGGCTATAGTGCGTTGCCTGGGGATGGGGTGTATGGTCAGAGGCCTCAGGCCTTCCCAGCTCCTGGGTGTCCCTGCCACATCCCCTCACCTGAAGGACCCTGGGTGCCAGTTGGCTGCAATGCATCATCACAGTGAAGGTGGCAGTGGTGACCAGACCCCCCAGGAAGTGCTGTAGACACAGGCTCAGCAAGGCTGCTCCTGAGAGAGGAGAGGTCAGCAGGGCCCAGAACTCCTGGACCCTCCACCCCCAAAGCCAGCCCCTCACCTCTTAGGAGTGTGCCAGGGCCCACACTGACCCCTGGAGTGTCCAGGTAGAAAAGCAGGGCAGTCTGGCAGGCCAAGCCCCCAAGGCGGAGCTGCAACACCGACCTCAACAGAAGGAGTGGCTCCCTGGGGTTGGGGTGGGAGTGGGGAGGTTACAGGTCAGAGGATCTAGGACGGGGCCAGGAGTGAGGAGGGGGCAGGGCAGGGCAGGCTGAAGAGGGCTTACCAATGCCTGGCCAGTAGGGCTCCACCCAAGGAGGATCCAGTGATAGAGCAGGCCACAGCGCCCAAGCCATTCCAGAGTCCCAGCTCTGGGGCAGAAGCACCATGGTCCAGTAGGAGGAGCGGAAATAGGCTGCCAGCGCCCTGCTCACCTGCAGGAGAAGCAGCAATCCCTATGCCTGCCCCTACTTCTCTTCTCCCCACCTGGGGCCCTGCCCTGCCCCCATTATCCTGGGCCACAGATGCTGGGAGAGAAATGCACTGGGCATTTGGTGGAGCCCAGGGTCAGCAGAAAACAACACCAGAGCAACTCAAGGGGCTAGGAATCGGGCTGGAGCTGAGGGAGGACAAGAGGCAAGGCCAGGTTGCAGAACCCTGGGTGCTGCAATCAAGGCTGGGTTCTGGAGCCAGCCCAAGAAAGAGGGCGGCCCCTTAAGTGGGTCCCAGAGGCCTCGGGGACCCACCTGGAGCTGTCCCTGAGGCCCCGGTCCTGTTGTTGCCTGGCTTGAGGCTTAACTCACCCAGCTTGTAGGTGAGCACAAAGCCTGCTGTCCACAGGGTCCCAGGAGCAGCCAGCAAATCCTGCAGGTGTGGGGTGTGCTCTGAGGGCTGAGGCCATGGTAGCTGGTGCAGCGCTGGTGCAGTCCAGGCCAGTGCAGCAGCCAGCCAGTAGGTGGCAGCCAGGAGCACAAAGACCAGTGGCCAAGATAGAGTGGGCAAGAGAACCAGCAGTCCGCCCCCAGCCAGCGCTGCCCCCAGCTTGTAAGCGACCACCTGCACGGTGTTGCCGGGTCCCAGCTCGGCTGGATCCAGGAGCTGGACGGCCAGTGTATCCAGGGCTACGTCCTGCACAGCCGCACCAAGGTTCAGCAACAGCAGCAGCCCCATCACGGTGGCGGGCAGCGCGTCCTGGCTAGCTTGGTTGGGAGGCAGTGCGGCCAGCAGTCCACATACCAGGCCTAGAGCCGCTGTGCTGAGCGTCAGCCAGGTCCGCGGGGAGCCCCGTCTGTCCACCAGTGGGGCCCACGCCAGCTTGAACAGCCATGGTGCATACAGACCTTTGGCTAGACCCACGCGCGTCAGGGAGAGGCCGCGGGCTCGCAGCAGGATGGGCAGCAGGCCGGACTGCAGCCCATAGGGTAGGCCCTGCACCAAGTAGAGACTGGCCAGCGGCAGCAGCTTTCCGTGCATGGTCAGTGTCAGAAGGGCCCGGGCGGGCTCAGGCCGGGAGCAAGGCCCCGGTGGGGTCTGACACGGCATTGTCCCATCCGCACCGGGTCAGGGGCAGGGTAAGCTGGGGCCCGGAAGCGCGCGTTGAGGTCCTGGGGTTGTCGATACCCCAAAAGAACCAAAGCTGGGACAAAGCAGCCAGTAAGAACCAGGACCTCCACCCCGCAGGAGTGCAGGCTCCTGCAGCCCGCGGCTCCCAGCGTGCTTTGCGCGGGGCGGGGCCTGGGGAGGCGAGTAGGCCCCTCTGGGCTGGGCCTCGTGGCGCCTTTTCCACGGTACCCCCAGCTCCGCACCGCTGTCCCGGGCGAGCCTTGTAGTCCCCCCGAGCCGGAGCGGAGTGTGGACGCAAACCGTGGGCGAGAAGCCGCAGGAGCCCCGCGGCCGCCCGTGCCCCGCTCTGGAAAGCCGCGTGAGCCACTGAGATCCTGACACGCCCAGAGCGTCGGCTCTCTGGCTCCCAGGCGCCCCTGGTGGCCAGCCTGAGCAGGGCAGCCCATTAGCCCCAGATCATGATGTGCAGGAATCCGTGGTGGCCTCCACTGCCAGGGGGCTGGCCTCCAATATAGGAATCATCCTCTCCGCTCAGTGGTCACTAGCCCTGCCCCACCCCCTACTGTCCGCTCCGCTCTATAAGTACCTCCCAGTATCCAGCCCCCTTGGAGAAGTGACCTGTCTACTGTGTTTCTATCACTGGTCCTCCGCTGTGCTTGTGGCTTCAGCCCTCTCCCCAAGGTACTAGCCACCGAGGGCCACGGAAGGCGGGGGGTCTTATGTGAAAGGTCAGGGCCAAGGCTCAACCAGAAGGACACAGCCAACCACACTGCCCATACCCTCCGCTCCTGCCCCGCAATGAGGAGACCCTGACCAATCAGGCCCAACCCTTCCTGACTCTGATCCTAAAGGGGAGACCCCAGTGCAGTCTCTCCTGCCCAGAGCTGTGCCCTCAGGGGATAAGGAAGCCAGGATGAGGCTGAGAAATGAGGCCTTGGTTTAAGAACCATCTACAGCCTGGGCGTGGTGGCCTGTAATTCCAGCAACTCTGGAAGCCAGCAGCAGTAGGATGGCAAGTTTGAGACCAGCTTCAGCAAGACCCTATCTCAAAATTAAAAAAAAAAAAAAAAAAAAAGACTGGGGATTGACCCTGGGTTCCATCCCCAGTACCCCCCCCAAAAAAAAAGTCTCAAAGTCTGTGTATCTCTGCATGTAAGAAGGACAGCCAGCTTACGTCCGTGGCTTCTGAATCACTAGTGTCCTGTCACTTCCAGAGTCTTGGAGCCCAAATTTTCTCATCTATAAAATGGGACTACCATGCCTACCTCAGAGGAACATTGTTGCAGATCAAATATGATCCACAGCTATGTTTGCAGGGTGCACCCAACAGACCCTCCATCCTGTGTCTCAGAGGCAAGGACGCGGGACTTCCTCAAGGTACTCTTCCCTCAGCATCCCTTTTCTGCCTCCAGGCCTCCAAGTCAAGAGGGCTACATTTGCACTAGGATCTCCCCCTCCTCCTGCAGAACCCAGGTGGGCACTGCCACCTTGAGCCCTGTCACTCCCCAGTAGGAGGGAGCCCAGCCAGCCCCCTCCTGCTGGCAGGGGAAGAGTAGGGGTGAAGTACACACCTTTTTTCTTCTTCAGAAAACCCTACTTTTTCTGATGGGGGTTCTCTGGTGCCACTGCCCCTGTGATTCACTATCAAGTCTCATCTCCTCCCTGACGGATCTGGGGCTGCCCCAGGAGGCAGAGGTGGCCTGTCCTTACTGGTACCGTCAACTGATTTTTATGTGACTTGTCAGACCAAGGGAATGGAGAGCCAGCCCACTGAGGTGCTGTCTCTAGGACTAGCAGGTGGACACTAGACAGGAGGGTCCTTCTCTGGGAGCCCACCTTGACCACTGCTCCTAAAGATGGGCCCTGGTATCCCTTAAGTGGGGTCCCCAAGCCTGCACTGAAGGTAGTCGGGGCAGCCAAAGGTGGAGTCATCACCCAGGGAAGTGGGGCTCACCCCTCCAGAGTCATAACCGCACTCAGCTTTATTAGGAACTGGCAGACAGAGATGCCCAGCCCCCAAGGGGCAGCAGCAAGTTCTCAGGGGTCCAGAGACCACCAGGTCCCTGGGCACAGTCAGTCCAGGGCAGCCCAGCCTGGTCCCTGTGGTGGCCTCAGGAGTACTCCCGGGTGAACTTGGCATGAAAACGGCTCAGCTTCTCCAGCAGCAGTCGAAGCTTCTCCATGGGGGGCAGAATGGTCATCCTGGAAAGGGCAAGCTGTAAGCCAAAGGGGGCACAGCAGGCACTGGCAGGCTGTGTGGGCCTGGTCTCACCGGAAGTGATAGGTGCCCTCCAGTTGTCCAAAGCCGCTCCCGGGCACCACGCAGATTCCGGTCTCCTCCAGGAGGCGCTGGCAGAAGAACATGTCTGGGGCCAGGCCGAGCTCCTGCGGTGTGGAGGGCGGTCAGAGCTCTATGCCCAGGCCTCCGCCCCACCCTGCCCTGCCCCACCAGACCTGAGCAAGCTGGACCGCCCGGGGGGGCAGCTGCACTCGAGGGAAGGAGTACATGGCACCCTGCACTGGGTTGCATCTGATGCCAGGAGTTTCATTGAAGACCTGCTCCGTGAGCTTGGCCTTGGCTGCCAGCTCAGCTAGCACCATTTGCCTCTCCTGCAGCCATGGAGGGGACAATCAGGGCATGGCAGGGACACAATAGCCCTCAATCCTTTCCCCAACTGGCTCGCCAGATGCCCTTGGCCTCATTTCCCTCACCTCCTGGAACTGCGCAAAGGAGGGGTCAGAGGGTGCTGGCGGGCTGACCACCATGTCCAGCAGGGCCTGGCCGGGCACAGGCGGGCACAGCCGCACACTCATCAGCTTCAGCATCTGCCGCTGCACTTCAGGGTCCATGTTCACCACCTCCACGTAGCCACCGCGGAACCCGCACCTGCCAGGTAGGGCAGGCGTCAAGGTCGAGGCCCAGCAGGGAAGAGAGGGCGGGAAAGTGGCTGGAGTCCAAGAACCCCCCACCGGCCCACACGCACTCGCCCATGTAGCCCTTGGAGGCTGAGTGGAAGGAGGCAAGCTCCTGCTGCGTGGAGTACGGTGGGCCCATCTCGGTGAGCACCTTCTTGAAGGAGTAGAACCGCGAGCCCTCTGCGTACACGTTGTCCTGGTACACCTGCAGGGGCGCTGTCGTCACGCGGCCCGCCGCTGACCCGCAGCCACCCTCCCTGGCGCGTCCCTGTACGCACCTCATCAGCCAGCAGAAAGAGTCCCTCTTCGAACGCGAAGCGGATCACGGCCTCGATGCACTCCCGGGTCTGCACCTGCCCTGGGGACAGCAGCGCGGCCAGGGTCAACTGCGGGCACCCACCACCCCACCCCTGCCCTCATCTGGACAGTGGGGTTGACTGACCCGTCGTGGTAGGCCTAGGAGCATGTAGCAGCTGGAAGGGTCAGGGTAGGTGGGGCGGGGAGGGGCGCACCGGTGGGGTTGCCGGGGTTGATCACGCAGAGCGCACGTGGGCAGCAGTGGTCACGTGCTTGAGACAGCCTGCGCCGCAGCTCAGCCACATCGAGTGCCCAAGTGCGCTCCTCATCCAGGTAGTAGTCCACCTGCACCGCGTCCAGTTCCGCCAGAGTGGCCGAGTAGAGCGGGTACTGCGGGACCGGGATGAGCACGCCTGTACGCCGGCGGCCCTCCCCAGCCACCAGCAGCTTCAGCACCGTCTGTGGGCAGGGTGAGGAGCACAGTGTTGGCAGGGCCAAGGAGCTGCATCCATCCCCTGCCCTGTGGAACCACAGATGAAGAGCCATTGTGTCCTGCCCTGGCCCAGCCTACCACGATGGCATCACTGGCACCCGTGGACAGGAAGATGTTGTTGGGGTCAGCAGGGATGCCTCCATCTCGCCTCTCGATGTACCGTGCAACATCCTCACGGATCAGCTGGATGCCAGAGCTGATGCTATAGGCCCCTGGACCCCGGCAAGCAGAGCAGAGCAGACCCATGAAAGTGGCTAGTCCTCCCGCAACCCTCCCAAGAGATCCACCCTTCTCTGCTTCTTCCTGGGGCTTGGTCCCCGTCTGGCACTAGCACTCACCCAGGCTGTGGCCCCCGCATGCCTGCAAGATGCGCTGAGCCCTTCGTTTGGCATCCTCAGGGAAGTCAGGGCTGTTCAAGAGATCTGGGTGGACACAGAGGGCCAAGACCTGGGCGGACGGAATGATGAGGTCAGGGCACACTGATGGCTGGAGACAAGGGGACACAAGCAGTACAGGAGCCTCACCTGGCGGAAGAAAGTGATGGGCCTCTGCCCCATGGCCTGTGCATCTCCAATGTTGGCACGGATGACCTCAGTGAAGGGTTTCTTCACACCCTGGCAGGGAAAGGGAGAAGGCAGCCAGATTGGGCACCGTTACCCCCACAGCCCTTGTCCCAAGTGCCACTGGGCCAGAGGCTGATCTAGTAGCCCAGGAGCAGCAGGAGGGTAGCAGGGCCTCAGGACTGTACCTGGCGCAGCTCCTGCTCCAGCTCCAAGGCCCGCAGCACTATGGGGCCACGCACGGCGTACTCCACCTTGCGCACACATGGGTTCATGGAGTCCAGGGTCAGCACCTTCTCCCTCAGCCCATTCCTTGCAGCCCGGCTCTGGTCACCTACTCTCAAGGCCATGACTCTGCTCAGATCAGCAGGAAGGTGGCTCAGGAGGTGGCAGGCCCAGAGGTGGTGGTGGGGGCAGCAGGGTCCAGGCTTGGGAGCTCAGGATGGGAGAGGGAGCCTGAATCAGGGAGCTCAAAGTAAGAGGACACCCGCTTCACTACAGCCTACTGGCTCCAATGAAAGGGACAGAAAGGGCTGAAGGAGCTGGAGCTGCCTGGGCTCCACCCCATGGTCTGGGCACAGTTCTGCCCCAGGGAGGCAGAGGGCGTGGGTGAGGCAGCAGGCGGGGCTTGGGGTGAGTCCCAGTGCCCGCCCAGTGTCCCCATGACAGGAGAGCAGGAGACCCACATGGGGGGTAGGGAAGGACGGCCTTGGTGTTGGGGGAGGGAAGGGCTCAATGCCTGGGCCTGGTGGACCTGAGAGGTTGGCAGAGTTGGGTAGGGGTGACCCCTAAGGTGAGACTGGAGCCAGTAGCCACTGGATTTACCTCAGCAGGGCACTGCTGAGGCCTAGCCCTCTTGGCACCCCCATCTTTTCTTAGGCCAGCAGACAGACCTGTCTCCTAGGTGACAGCCAGGCTTTAGGAATGCTGGGGGGCGGGGCTGGAGGGGGGACGAGTGAGGAATAGAGACTCTGAGTTCCACCAGGGCAATGGCCATGGCCCAGAGACTACAAGAACACTGCAGCTGGACCTTGGTCCCTGATCAGCATTGCAAGGGGCTGGATGGAGGAGGAGGGCTGGAGACAGGGCAGGCCAACCCTGGACCCTCAAACCCCTTGCCCCAGGTTGCCCTCACACCCTTTCAACACACATTAGCCTGGGGTTGCCCTTGGGGCCACACCCCAGGCATTGGGGTGGAGGGGTAGCCTGTCACCTTCCCTCCTTCCTGACTGGCGGAAAAAGCAGGAAGTAAACTGCGATAGGCCCCCAGAACCCCACCTCCACAGGCTCACAGGCCATTCCCAGGGTTTGCCTTTGCAGGCTGCCAGGCCAGCCAGATCCAAGGGTGAACTGACAGTTAGGAAGCCAGTCCTCTGACCTGGGCAGTAGCAGCTGGTTAGACCGAAGGGGAGCCTTGGCTCCTCTGCTTCTGCAGATTGGGAGAGAAGCCACCAGGAGTTCTAAGTGGGGAATGCACGCGCGCGCACACATACACACAGACACACACACATACCTCTCTCAACTTGCACCTCTCAGTTCTGCTGCCACAATGGCCTCCCAATTCACAGGCCTGTTCCTTTGGCCCTCACATCAGAGGACAGGTTAATATGAGCCCGGCCCCAGTCAGAGCCAGCCACTGCCTGACTTCTGGCATCAGGGCCCAAGTGGCAGCTGTGGTGGTAGGTGGACCTTAGGCAGAGGTACCGCCCCACTCACTAAATTTAACCAGCAGCTAGCCCCTGGCCCTACCCCCAGACCTGCTAAGGGCAGCAACCCTCCAACCACAGATGCTAGAAGGGCAGGCGGGCCCTGGACACTGAGCAGACCAGGTCAGTACCCAGCAAGGAGAGGAGGGTAGCCTAAACTCATACCACCCCGTGCTGGTGGCCATGCAGGGCTGCCTACTGTGGACAGAGAGAAGATCTGGCAGTGCCCTCAGCCCTCCAGCTTGAGGCCCTTAAGGGGCCCTTCACCCTTACACATTGTATCCAGCCAGCTCAGAGCCTGAGTGGCCAAGTGCTTGTCACCTATTCCAGCCCAAGCCGAAGTCGGCAGCCAGGGCCCAGGATCAGGGCAACATGCCACGAATTGGGGAACCACTGCCGCGGGGAAGTGCCTGATGCCGGCCGTGCCAGTTTTGCTCTACTGGCTCTGGCCCAGGAATCCTGGAAAAAATACTCCCTCTCTTTGCAGGTCAGGACTCCTGCCCCTTGGTATGGGCCCCCTCAGCTCTGGCCCAAAAAGAGCTTCCTTCTAAAGTACCCTACTGCCCTCAGGAAAACAAAGAGTTAACAGTGCTTCCAGGAAGTCCAATACAGCAGGGAGGGTGTGGGTACAGGCCAGGCTTCTTGCCCAATGGCCCTTGGGCCTCCCTCCCACACAGGGGCCAGGCCTCCACTTGTGAGCCCCAGCATGCACCTACAGGCCTGAGTGCTCGTGGGCATGGGCGGCACCTGTCCAGCAGCACCACCTGCCCCTCCCCAGCGGAGACACTGGAAGGCTTGACGACAAACACCCCTTTATCAAGCGTCACAGGACAAACACTCTGCAGCAGATGCCTGCAGATACGGCTCTGCCTAAAGTCCATCCCCAACAGAGAGTCCACTGTCCTGAGGGGCAGAAGCTGGGGAAGACTCTGGTGTCTGCCCACCTGCAGTTCCAGGGCACACCCTGAGAGTGGGCCTCCAGGGCAAGCCTCGGGCTGGCCTGGAAATGGGTACAGCCCCTCACATGAGCAAGCAGCAGGGCCTCTTCTCCACCGGGGCCTCCTCAGATGGGGCTGTGAGCTTGAGCAGGGGTGGGTCCCCACCTGCCCTGAAGCCGCAGTCCGGCTGGGAGGACACAGAGTCGGCAGACAAGCCAGATTCAGGAGCCTCAGGCCCCTCAGGCTGTGGTCGCAGGAGCTTGGCAGCAGCTCGCTGGCGTTTGAGTTCGGCCAGGGTGTGGTGGGCCTTGTCCCGGATAAGGGTGTCTGGGGTGGTACTCTCCACAGGGCTCAGCTGGTACGACACACTCCGGTCCAGCCGCTTGGAGTACAGGTGCCGCCCTGGGGGGCCCCCTACTCGGCCATTGTGGGACCTGGCCACCTCAGGGTCATCTTCCTGTGGGCAGAATCAGGGCCCAAGGCTGTCAGAAGGCAGCTCCTCTTACTTTCCCTGGCCTCAGGATCTAGGCTACATGGTTGTAGAAGAACAACCGTGAGGGGCAGGGGGACAACAGCCCAGCCCTGAGGAGCACGGCCCACCTAGGAGCACAAGGTCACTGGTCCTCCCAGCTCCACACTGGACCAGTGTGAATGGGAAACTCACATACTGATGCCAGGTCACAGCCTGGGACCAACTGCCAAAGCCATGTGGAAGGTGGGTAGCACAAGGCCAGGACTCACCTCTGGGGGGGGCAGCCAGAGCTCTGCGTCTGTCTGGTGGTCCTCATCCTCCTCCAGCGGCTCTGGACTTGGGGGTGGTGGCTGCTGCCACACGATGGCCTCCTGGGCATGCTCCTTGCGGTACAGGTTGGTGCGCTGGGTCAGGCTCACTCGCCTCACCACTTTCCTGGAAGGCCGGGGTGCGGTGGAGGTGAAAGGGGACGCACAGCCTGTCCTTCAGACCCTGCCTAGTTCTGCTGGCAGCTCCACCTGCAGGCTGACATCCCATCCCTCCTGAGGCACAGCCGGGGTGGGGGCTGGGGATGGACTGTGGGGGGAGCTCACCCGCGGCTGCCTGCACTGGAGGTGCGGCGGCGCAGCAGGGAGCGCTGACGGCCCTGGGCTCGCAAGAGTGCATCCTGCTTCTGCTTCAGCTCCAGCAGCTTGGCCCGTACCTCCTCATCACCACATACATCTGAGAGATGACCACAAGCGTCACAGGGGCCCTCCCTGCCTGTCCCTTCCACCAGGTGGAGGCAGCCCTGGAGCTCACCAAGGGGTGTCTCATCCATCAGGGATTTCCCATTCAGGTCGGCCCCGTTTGCCACAAGCAGCTCCACCAGGTGCACCTGCAGGCCAGCCAGTGGGGGACTGCTGAGGGCTTGAGCCGCAGCCAAGAGCCCGCTCACCATCTGCTCCTGACCACACTCACCTGTCCCCAGTAGGCGGCAGCGTGCAGTGGCTCCCAGCCGTCTAGGTCCTTGGCGCTCAGGTTGGCTCCATGCTCTAGCAGCAGGGTAGCTGCCTCACTGAACCCACTGGCGGCGGCCATGTGCAGCTGCAGGCAGGCCACCCAGCCCTGAATCCCAGTCCCACACCCATCCAACAAGCCCCCAGCCCCTCAACAGACCCCCTCCACGTGGCCAAGTCCTCACCAGTGTGGCTCCATGGTCCAGCGGGTCATTGAGGTCAGCCCCAACATGCAGAAGGCTCTGGAGGTCATTCAGCATGAGCAGCTCTGGCACTGCCCGGGCCTCCTCGATGGTGTCCTGGGTGATGCCTGTAGAGCAGCAGGCTCAGAGATGGAATGCCCAGGCCCACCCCGAGCAGGCAGGCACAGCACACTCACCCCTGTTGGCCATGGCAGTCTCCAAGCAGTCCAGTGTCTGCTCATCCTCACACAGGTCATAAGGCATGTTCCCATCAGTGTTGACTGCCAGGAGATCAGCACCCCTGCAGGGAGGACGGATGAGAGCTGCTGCCCAGCCCCCTTTCAGCAAGTCCTCCCTGTGCAGAAGCCCTCAGCCTCGGTCTGCCTTCAGGAAGTGCCAGCAGACATGGGGAGGACACGTAGGTTCTAGCTGCTGTTGGGAGAGGAAGCCTCTGGGCTCATCTGGCAGCCCCTCAGCTCTGGATCTTGTTCCTAAGGCAGACAGGCCATTCTGCAGTCTACCCACCTGGGCTTCAAGGCCCAAGGCACCCATCTATCCCCGTAAATACAGGGTACACCTGCAGGAGGTACGCAGCACTCTGGGGATCCCAGGGAGAAGTGAAGCAAGAAAACCAAGCAGTTGCTGATGTTGAACCCACAGATCAGGGGAAGCAGGCCTGGGGGGAAGGGGAGCTGAGGGGAGCAAAGGACACAGAGGGGCTGCCTGAGGTTTGGAACCCACCTGCAGCCTGTCACCAGCTCCAAGGGGAGCCTGGGAGCCTGCTTGCTGCATGGCTACTGCCCTACTCAGAGGAGGCACTTATGTGTGGTGGCAACAGCCAGTCACCCACACAAGGATCTTTGATCTACTGGAGAGGCCCAGGATTGGGGGAGGAAGGACAGGCTCCTGAACCTGAGGAGGCCACCAACCTCCTCTGCTCCATCCTCCTCCCATCCCCCAGTACTGGGGACTGAGCCCAGATGTGCTTTAACACTGAGTAAAATCCCCAGTCCTATTTATTTATTTATTTATGTGTGTGTGTGTGTGTGTGTGTGTGTGTGTGAGAGAGAGAGAGAGAGAGAGAGAGAGAGAGAGAGAGAGACTAGGGATTGAACCCAAAGCCACGTCCACCCTTGGCAAAAGCTGAGCTACATCCACAGTCCCTTTATTAATTTTTTTTTTTTTTTTTTTTTTACTTTAAAGGGCTGGGGATATATAGCTTAGTGGTAGAATGACTGCCTAGCATGAGATCCTGAGTTTAATCCCCAATACCACCAAAACTTTTTTTTTTAATCTTTGAGATAAGATCTAAGCTGCCCAGGCTGGCCTTGAACTTGAGATCCTCCTGTGGCAGCCTCCCAAGTAGCTGGAGTTACAGGGCTTACCACCACTCCCCACTCCACCTTCCTTCCTGTTGGAGAAAAGTCCTCACCTATACCCATGCACATCCTCCGAGACCTACCTGGCCTCTCTGCTCCCCTTACCTCCTTATTAGTTCTACCCTCAACACTAACCAGAATGGCATTTCTCAGGGGAGACCATGAGAAGGCCCTCCATCCAGAGCTGGTGGTCCAGCCTACCAGGTGGGCCCAAACTATCCCCCAGGGGTCTCAAGCAGAATGGGTAGAGGTGAGGATACAGGAAGCCAGGACCTGGCCAGTTTCACAGAGTAGCCACATGAGCTGCCATCTGTGAGAAAGCCCCTCCATGATAAAGGCCCAATGGACACTACCGGGCAATGAGAAGCTCCACCAGGTGCAGGTGGCCACAGGTGGCTGCAGCATGCAGGGGGGTCCAGCACTCGCTGTCACGGGCATTGACCTCAGCCCCAGCCTCCAGGAGCTGTTGCACCATCTCTCGGAAATCATCAATGCAGCACTGCAAACACACAGCCTGAGTGGCCTGAGCCCTGCCAGCCCCTGCCCTGCCCACCCGCACACAGGCTGACCTGGTGCAGTGCTGTCAGCCCATCCTCATTGGCCAGGTCGGGGCTGACTCCACTCCTGAGGAGCTGGCGGACTGTAAGAAGGGGGTGGTGACGTCTGGGTGAGGCCTTGACCGGCCTACGCCATCCCTGGCCCAAGGCCACCTGGGCCCATGATGCTGATGCCCAGGGATCAGGGAAGGGAGAAGACTGGTATAGATGGCAGGAAGCATGCAGACTCAAGGAGCCTGGGGTGTCTGTCTGCCCCAAATAGGCCACACACACAGCAGCACCAGCCCCTCTCTTATCATGACACCCAACCCCTAAGACCGCAGAACCTGTGAGACAGCTTGCCGGTAATTCTACGCTTAGCTCCCAGCCCTGCAGCTGCGTATAGCCCCAGCATAGGGGCTTACACTCCTCTGATCTTCCTGATGATGAGCCCAGCCCCTCAACCAGTGCCTGTCCCTGCCCTTGCTCCCCTTCAGAAATCCTATCTCAGACCACGCTCTTGCCAAGGTCCCTGGGGTCCTCTCTGGCCATGCAGCAGTAAGACACAGCTCCTTGTGACAGGCCTGTGGCACACATAGCACCCTTCTCTACAGATCCCCTCCCAGCCTCCAGGTCTCAGGAGGGCTCCTGCACAGTCACTGCCCACTCCTCCTCGCCTCTGCCCCAAAAAGAGACAGGAAGAGCCCTTAAGAAAAATCAAGAGGTCTCCTCCCCAGACTCCAGAGCCTTGTACTCAGTGGGCTACAAATATGAGGCATGGAGAGGAAGAGGGGCTTGCAGAAAGGTCAGGCTGTCATCAGGCTGGGAAGGCTCCAGTGGTAAGGAAGGAGTCAAAGGGAACACTGAGGGCAGCTGCGAGAGGGGTCAGCCGTGTGGGTACTGGGTCCGCTTGCCCCACTCTTTGCAATTGGAAGTATGTGTTACCACCCTACTCAGCAGAGGCGGGACTCAGGGGACAGCTGGCAGAGGCCAGGGAGCTCACCCACAGCCTAGCATCCTTACAAGAGGCGGTGAGAGTTGTCAGCCTGCTCAGCTCCATACACTGGATGCTTCTGCAGGCCCTGATGGGCGCCCCCTGCAGCCTGGTCCTCTCACAACTGGCCTGCCTCACAGCAGGACCTTTTGCATGAGGCCTCTGCTGAAGAACAGCTGTCTCAGCACGGGTTGTCCTAACAAGAGACCCTGGTTGCCCTGTGGCTAAAGCCCAAGAGTGCTGGACAGGCACTGGCCCAGCCCAGACCCCAACACAAGATGAGGCCACACCCACATGGATGGGAGTGCCATTGGGTACCACCCTGGGAAAAGGACACTCACCTTCTTCCAGGTCATTTCGGGCAGCGGCTTCCAGAAGGACAACACTGGGAGGGAAGACAACTTGCTTCGGGGGCTCTCGGCCAGCTGCCTCCTTCTGCAGCTGCTTCCCACTGCCTTTTTTGGCCTGGGCCTCCTTCTCAGCCTGGGCCCATATCTTCACCTGCTGTGCACGCCGCTTCTGGGCATGCTTCAGCCGCTCCTGGGTGCTCATCTTGCCCACCATGGGCATCTCTGCCAGCAGTTCCAAGTGCTCAGCCATGGTCGGGGGTGTCTACCCACAGGGCTGCTTGGGGTACCACAGTGCAGGGGATGGGGGTCAGACCAGGCTTGAGTGGCAGAGCAGCTGGCTGGACTGACACCTTTGAGGGCATTCCCTTCCTGAGGCTTGTGCCCTCGGCCCCTGGCGAGGCTATGATCAGGCCCAGGCAGCCCTGAGGTGCACAGCCCAAGAAGGAAGGGCGTGTAAGGATACCACAGCTGGTCCCACGCAGGCCTGGCACCTTGGTTGCTCAGATAGCAGGGTCTCTAGACAGGCAGCACCTCACTTCCCTCTTGAGATCAGGGTACACCGATTGTGGGAAGTAGCCCTAAGACCTGGCCGGACTCAGTCCAGGGTCTGAAGCTAATTACCCAGATAACAAAGCTCTAGCTTCCTGGTACCTGGCCAAGGGAGAGGGAGGGCAGGGCCAATCCACAGTGGGTCCTGAGAGCCCCTTGGAACTTCTGCTCTTTCTAGGCCTCAGGAGCCTGGCTGGGGTCAAGGAGCAGTCATGGCCTGGCCCTGCCTGCACCCTCCTGATGGTGCTCCAGTCGGCACAGCAGGACCAATGAGGTGGGCCACATAAGGTCAGCCCTAGGCAGCCAGGGTACAGAGGACACAGGGCGCCTGTCAGTGTGTCTTCAGGGGAGCCTCCCCTTTGGGCAGCCACATACACCTGAAGAGCAAATAAGGAAGCACATCAAGGCCAGCTCAGAGGGTGGGGCAGAGAGGCTCTGATGAGACCACTCCCGGCCACCCTGGGGTCCTGCCTTGGGTGGGGCCCACCTTCTGCCTGCGGAACACAGTGCAGGGCAATAATCCTTGGGGGGCTGCTCAGCTCTCACACTTAGGAAAGGCAGAATGAAGGGCACCTCAGGCTCCCGACCCACCCTCTGCAGAAGGGGCTGCCCAGGTACACCACTGGGAGCAGAGCCAGGAGCACTGCCCATAACCAGCCAGCCAGCCCTGTGTGCTGTGTGGGGCAAAGGTTGCCCCCGAGTCCCTGAGTTCACGCCCTGCCTCCTTGATCTCGGCCAGTGATCAGCTCCCCAGCCCCTCACTCTACCATATGCTCCTGCTCCTTGCCAGGCTCCCTGACCTGGCCAGCCAATACTCCAACCATCTGGGAACCTGGGCTGTATGGTTACAGGCACAGGTGACCGACCTGGCTTGAGGTCTATAGGGACCAACAGGCCAACAGCTTAGGCTGTAAGCTTAGAGGTACAACCTTGCTGGAGTGCCCATCTTGGCCCCATTCCTCACAAGGTATAGTCACCCACTGCTCTGTTCCTCAGAAGGCACAGTCACACACTGCCCAGAGACGGCTGACCCAGAATCCTGTTCTCCACACAACCAGGCCTCTCGGCAACCTAGACACTAAACCCATTTTCTTCTAGCCAGTTTATACAACAAGGGTCTCAACAAACACCCCTTTTGCCTTGAAGGGGACTGCCACGCCAGATGACACTAGGCTGGCCAGGTCCCTTCTGACAGGTCTGACCTGGTAGAGTTAGCCCCTGTGAGCTTGGTCTGAGTTTCCTAGGGACAGAACCAGTAGGGCCCTTAGCCCTCGACTGGTGTGCTCTCCGTAGGTCAAGAGGTTTCCCAACAGAACTCTGCTGTGAGCAGCCTGCTCCAAAGTTGGCCACCTCTGCAGACTGCTAGGGCCAGAGCTGACGTAAGCCAGCCCAACACCCTGCGCAGACTCCCTAGTCCTGCTGTCACCCTCTCAGGTCCCGCGTCCCTACTCAAGACAACCAGGCTGGGTTCTGCAGGTACCCTGCTAGCTCCTCCAGCATAAGGACAAGGATTCCAGACCCTGCCATGTGACAGAGTCCTCCCTGCTGCCACCCATGGTAGATATCCTCCTCCCCAACAGGGCTGACAAGGTGGGACCTGCATCTCTCTGTCATCAGGATTCTGCCAGGGAAGTGGCCCCAGTCTGCCCCAAGAGGTCACAGCCAAGAGGGAGGCCCACTGCCCTGCCTGCCCTACCTCTGTCCAATGAAGGTAAAGAAGATGATCCAAGATCACCTGACCAAATAGCCACACCCACCCCATCAGTGGGTAGAAAGGTATATATCTATTTTTTTGCACTGGCAAAATTGAACCCAGGGGTGCTTAACCACTGAGCCACATCCCCAGCCCTTTTCATGTTTTATTTTGAGACAGAATCTTGCTAAATTACTTAGGGCTTCACTAAGTTGCTGAGGCTGGCTTTGAAATTGCAATTCTCCTGCCTCAGCCTACCAAGCCGCTGGGATTACAGGCATTTGCCACCAAGCCTGGCTGATATAAAGATATCTGATGCTCTTGTCCTACAGAAGAAAAATAATCTGAGGACAGCAACCACTTTTTTGTGTGTGTGTGTATATTGGACTAGGGACTGAACCCAGGGGCTCTCTAACACTGAGCTATACCCCAGTCCTTTAAATAAATAAGTAAATAAATATTTACATATTTATTTGTGTGTGTATGTGTGTGTGTGTGTGTGTGTGTGTGTATATATATATATATATATATATATATATATATTTTTTTTTTTTTTTTAAATAGGACTTGCTAAATTGCCCAGACTGACCTGGAACTTGAAATTCTTGTGCTCAGCCTCCTGAGCAGCTGGGATCACAAGTGTGGCCACCATGCTGGCAACAACCATTTTTCAAATGGAACACAGCTGACTTTTAATGTTCTCATTCTGAGGCCCCCTCAGGATGCAGCATGAACCCTCTGGCTGCTATGAAGAGAGTGAGTATGGGGTGCTCTGCCTTTCCCCATATGGCTCCCAAAAACAGTCCCCACCCCTGGATGCACCCACCTTGCTGAGCTCTCTGCTGGAGGCTGACTGAGCACAGTCTCCACCTGAGCCAGGGTCGGTCCCTACCCTGCTTGACTCCTTCCTCTGAAAGGACGTGCCCAGAGAGCCCAAGGAGGCCCAGGCCCACCGTGCAGGCACCCACCCCAGACAGTCACCTTTCAGGGGTGTCCAGCACCCACCTCCACCCAGTAAAGCTATAAACTCCAGTACCCTAGTTCCCCTAGATGCTGCCTGCCTATCCATCCTCCAGAAGCCAACCTCAAAGTGGGCAAGCCCAGCAAATGGCTACCACACCACAGATTGTCTCCAAGCCTCCCTGGAATGTCAAACAGATAATCTGGTTGACTTATTCTACTTCTCAGCTCCAAGCCCAGGCAAGCTGCACAGAAGAGTGGAACCCTGTGGGGAGTAGCCTCCCAGATGGATATTGGCCCCATCCCCACCTCTCAGCCTCCCACCACTGAGCCACCCCTAGACTGCAGAGAGCACCATGGGGCAGCAGCAAGGCAGCACCCAGATCCAGCCCAGGCTCCAACGGTTCTAGAATGACCTGACTTCCCTGGCCCAATACCCTCAGCACCACCCCACCCTGCCCCCAGCCACAGCCTTCCTCCAGCAGGTCCTCGCCATCATCCCCACACCTAGCCCAGAACTGCCCTGTTAACTGCTCCACCACAGTGCCTCACACACACACCTCAAGACCCCCACTGGACAGCGAGAGCCCAGAGTCTGATGGCTGTGAAGCACAAGTCACCTTATTTGTCCAGAGACAGGGACGAGGCAGGTGGAGGTGCACTCTTTTCACAGAAGGAAAGAAGACACTAGGAACTACAGAGAAATGCCAAGAAGGGGAAGAGCCTGGGGCACTCGTTACAGGCTCCTGTTCTCAGGGTACATACAGGTACACCTCAAGGGTGCTAGTGCATCCCCAGGCCTGAAATGTCCCCTCTGACAGCCCTTCTGGGAGCACCCCCTGAAGCCCGAAAGCAAATCAGGCAGAGTGTCAGGGGGCAGGATAGTGTCAGGGGGGCAGGAAGAGAGTCCTCCTGCTGTGGCTGCGTACCATGGGGGAAAGCATACACACAGTGGGCAGCAGAGAGCACTGGGCAGCCAGTACATGAGTCCCAGGAAGCAACATGGCTAGCCTGGCATCCTGGCCTGCCTCCCTCAGTCCAGTTCTGGGGGACTTTACATTTCTGTGATGCTTGTGCTTGTTGGAACTGATTCCCGTAACTCACAACCAGAAGAGTTCATATTGTTTGTACCGATATCTATCATGGCAAAAAAAAATGGGAGACTCCCTAGACGCCCATCATTCTGGGAAAAGTAAATCATGGCTAGGCACAGTAGAGCACACCTGTAATCCCAGCGACTCAAGAGGCTGAGATAGGAAGATGTAACCTCAAGGCCAGCCTCAGCAACTTAGCGAGACCCTGTCTCAAAATAAAAAATAAAAAGGGCTGGGATGTAATTCATTGGTAGAGCACCCCTAGATTCAATCCCCAGTACTAAAAACACAGTCAATGACATGGAGCCATTCTGTAGAACAATGTCTATAGCGCGCATCTGTCAACAAGAGGCAGAGTGCAGTGCCTTGGGAGAGGGGCTGCAACATGTGGGCACCAGGTGCAGGGGCCGGCAGAATGCCACAAGAACTGTGCCTGGGGGTCTCAGCGAACCACATGACGCCTGCTTAGCCACTGGGGAGGAGGACCCATAGGAGGCAGCTCTACGCTCAAAGGCCTGTACCCTGAGGCCATGGGCAGTCCCACGCAGTGAAGGACAAATGGTCACTCTGATCACTGTGGATGTGGGAGGCAGTGCAGGCCATCCCCAGGGCTCATCACTGGGGTATTCCAGAGGCACTGCTCTGTGAAGTTCATCCTGAAGCTGTTCATTGTGAAGTACCTGAAGTGCCATCTGGCCACTCAATGTAGCAGAATTTATGACATAAAATACAGAAAAGCAACTAAATGTCTATCAAAGGGGATTAATTAAATAAACTCTTATTGGAAGCCAGGCATGGTGAAACACACCACTAATCCCAGCAACTCAGGGCTGAGGCAGAAAGACAGCAAGTTCAAAGCCAGCCTCATTAAACTTAGCAAGACCCTATCTCAAAATAAGAATAAAGAGTACTGGCATCAAGGGCTAGGTTGTGGCTCAGTGGTAGAGTGCTTGCCTTGCACATGTGAGGGCACTAGGTTCAATCTTCAACACCATGTAAAAATAAATAAATAAAACAAAGGTATTGTGTCCATCTACAAATTTAAAATATTAAAAAAAAAAGAGTGCTGGCATCAGGCAAGGTGGCGCACACCTTTAATTCCAGCAGCTCAGGAGGCTGAGGCAGGAGGATCGTGAGTTCAAAGCCAGCCTCAGCAAAAGCGAGGCGCTAAGTAACTCAGTGAGACCCCGTCTCTAATCTAAATGAAATATAAAATAGGGCTGGGGATGTGGCTCAGTGGTTGATTGCTCTTGAGTTCAACCCTCTGTTACCCCCCACACACACACATGAAAAGAATGTTGAGGATGTAGCTTTAGTGGTACAGCACCACACACACACACCCACACACACACACAAAAGTACACTTATCTATTTTTTTTTTTTTTTAGTTGTAGATGGATACAGTACCATTATTTTATTTATTTCTTTTTATGTGGTGCTGAGGATCAAACCCAGTGCCTCACACCCAGTGCTAGGCAAGCGCTCTGCCACTGAGCCACAACCCCAGCCTGTACACTTATCTATGCATAAGAAACATGAAAAAGTAAAACAAGAAATGAATGAGTGGGGACAGGGCATGGAAGAAAGGACTTCTCTACTGCTGCACTTGGACCATGTGAAGACCACCTTCGGGAAGGAGAGCTACAGAGCCACTGCACAGGGACAAGGTCAGGGCCAGGAGGAGAAAGAACATGTGCTGTGTGCTACACAAAGGGTATGGATGCAGGGGAACCAAGGCCGCTCGGTGGCTGCGTGGACAGTACAGCATTCTGTCCACCAGCATTCTGTCCAACCAAGAAGGCTCTCAGATGAATGCATGACATGATCAGATTATGCCAGAGGATGAAGAGGAAAGGTATGGGGCAAGGAGTGGACATGAGGACAGTCCAGAGAAATGATAAAAGGCAAGACTGGGGAGCAATGGGCAGCCACAGTGAGGAAAAGGCCAGGAAGTGCAGATGGAATGGTCCCGAGTAGGAGGACTTGCATCTAGAAAGGAGTGGTCAGTACGGTGTGCACAGAGCCTAGGTGGTCCTCAGGGGAGCCAGGGCAGCAGGGAGAGCCCCTCAGAGCCCACAGAGCCACCAGAGATCCACTGGGCCGCATGGGGAAGGACTCTAGGTATGAAGTGCCAGAGTAAGAAGCACTTATTTCCTGGGAAACAGCAGGGCCCTCCTCACTTCTCACACCAAAATGAACTCCAGAGAGCACACACATGATGTTGAGAGAAGCAAAGCTACAGGAGTACAAGAAGGACAAAAAGGAAAACTTTCTGTGGTCCCAGCACAGTGGGAAACCTTCCTAAGCTTGCCATAAAACCCAGAAACTTATAAATCCAATTAAATTTTCAAAGTTTATATTATAAAAGCAAAACAAAAAATCCTACAAGATCAAAAGACAGATGATCAGGGCTGGGGCTGTGGCTCAGCGGTAGAGTGCTCGCCTAGCATGCGTGAGGCCCTGGGTTCGATCCTCAACACCACATAAAAATTATTAAAAATAAACAAAATAAAGGTATTGTGTCTAACCAAAGAATAAATAATAAAAAAAAGACAGATGATCAATTGGGCAAAAACACAATGAGAGTGACAAAGTCACTCAGGTCACTCAGGTCAGCATAGCAGCAAAGGGCTCCTTGTGCTCAACGAGAGAGGGTACAAGTCCTGGCAGAGATAGACTGCTATTCACCTCCCTAAATAATTAACACACACAGATCAAAAGGAGGCAGCCAGGTGAGGAGGCCCATGCCAGCTACTGAGGAGGTGGAGGCAGGAAGATCCCAAGTGTGCAAGGCCCCCGGTCCCACCCCTCTGTACCACGGACACCTCAGAAAGCCTCCCTCCTTTCCGATGCTTCTCATGTACTCTTGGCATGACACTTAGCAGAACAGTGTGAAATAGAAACCTTCCACTATTTTGGCAGGACTGGGGACTGAACCCAGAGGTGCTCTACCACTGAGTTACACCCCCAGCACTTCTCCCCACCCCCTATTCTGAGAAAGAGTCTTGCAGAGTTGCCCCGGCTGGCCTTGAACTTGTGATTCTCTGTTAGTCTTCTAAGTAGCTGGGATTACAGGCTAAACCACCACACTGGGCTTCCGCTATTTTTGATCTACAAAATGAAATGTTATTTAGCTCAGTAACAACTGCCTGCTGACCACCCTGTGAGGAAGGAGGACCCACGCCATCCATACATCTATGCACGCCATGCTCCTAGCCCACTCTGGCCTGGGGGCAGAGCTATGCATGAAACACATGGGGGTCTGACCAGACTAATTGTGAGCTCTAGCAGCAGCATCTGTCAGCAATGGAGAATCTCCGGGGGTGGGGTGGGGGGCTCTCCCCAGAAGTCAGGGCAGGCTCCAAATCTCCCTTCTCACTTTCCTTTCCTTTTGCCACATGACTCCAAAACACATCTAATAAACTCACAGAAAAGTGTCAGAAGACATGCCCAAATGAAAGCAGATAGGCAGCCAGAGACATCTACATTTAAAAAGAGACTCAATGAGCACTGAAGATAAAAGCCAAGATTCCCAGAAAGAGAACAAGACAGGGAAGACTTCCAGCAGCCCCTGCAAATAAACTTAGTAGAAGCCAGGGCCACAGGCACCACTCCACTGAGCAGCCTCATTTAGCCTTGGGGCTCTAATGCCCCATGACCGGCACTATATAGATCTGAAAACTAAGGTCTCCCAAGTACAACAGTGAGGAAACCAGAATCACAAAAGTGAGCTTTGAAGGGGACAGCGTTATAACCCTGGGTTTGCTCTGGCTCAAAACTTACTCCCCCTCAGAGAATGAGCCTAGTCAAGATAGGGCAGCAGTCAAGCATCTATCTGGCAGCAGGGCTGCTGCTTATGGTTCAGGCCTGGGAGTTGTGGACACAAGAGGCATTTGAATATCCCAGAAGTCAGGGATATTCAAATCCTTAGAACAGGAGACCTGTGGAGTCTAGATGACCGACAATGCCCACATTGTCTGAGACCCCATCCAAACAAGGCAAGAACAAGGGGGACATCCAGGGAAGACAGTTCACAATTACTCAACAAATTCCTATAAACTGGATGGAAGAAAGGTGGGGGCTGGCAGAGCAGAGATAGACCCCAAGGTCACTGGGAAAAAAAATCATAGAGGAACACAATACATAGGATGACAAAGTTTTAAAAAAAATCAGGAACATGACAAAGGGGACCTGTGATGTGTACAAGAGCAGATTCCAGGCTGAGGCTGTGGCTCAGTGGTAGAGCACTTGCCTAGCATGTGTGAGGCAGTGGGTTTGATTTTCAGCACTATATATATAACTAAATATATATATATATATATATATATATATATATATTTAAATATAATTTTTAATAAGTTTTTGTTTTGTTTTGGTTTTAGTTGTAGATGTAAACTACAGCTCAGTGGAGAAGTCCCACTGCTAGTTAACTGCAGGCAGAGGCGACCGTCTCCTTTCTCTGACCAGCAAGTGGGGTCAGACAAGCAGTCACACACTATGCACATTTGTGTCTCATCTGCCCATCCTCCCCGTTGTTGCAGGTAGCAAAGCCACTTCAGCAGAGAAGGCTTTAACTGTGAGCTGCAGCTCCTGTTTTTGATTGTTCATGTTAACTTCATTTCCATCCTGGGATCCCTAATGGCCAGAGGCATCTGAAATAGGAGAAAAACTAAGATTGTCAGCCCCCATTCAGCACCACATATAAATTAATAAACAAAGGTCCATCAACAACTAAAATATATACACACACACACACATATATATATATATATATATATACATACATATATGCACATATACAGAGACAGAGAGAGACATGCACACAAGCAGATTCCTCTGAACCCCAACATTCTTTATGGAGTGCAGAAGTTGGGACACTGGCCAGGTGTGGTGGTATATGCCTGTAATCCTAGCAGCTTGGGAGGCTGAGGCAAGAGGATACTTTGAGCCCAGGAGTTTAGGGCCAGCCTGGGCAACATAGAGAAACCCCAAGTAAAAGTACTTCAAAAAAGAGTAAAGACAGCCAGGCACAGGGGCACCTGCCTATAATCCCAGTAGCTAGGGAAACTGAGGCAGGAGGGTCTCCAGTTCAAAGCCAGCCTCAGCAATAGCAAAGTGCTAAGCAACTCAGTGAGACCCTATCTTTAAATAAAATATAAAATAGGGCTGGGGGGGCTGGGGTTATGGCTCAGCAGTAGAGTGCTCGCCTCGAACATGCAAGGCCCTAGGTTCGATCCTCAGCACCACATAAGTAAAATAAAACAAAGCTATAAAAAAATTTTTTAAGTGTTTTTAAAAAATAGGGCTAGGGATGCGGCTCAGTGTTCGAGTGCCCTTGGGTTCAATCACCAGTACCAAAAAAATTTTTTTAAATAAAAATAAAAAACAAGGGCTGGGGATGCAGCTCAGTGGTAGAGTGTCTCTGGGTTCAATTCCCGGTACTGTAAAAGAAAATAATAAGGAAAAGAAAAGAAGGAAGGAAACTAGGAACCAGCTGGGCTGAGAGTGTAGCCCAATAGCCACATGTAGTCCCACAAACACAAGTGGCTCAAGGCCAGCCTGAGCAACTTACTAAGATCCTGTCTTAAAATAAATGGGCTGGGGTTGCAGCTCAGTGGCAGAGAGCTTGCCTAGCATGTATAAGACCTGAGTTCAATCTGTAGTATCACCAAAAAAAATTATTAAGAAAAATCATTTTTCTAATTATTTCTCTCCCTACATACCTCATACTGGGGATTGAACCCAGGCATGCTCTACATTCCCAGCCCTTTTTTATTTTTTTATTTTGAGACAAGGTCTCACTAAATTGCTCAGGCTGGCCTCAAACTTTTTTTTCTCTTTTTGGTACCCAGGGGCGCTTAACTACTAAGCCACATCCCCAGACCTTTTATATATTTTATTTAGAGACAGGGTCTCGCTGAGTTGCTGAATTCCTCACTAATCTGCTGAGGCTGGCTTCGAACTCTCATCCTGCTACCTCAGCCCCCCTAGTTGCTGGGATTACAGGTGTGCACCACTGCGACTGGCTTCAAACTTTTGATCCTACTGCCTCAGCCTCCTGAATCACTGGGATTACACGAATTTACCTCCACACAAGGGGCCTACAAGCCATTTTTCCAGGCAAAAGATTTGAACAGACACTTCATGAAATAAGATATACAGCCAAGGAGCTGGGACTGTGGCTCAGTGGTAAAGCACTTGCCTGACACTTGTGAGGCACTGGGTTCGATTCTCAGCACCACATACAAATACAGCACATGAAAAGATGCTCAACACCCTTCAAACTTAGAAAAGTACAAATTAAAACCACCGTGAACTACCAGGACACACACATCTATGAGCATGGACAAAGTTTAAAAGGATTGGAGTTGGAGGTGTGGCTTGGTGTTAAAGTCAAACCCGAGATATTTACAGAATAGGCTTGCCTACTGTCAACCTCACCCCACCTTATGGAAGCTATTGCTTCTATCTGGAAAGTTCTCCTACCAAATCTTAGGATCAGTGGCTCCTTCTGGCATCTCAGATCAAGTCTAATGTCTTCCTCAGCAGTCTTCTATGGTTACCTCATTGTCAACACATTTAAATTTCTTTTTTTTTTTAATATTTATTTTTTAGTTCTCGGCGGACACAACATCTTTGTTGGTATGTGGTGCTGAGGATCGAACCCGGGCCGCACACACACCAGACGAGCGCGCTACCGCTTGAGCCACATCCCCAGCCCCACATTTAAATTTCTGACATGCCGCTTACTGTTGACTTCCCTGCTGTATCCTCAGAGCTCAGCCAATGCCTGACTTACAGGAAGCACTCAATAACTGGTGGACAAACAGGGGAACAGCCACTGCATGTGCCAGCATTGGGAGTACAAACAGAATGGGACACGGGATGGGACAAGGAAAGGTTCACTCAGCTGTGCACACCAACGTGCCAGGCACATTAAGGAGGTAGTTCCAAGAAAGCCTAGAGGTGAGAGAAGACCCTTCAACTGCCACCCAGATGTCTTCTCTTGGCCAATAGGTAGATGTGGCACAGGCACTGGGGTGGGGCTGAGCAGGTGTGGAATCTAGGGGCTGAAACAGTCTGTTGGGATGCCTAAGACTGAAGTTCCTAAGCTCCATGCAATGGAGAGACATACAAGTAACCAGCTATTGATACAAACCAGAGATTCAGAAATCCCTAAAAACACAGAACCCAAAGTTGAGCCCAAAGACACAGAGCCCCCTCTCTTGGGGCCTGCCAGCCAAGACAACCCTCGGTGGAAAGCAAAGTTCAGGCATACCCTGAGCTGGTGAGGGAGGATGCCAGGAAGACTATTCAAGAGACAGGAGGTGGGCCCCAGCTAATAGGGGGAAACCCAGCCCAGGTATCAGGAGAAAAACGGACCTCCTTAAAGCTTGTCCATCACAGCACTGAACGTGATGGGGAGACTTGGAACAGGGTCAGGCAGCTGGCCTCTCAAAGCTGTCCATCACAGTGACAAACACGGAGCAGCCAAGGTTTGTACAGGTTTGGGCAGTCACCAGCCTTTCAGACCACTCAGTTTTATGCTGGAGATCCCCGAGTTGGTCCAGTGGGGACTCTGGATACCAGGCTGCCACAGACAAGAGGAATCTTTCAGGAAAACCCTAGTCCTTCCAGGAAACACCTGGGGAGCAAAGACCCCCAGGAGGTGTCACTGCTGAGCCTGAGAGAACGACGTGGTACCCTGGCCTCCGCCTGCATCCCAAACAAGGACCAGGAAGAAAGGAGGGCTAGTTTTGCTCTGGCTCCCTTGAGCCTGAGATAACTCCAAACACAACTCTTCTCTTTGAAACGGTGGAAATCAACCCCACCAGGCCCCGAGCTTTCGCTCTGGTTCAGCCAGAGGCGAAATCAGCTGAAGCACTTTTCACCGGTTGATTAGTACTTCATGCCTGACCCCAATTCGCGAAGCGTCGCCCCACAATCCCGCCTACAAGTGAGGTCCCCTGAATCCCTGAGTGGCTCCAATTTCTCCTTTCCCCTGACTCCAAAGCCCGCACCGAGAGTGGACAAGTCTCTTTTCTGTGGCCCTAATGTCCACATCTGAAATTAAGACCTAGATAGGTACTGCCTACATGACCAGCAGGCTGCAA
This sequence comes from Spermophilus citellus, assembly GCF_964194105.1. Classification (NCBI taxonomy): domain Eukaryota; kingdom Metazoa; phylum Chordata; class Mammalia; order Rodentia; family Sciuridae; genus Spermophilus; species Spermophilus citellus. The sequence continues at coordinate 105,451,500 of NC_138194.1, read as the reverse complement.
GAACCACACCTGCCATTTGGACAAATGGGACACGCCTACTGGTGGCCTCCGCGAGCGGCCCTTCCGGAAGCCTCTCCGGACCCTGGGCAATCGCTGCCCGATCGGGGCCGCAGAGGCGCTCCGCGGCGGCCAGCCTCCTCCGCCCCGGCCCTCCCGAGCTTCGCCGCCCTTCCCGCGCCGCCCTGAGTCACCTTCGGCCCGCAGGCTGCGCACTCAGTCCGGCCCCGCGGCGGGCCAGGCGGCCCCGCGCTCCTTCAGGCGCCGCGGGGGCGGGCCCCGCGCCGGCCTCGCCATGGCAACGCAACACTTCCGGTCTTCCAGGTCCCGAGCGGAAGTCGCAGTGCCCCGTGGGAGCCGGGGGGTGGAGTCACGCTGCCCGAGGCGGGGCCCGGGGAGTTCACGCAGCTGGCACCGCCTTTCCTCTGCGCTGGTCGGCGCCGCGGTGGCGCGAACGTCCCCAGATTTCGGGTGGGGCGGGAAGGACAAGTGGCCAAATGATCCGGAGAGGTGGTCGTCTATTCGTGCTAGGCTTTGAAGAAAGGGTAGTAGGAGTCTATCCCTCAAATCAGAGCCTTCGTGGGCGGAGTGAAGAGCGTGTGCCAAAACGGCAGGAGAGAGAGAGAGAGAGAGAAGTGTGTCAGAGAAGAGCAGCAGCTAGAAGGAGCCCTTGGTATGCGCCGTTGAGGCAGCAAGGGAGGACCAGTGGAGAACGCCCTCAGACTTTTAGAGAGAACGTCCTTGTCAAGTAGAGCTAAGAGTCCATAGGTGTTACCCTCCTGAGACACAAGGACCCCTCAGTGAGAGTCCTGGAACTGAAGAGAGGAGAGAGCCCCGAGAGTGCCAAGGTGATAGGAGTCTAGAGAAAGCCAGATGCTGTCTGAAGGGAGAATCTGGTAGTGAGAAAAGAGTACAACCAGAGGGTGGCTGGAGCAGTGTGGTGCCCCACGTTCATCTCCCACCTCAGCCCCAGTCCCTTCTCCAGTGCACTCTTGATTCCTGTCTTTTGCCTTTGGCACCTCACACCCATTGTATACTGCAGGTCAACCATTTAGCATGCTAATAAAGGGTTCCTGCACGTCTAAGGGTCCTTGGCTTTGGTATCAGCACCAACCACTACAGCTAGTGCCCTGACTCTGAAGCTCTCTGGGGCAAGCTTGCCTGGTATAGGGAGAAGAAACTGGGCTTTGGGTCTGGGTACAGATCACAGGTTTTGACTGGCCCCAGGTGCAGAGCCAGGGAGAAGGAGCTCATCTGAACTCTGTAGCACATTCCTGGGAAAAAAATCACTTAAGTCCACTGTACCCATTCCCATTTTGCTCCTAGGATGGGGACTTCACAGTCTTTCCCTTCAGGAAGTGCTTCTGATCATGTTCCTTAAGTCCAGCCCATAGGACCCAGGTTCTACTGGCAGCTTTGTCTTGAACACCCGTCTTTTCTTGGCAACTGGCATGGACAAGAAGTCATTCCTATCTGTTAAAGGGGAGCCTGAGACGTGCCCTAGGCAGACAAAATAAGGAGGAGGTGGTACCCTCCTCCTAAGGGCTTTTCCTTCAAGCTCCTGGGTGATGCCGAGCTTCCAAAAGCAACCTGGGAATGGGGAACTGTGGCTTCAGGAGGTCACCTGAAGTCGGAACTGGAATCCTCTCTGCCCCTCCCTTTCAGATTAACTGAAACCTGCTAATTGTGGCAGCCCTTGCAACTCCCCTCCCCCACAGCCTTTTCCTTCCTCCCCTCCCCCTTCCATCCGAATGATAAAGGGCCCGGCCTGCCTGCCCCAGCCAGGCCTCAGGCCCCAGGCCCAGCCTCCCCACACTACCCCACAGTCCTGAGCCTTCCACGAGGCCAGGCCCCTACCCACGCCTACAATCTCCCCTGTATGGGGCCTTGTAGCAACTCCCGCCTGGGGCCCCAGGATCCAGAGCCAGCCTCGCAGCCCCCCAAGAGAAGAAAGAAAAGATACCTGCGGCATGACAAGCCCCCCTACACCTATTTGGCGATGATTGCCTTGGTAATTCAGGCGGCACCCTCCCGCAGGCTGAAGCTGGCCCAGGTGAGAGGCTCCCCCGCCTTCCTCATGCCCCGAGGTGGGCCTTTTCCCCGACTGGCTCCCCAATTCTCTCACTCTCAGGTGTGGCTTCCACCCCAACCTGGCCCACCCAGCTCTGCCAGTGGGACCAGTCATGGAAGCCAAGGGACTCAAAGCGACCTTTCTTTCGGACCCTCCCCACCGCGTCTCCCTCTGGCGCATAAGTTTCCTCTGAGGGGGGTGCCCCTGAGCAGGGCTGTGAGGGGTGGGGTGCTGCCCCCGCCTTGGCTCACTGCGCCGGTCAACCCCCGGTTTCAGATCATCCGTCAGGTCCAGGCCGTGTTCCCTTTCTTCAGGGATGACTACGAGGGTTGGAAGGACTCCATCCGTCACAACCTTTCCTCCAACCCGTGCTTCCGAAAGGTGGGGCCCTCAAGGTCGGAGCCCGGGAGGCGGGGCGGGCGAGTAAGCCCCAAGCATCCGGGATTGGGCGGCCCCACCCAAACCTACCACCCCCCAGGTGCCCAAGGACCCTGCGAAACCTCAGGCCAAGGGCAACTTCTGGGCCGTGGATGTGAGCCTCATCCCGGCAGAAGCGCTACGCCTGCAGAACACAGCCCTGTGCCGACGCTGGCAGAACCCGGAGGCCCGCAGAGCATTTGCCAAGGACCTGAGCCCTTATGTGCTGCATGGCCAGACCTACCGGCCGTCCACACCCCATACGCCACCCAGCGAAGGCTTCAGCATCAAGTCCCTGTTAGGGGACCCCGGGGAGAGAGCACCCTGGCCCCAACAGTCCAACCAGGCTGGACAGAGCAACACAACTCAGGCAGACACAGGCTGCAGTGGGGAGGAAGTGGTGCCTACTCCACACTTACCCTCCTCTGAAAGGCTTCTGTGGCCCCTCTGCCCTCTCCCAGTGCCCACAGGAATGGAGAGGGAGACTTCCCAGGGGACAATCATTGGGCCCTCAGGCTTATCCCCAGAGCCGAGAACCTGGCCCTTGCACTACCTGCAAAGTACTTCCAACGCCGGGGTACTGTCCAGTGGGGGATGCAGGGCCTCCCTGTGGGGACAGTTGCCCACCTCCTACTTGCCCATCTACACACCCAATGTGGTAATGCCTTTAGCTCCACTACCATCCACTTCCTGTCCCCGGTGTCCGCCTTCAACCAGCCCAGCCTACTGGGGGGTGGCCTCTGAATCCCAAGGGTCCCCAAGGCTGCTCTGGGATCTAGACACTCTCTTCCAGGGAGTACCACCCAACAAGAGCATCTATGATGTGTGGGTCAGCCACCCTCGTGACATGGCTGCCCCTGCTCCAGGCTGGCTGCTCTCCTGGTACAGCCTCTGAAGCTTTCTAGAGCAGGGGTTGCTTCTCTCCCACCTCCTTGATAGGGAACCAAGGTAGGAAGATGTCTGTAGCCCCAATAGTCTTAACACCAGGCTCCAGCCTTGCTTAATGAGAGTCCACAATGTTTATTGGGCTGCTCCAGAAAAAGCTGCCACTCAGCTGGGCACCAACCTAGGCTTGGTCAGTCTTGCCTCTCTGCCTCCCCCTACACCCAGGGGCAATGCTAAAGGAGCAGGACTCAACCTGGAGTAGCAAATCATGATTCTATCTTCAGGCCTAGCCCATCTATCTATTCATCCATCACCATCTGTCACCTCCCTCCTGGCTCCAGGCTGGGGGAGGGAGCGCCTAATGGTGGGTCCAGCCTGAAGTCCTGCCATCCCTCAAAACTGTCTGGGAGGTAGCACCTTTTGGGGAAAGGGTTAGGGAATAAAGACTGGACCCTACATAGACTTGAAGTGGTGGTAGTGGTGTAACATTAAAAGAATTTACAGCATTTTAATGCCTAGTCTTATTTTTGGAGCAGAGGTGGTGACTTGGGAAACTCCTTGGCCAGAGTCATGTCTGGTTCCTGTGGCTCTGGGATCCCCTGCTGTGTGCTGTGATAACAGCAAATGGTGATAAGGAGGGAGCTGAGGGCCTCTGACCCAGTGGGGTGGGGCAAAATCAATTCTCCAGGCTCTTCTCTGGCTGGGGTTGTGGGGAGCAACTCTGGAAGTTTGGAGAGAAGTAGGCCCCCAGAAGTCAAGAAGATTGTCTTGGGAGACCCGATATAGTAACTATACTGCTGCCTCTGCCAGCAGAGTTACACCCCCAGGTCTCTTGTGCAAGGCCTCCACCCAAGACTAGGGGGGAAGGTCCCCTGAGGGCCCTAGGGCAGAGCATGAGTCGCTGTCGGGGCTGGGGCTTGGAGGGCTGACAGGAGACCTCATAGGAGTGCAGGGGGTCCCAGTAAGTGGGGTGTCGGTACTGAGGGAGGAGGGGGTCTCGGATCGTGGTGCCTTGCGGCGCCGGGCTGGTCCCAGCTCCACCTGACCCACTCGCTCCGCAAACTTGAGCGAGCAGACGGTCTCCCCGAGATCCTCTGGCCGCGTAGAGATCTGAGGAGGAAAAGTGCTTGTGGGCCAGCCAGCGGTGCTTCACACACAAATGACCCTCCTGCACCCCACCCGCTGCTGCCGGGGCGCACACCTGTAGAAGCAGCACAGCAGTGGTACCCGGACCAAGCGCAGGCTGCAACAGACGTGTGAGCTGTGAGTCGCGGAAGGGCACGTGGGACCGGCGGGCACGCAACGCAGCCATCACGCCTCCCAGCGCCAGCAGCGAGCGATTGATAGTCTGGGCCTCCCGCAGACGCTGGGCACTGTTGGGATCTCCTCGCTGCGTGCCAGTAGCCCCCGCCTTCCAAGCACGCTCAGATCCCGCCAGGTCCACCAGGTGCAGCATGCCTGCAAAGGTGAGGGAGCCGGAAATGAAGGGAGGCCAGGCTTCAGGCACACTGGAAACCCTGCAAAAGCTCAGGCATTGCAGTGTTTGCTACCTGCAGTGCCTGGGGCGCTCGGTGGAGAAGCTGCACACAGCGTCAGTGTAACGAGAGCATGGGATCGGGAGCTGCGTGGGTTCATGGAAGTGGCAGCAGTGGCCCGGTTACTTCTCCCCAAGCTCAACATCTGTTAGGAGCGATGAGGCGCGGCTGGTACACAGTCCCCAATCCCAGATGGGAGCAAAAGGAAGGGCCTTAGAGGGCATCTTTACCTGGTGCAAAGTCTCCAGGTTGGGCACGTCCCAGTGGGTGAGGCCAGCTACTTGGATTCCCCCCTGTCCTGCTGGGCCCTGCCTCACAGCTAGGCGCTCTGGAGGTCCTGGGGCCAGGAGGTCCCTGGGGAGACCAGGAGAGTTTGGTTCCAGGATTCTAAGGGTAGCAGGAGTCTTGGGCCAGGGCAAATAGTAGCCAACCACCCCTTCAGCACAGCCCTGACCTGACTGCCTCATTGTAGATCTCCACCATGCTGAGGGTCACACGGTGCTGCCCTCCAGTCCCCATTTCCCTGAACAGTGACTGCAGCGCCCTGGGAGCTATGCCTGGGTCCTCAGGTGGGCCCTGAAGGTGGTGTGGAATACCCCATTGGGCTCACATTCAAGCCTCTGAGGCCTCCCCCCGCCCCCAGGTGTGAGCTTCACCCCACCTCCATGCTATATGTCTTTCCAGTCCCAGTCTGGCCATAGGTGAAGATGCAGACACTGTATCCTTGGAGGCAGGACAGCACAGCTGGTTCCAGCTCTCCAAAGACCTGAATGAAAGAGAGGTGGAAAGTGTCTTGAGCCCTTTCCAAGGTCTCTGTTTAGGACCTTGAAAGGTGGAAAGCACAGTGAAAAAAGTTTGTATAGAACACAATTCGCTAGGGAGACGCCTCCAGGGGAGCACAGGGGGCTGCCCAGAAGATAACTCTGCCTCCCTAGAAAAGGTGGTATTTGCAATAATGGGTGAGGCAAAGAAGGAAAGAGACGTGACAAAAAGGGAACAGCCTGTGCAAATAATGTGGAGTCCTGATGACCATTTAGGTGGTCCTGGGGAGCAGTGGTCAAGGGTCCAGGTGCTGGAGCTTGACTGCCTGGTCCCAATCCTAGATGTGACTGGAAGCAAATTACTCATTCTTTGTGGCTCTTCTGTGTTGTTCCTCTCTATGGCACCTGTCTTGAGGCTTAGTGGGCAGTGTCCAGGCGGTCCAGAGCAGCACTTGGCACACAAAGGATGAGAAGGATGAGACCAGAAAAGGCTCTGGGGGTATGGAGGGTAGTAGCCAGCCAGGACTACTGGAACCTTGGCCCTGAGGGGAGCAAAGAGGTGACTGAGGGGCAGATGGGTAGACATAATAGTTGCTTTCATTTTTTTCATTTTTTGCTTTGTTTTTGTAGTATTGGGGATTGAACCCAGGGTTTCTCTACCAGAGAGCTGAGCTACATCTCAGCTCTTATTATTTTTCATTCTGAGATAAGGTCTCACTAAGTTGTCCAAGTTGACCTTAAACTTGAAAATCCTCCTGCCTCACCCTCCTGAGTAGCTGGTATTACAGATGTGCACCACCATGACCAACAAAGAGTGGCCTTTTGAGCAATGACATAACCAACTTTCACTGTAGAAGGTTGCTGGTAACTGGGTGGCTGTCACCTCTGCTTAAAGTCTTGGCTAATGGCCATGAAGCCATAATCTAAAATTGCCAGTATGGGGGATAAGAGTCCACGATTGGACAAAGGAGGCACGGCAGGTGGTGGTGCAGAAATAAGAGACACAGGTGAGGTTCTTGATCACAGTGCAATGACCCTGTCGGGCCAGCAGGCAACCTGGGTGTGCATCACTGCCAGCCCTGTCCCTTACCTAACCCTCTCCCAGCTCTGAGCCTCCATTTCAGTTATAGAAGCTCCAGGAGCAAAGTTTATATGTAGATGGAAACTGTGTATTAGAAAAGTGATGGCAGGCTGGGACTTGAGCTCTGCTTTTCTACTGGTGTCTGGCAGAAAAAAAAAAAAAAAAGAGGAGAAAAAATGGGATCTGAGCAAGGGAGTCGGGGAGTGCTGGGGCTGGACACTGGCCTGCTCACCCATGGCCCCCAACCTGCATTAGGGCCACAAAGCTAGGAGGGCTAATGCAATCCCAGCTGGGAAGAGCCTGGACCCCAGGGAGGAGCAGTGATCTCTCATGGAAGCCTTAGAGGAGGCATCACTTGTGGGTCATGGCACTGTTCCTACCTGTGGCACCCAGCTGTACTCTGTGGCCAGTTCTACATGAGCAGTAACTGTAAACCTCAGATAGGTTCATTTTCCTTAGTGTCCAGCTGGGCTGCCACTCCCCAACCCTCCAGCTGCTCCCTTCCCTTTTAGGCTAAAACTGATTCACCCTCCCTTCTATAGGTGGACAGACTGGAAGGGGAAAGGAGCTTTTTCTGGACTCTGGGAGACTCTGAGGAAGGGTCAGAATAGGTGCAAGGGTGGCTGTCACCTCCTCCTGGCTGGCATCTGGAGAGAAGACCCAGTCCAGGTGGAAACGACGCTGGCGCCCTCGATAGCAGGTGGTGACTGTGCCCCCTGGTCCAGCCTCCACACTCACCAGGCTGCAGGGTGTACCTGGCCTCAGCCGACATAGCACCCGAATATTCCCTGCAGTGGGGATCAGGTCAGCAGATTGCCTTTTCACCACTGAGGCGTAAAAAGCTTCCACTCTCTCCAGCCTGCCCTCCCTGCCGCTCTGCTCCCCAAGTTTGCCATACCCTTAAGCTCCAGCAGCCGCCCTGGGCATCCAGTTGGGGGCCCCTGTTGCCCCTCAGGGAGATGAGTCCCAGCCCCTCCAGCTGACAATGCCCCCAGGGCCCAGGATACCTGAGGGAACATGGATTTGAGGATGACAAAGACAGGTGTCCCAGAGTCTCCAAGCAGGGTGGAATGCTGGGAGCAATAAAGAGCCCTTGTAGCCCCCAGCTGTAGTGATTCACAACTTTCAGTGGCTCTGGTACCTGGGGACATCCTTTGGTTGACCTGACAAAGACATCATATCTATCCTTCTAGGCTTCTCAGCAACTGTCAGTTTGCACAGGATAGACATGAGATCATAAGTCACAAATAAGGGGCTGGGGATATGGCTCAAGCGGTAGCGCGCTCGCCTGGCACACATGCGGCCCGGGTTCCATTCTCAGCACCACATACAAACAAAGATGTTGTGTCCGCCGAGAACTAAAAAATAAATATTAAAAAAATTCTCTCTCTCTCTTTCTCTCTCTCCCTCTCTCACTCTCTCTTTAAAAAAAAAAAAAACAAATAAGGTCTTCTAGTCTAAGAGCCTACAACTGACCCCCAAATATGAGCATTCCTTAGAGCCAGGAAGCTCTAGAAATAATAGGAACTCCCCTGGAAGAACAGTGAACAGGCTACCCAGACAGATGGTGTGAAGAGAAGAGGGTTCCTGACCTGGCCCTGGGCCTCACTCAGCGAACCCTGACAGCTCTGGGTAAAGGTGCTGACCAGTCCTCTGAGGTCACCACAGCCCTGGCGCAGGCTGGCCATCCGGGTCCGAAGTCCTGAAGTGGGAAAATAGTTGAGAGGGAAAGCCCAGAACCCAGGGCCTTCCATGAGCCACATGTTCCCAAACCTTACCTGCCAGTTGCCCATGCACCTGTTGTAGTTCCCGTCTGCAGTTCTGCTCCGTCTCCTGCTGAAGCTGCTGAAGGGCCCCTCGAAGGCCCTGCAGCTGCACCTCCTGCACCCCCAGCTGCCCCACCGAACCCCACCCCTGTCACTAAGGAAACAGGCACTTACCAGGCCCTGTCCCAGACGCCCCCTTCCCAGTGTCCCAGCCCTCCTTGTCCCTGGGCCCCGAGCCCACCTGGACTCGTAAGGCTTCTGTGGTGTCCTGGGCCTCCTGAAGCCGGCCCTGGAGCTCCAACAGTGCCTCTGCCTCCTCCTGCAGGAATTGGGAGCCAGGTAGGCCATCAAGTCAGGTGTGAACTCAGGGAGGGGCATTCCATGATCCATTTCACAGATGGAAAAACAAGTCAAGAGTGGCAGGCACAGACAAACCCATGCCTCCCAACTCCAGGCAGAACTCCTTTCCCTAGTCCCTCTACTTTCCTAGAACTGGTCACTCAGAGAATTATGAAGTGGGGGTTCTCCCAGGTGCATCAGCCTCCCTGATGGGCTTGCTCTGCATAGACCACCCCAGGACCTGCCTGTTAGAGATGACCCCCTGATAAAGCCCACTGCTTCAGCAAACTCAAAGACCTAAGGAGGCTTGGGCACTGTTGCTGATGCCAGGTGTATACAAAGAGGAGCAACAAAGAAGCAGGATACCTGTGGGGCTCTGGTGGGGGGGCCTGGGCCCCAATGCAGCAGGAGGTCCCGAGTGAGGCTCAGGCTCTGTTTCAGGGCCTCATTCTCCAGTGTGAGATGCTGAATCCTTTTCTCTGAGTCTGTTGCCCCCTGGCAGAGATAGTTGCACTTAGGAACCATATGAAAGTCCT